>NC_092646.1:44893035-45256495 GCF_039555335.1 Amphiura filiformis
TTTACATTTGAATACATGAATTCAAAACCCACCCAAGTCCATGGGAAGTGATTTTGAGAAAAAAACATGTGTATCATTTTAATCCCTTCAGTTAGATTTACCTGGTCAATATGGTAAGTTTTACGTGCAAATGAGTGGGTTAAACTGTATTAGGTATGACGATTAGCATTCCAGGGACTTCGTGGGGGTTCATTTTAAATGCTGGACTTGGGTGGTTTTTTGAATCATGATACAAAGACAACAATGTTTGAATGGGATTACCACTAGTAAGATAATACAAAATAAAGCACACAGGTATGTATAATATTGAAAAGCATACTGCCATGTAATATAAACCACACACTTTCCTTGATTAAGCCCATTTCTTTTCAAAAGTCACTCTCCAGCAATGAATGTGTTACAAGTGGACTTTTATACATACTGGATTTCAATCAATGCTATGCTATTTTTCACGTGCTCAATAAACACAGAGGATGAATTTGAATTGTTCTTTCATACATATAACAGGCTTATGTATAGCAACAATTGCCCATGTTTAACCCAATTTGACTTGGGTGGGTTTTGTATTTATATATTAATTTGTCTATTGATGTGAATATGGGTATGTGAGAATGAGAACATAATCAAAAGAGATCATCGTGCCTTTCTATTTGTTTAAAAGGCATAATCCTATGACCAGAAATACATGATAACGAAAGTGCATTATTATGTTACAAACAAAACAGAGTGAACCTTTCATTTCCATTTTATCTTAATAAGCCCACGCGAGTATGCACCCTAATGAATTAAAACACGTCAACGTGACAATAATAACATTAAAAGGCTTCTTACGTATGTTAACAAGCTAAAATAGTTTATATTTAAAGTTCACTTTATGATGTGATGATATTTCTTAATATCATGAGATCCATTAACAATAACATAATGAAATGTATAATGAGAATGTGCTAAAACGGCTTGCGGTGTAGGTGTACGCAAAGTATGCAAACTCACGTAGCACGGAAGCTCACTTAGCATTAGTTTCACCATAACCAAAGATTAAAGGTGCGAGGGATTAGTCCGTAGGTAGTGTATCTCCGTCTTCACAATGTTCGTGAATGGAACCTGAAATTGAGTTCCCTTTACTAAGATAAGAAGACACTTAATCACTAGTGAAAACAGTGTTTGAAGCTAACGAGCCAAATCGAGTTAATGTAATCTCGTGCGCGCGATTCACAGCAAGATACGTGATCGGTATTTAGCATTAACTTTCAGCTTTGTTTTTATTATACTCGAAGGTAAATCAGCTACCAAGGGTACTGGTTGACATTTGCGCGAATAGATAGTGTCTGCTTTTATCTTTAATTGCGAATAAGATTGGTAAATTTAAAATAGAATCAAGGTTGGTATTCGTGTCTATTACAATTAGGTTAAATTACAAAGTTTTACATGACTTTTATAAGTTTCCAAGGCCATAACGATATTTAAGTACTGCAACTATTAACAGGTATGGGTTTGATTGTATAGATAAGTTATATATTTAATGACAAAGCCACACTGCGCGAAAATAAGAAAGAAGGAAAGCCACGAGGTAATTTGATATTTGCACTTAACCATTGAGAATAAATAAATAAATAGACTAAATAAATAAATAAATAAATAAATAAATAAATAAATAAATAAATAAATAAATAAATAAATAAATAAATAAATAAATAAATAAATAAATAATTAAATGAATAAATAAATAAATAAATGAATAAATAAATAAATAAATAAATAAATAAATAAATAAATAAATAAATAAATAAATAAATAAATAAATAAATAAATAAATAAATATATAAATAAATAAGAGTATAAACGGTTGCCTTTCCACGGGTCTATACTTTGAAATTTGTTTTTACGCTCTCCTTTAATGAGATTAAGCACTCTTAATTGCAAAGATAGCTTACCTGAAAATTATACTGTTATATAAATAAATAAATAAATTGCTAAAACTATATAGAATGGATTCCAGCCATTTTATGAAAGACGAAAAGACGATGCATAACGCGACGAAAATAAAATATTAATTAATAAATATTTCAACCCACGTGTTTTTTTAATATTTAAATAATTTGAGCAATCCATGATATATATTAATGAAAATGAAAAACTTTGCCCACACGTTTTCGCGATTTACAATCTAAACCCACACTGTGATCTAAACCCGTTATCCAGTTTTAAACAAGAAAAGTAGTATTTTGTTTAATATTTTGCACTAATTATTGTCGATTAATATCTAATAATTGCTCTATTTAGGGAGACACCCGAGGCAAATAAAATTCATTCTATTTGAACGTCATAAGTGACGCTTTAGTTGCCAAACAATAACAGCATCTATACAAATTGCATACATACTTTGTTTGTCTGTTTTCTTGAAGTTGGTTTCAAGTTCCGTATTAAACATTACTATTTATTAAAGATTGTCAAAATCAATGGTTATTCAACTTTTGGCTTTTCTAAAGTTAAACTTTTCATTAAATTCAACGTCAGCCGGGAAGAAAGGAAAATAAGATGAAAGAGTAGCAGCGTTTCGTATCCATCGCGTTATACTGCCCTCTATTTTATAGATGCTGTTGGGGACGCAGCAACTTTAAAGTAAGATTAACGGGTGGACAAATAAACATACATGTTATAATTCTAGCGATATAAAGGGACAGCATTTTACTTGGTAGAGGGGATCCCAAATACGTGGGGATATGATTTTCTCTCAAAAATAGCGGGTCATAATTTTCATCTATTGCTTTTGTCTAATGTTGTTTAAACTATTGGCCAAACTGCTGTTAGAATTTTTCACTCGCATTATTCTTTATTTCAAACTCAGCGCTCATATAAATAACGCATTTCTTGACCTTTTTGAAATTTATTTTGTGTGACAATAATATTTTGGACAATTACTGTATCGTTTACTATATTGTATTTTGTATTATTTTGATAGGAATGTGCAAATTGGATCATAACATATCGGGACATACAAATATCGATTGCCATTTCAATGGCTGCATCAAACAGAATAACATCGTCGCCGGCGCGGTTCTCTTTACTTGGTCAGAACATTTATCAGAACGTGGGGATCGTAACGCGAAAAAAGGTCTTTTTATAGGATATAATACACTGTCTTGCACCCTATTAAAACTTGACTCTGCTTTATAAACTCGCTATTACTTGAAATCGGATTTCTTACATTGTAGTAGATCATAAGGCGCCAATGTTAGAAATTGATATACCTTTTCTTTTGTAAAATACAGTACCCCTTTGTACGTATTCTATAAGATTATAGATGCGAACATTAGCATTACCCGTTTTAATTGACTTCATAACTTATTTCCCATATCGCATTTCTTTCTACTTTTTTAAAGTTTAATATTAATAAAGCAATCACCAGGTTGTATTTTGATGTACATTCATTCATTGCTAATGCATGAAGAAATAGTATATACTAAGATATGAATATGGTACCATTCTGTACAACCTATTGAGACTAAATGTGATTTTATATCTATAGAAAACCAATTTATTGACGTTATATTCAACAACGTTGTTGGGAAATCCGAAACCAAAATTGCATATATTCAGTACTTTGTTCCATCTCTCTAATGGATGTGGGAGCTTAGCAAAGTAAGCAGAGGAAACCAGTTTTTTTTACAAAGTACAAATTTATGGCATATTGAATGTATGTAGTCAAAAAAAGGTCTATAAGAATTTAGAAGAATGCAGTATTAATGGAACATTCTCATTCATCAATGACCTGATTTGTCATGTTCGGAGCGCCAGGTGGAGAAATGCGATCAGGGTTTTGAATATGTTCAGGCATTTTGCCTGTGTGCTATATTCACTACTTAATTCGTAATATCAAAAAAGACACGCAGCTGGATATGAACGGGTATACTCTTGTTAACGTCATTGGACAAGGAACATTAATGCTGCAAAACTGCTTATAAGAATACAAAATGATTGATGTTGGTAATAACGTTTTTAGTAAAATGAATGCCCGGAAAGACACGACATGCAAACTGATTCTGATACTGATTATTAAACATCGTATTGTGCATTTCAGCTTTCATTTCAGGGCACTGCCTCCTTGGGTCTATTTTCAAACAGTACATATTCCACGAAAGCAATATTTAACATGTATCATGAACCGTGTTAGTGTAGGTCATATAGAATAAAATGAGTTTCCGTATTTTAAAAGACTACAAATTTGGTTAAGCTTACAAAATAATACACATTTTAACTACTCAGAACACCTACATTGGGATCCATGGGGATTGCTAAACGCTGACCAATAAAATCATCTCTTTTTTACACATCCGATACATTGTATTGCCAAGAGCAATCGCTTATCGCTAGTAGCGAAATGTAACTATAACCTAAGTTTACCAATTGAATCTGCAATTTTATGTTCCACCAAACCTGTTTTGGTTCACTTTAATTCTTGTATATTTTGTCTTTACATAATATTTTCGTTTCTGTCTTTACCCATTTCCTTTCATTTTCATTTTGTGATCATTTTTTTGTCATTTATGTGCATTTCTTATGTAAGCTTTCAAACAAATGCCCTTAAGATGTATCACATCTATCCATACGCTACCAATTTCCATCATGATAATTCTTTGCTTCTTCATGTTCTTCTATATTACTTGTTCTCAAAATTTTAACCCTTTACGATAGTTTTTGTGTCAAAATATTGTTTTTTTTTACTTCAAAGTCAGAACTTAAAAAAGACTAACAACTAATACATATACAACTTGAACAATAATTACGAAAATGCGTTACATTGAGCACTAACAAAACAGTAATTGTGTCTGTGACTCTTAGTATACACCATGAATACACTATGGTATTCACGGGAACATATATTAGCGCTACCTTATGTAGCGAACCTAATTCTAATGCAATACATGCCTTAGGAACAGAATTCGGTATCTACCAATTAAAAGCCGGAGGTGATTATGCAGTATGTTTCAAAGTCAGGTACAATAATAATAAAATGCCAAATACGTGACAGCCCCGATATTCCCTATGATGGAAGAGAAGGCATACATATACCTCCCATAAACCCTCTATTCTTATTACTTTTTGATATGTTCTACCAACCTTACCATTAATGACGAGTTATTGTTATGTTTTCTGGATGTTATACCAGTATTACGTAAATTATGTATACATGTAGATTCAAAGATGGTTCAGCACAATGGCGATTAACATGATTAAATTGTAGTAACGCTGTTGGATATCTCACCTACAACACTCTAGGCGCCCAAATGTAAGATCTAAACAATTTTAAACTTGTTTAATAAAAGAGCCAATTATCGGTCGTAGATTATACCCAAGATTAATTGGTGAGAACGAATTAGACGTTCAGAACTCGAAAGTAATAATACTTGGATATAAATAGTTTACATTTTGAACAACCTACAAAATATTTAACCAAAAGTAATTAAAATTACCAGTATATTTAAACCGACATAATACTTTCAGAAACAAAGAAAATCAGTGCAGAAACAATAGTGATTTATTCATTACATCAATAGGACAAGTAATTAATTAACCTCTGGGTTGCACTTATAAAAATATCTAGAAATCCATACGAACTTAAACTAATATTTCTCCGTTTCGCGTTGTCAGGTCTAGTTCAACTGGAAATAATAATCAACAACTGCCAATATAAAGATGCTTTACGATCAAGAAAAGCGTATCATAAATTGAAGTACGATATCGGCGTGTTGTTTCAAAGAAATAAAAACCGTTTTGAAATCAATGTTGTCGCTATAGGCTAGGATGCATCAGGTGGTGATAGTGAGCAATTTTGTGGCCGGTGGCTAAAAGGTTAACCTCGTGATCCGTATGAGAATATTAAATTGTAAAAACAAACAAAGTGTTCAGAGTACGTCTGCAAAAAAAAGATCACAAACATATAAAAAATCATGCGCAGCCCTAGTAATTTTAACGTAATGATCACTAATGGACTATTCCAGTTGAATCCTTATACCCCCTATTGAAGACATGACTGTAATCGCCCATGCAGGGGGTGTAGATTTCAAATGGAATTCACAGTCCCTGTGTGGATGATTAAGGTCATGTCTTTTTTCTAGAGGGTTTATGGATAACCCAATGATCACTGTTTGAAACCATTAACCATGAAAACATAAGGTTAGCCACTGAAAAACGATTTTGAATGGCAGCCATTTTGAAATTCAAGATGGCTGCCTCATCTTAAGTGCCAATGTTATTGTTACTGGTGTAATTCGATTCTTTGACCCTGAAAACATGGGTGTAGGCACCAAAATCAAACGTCTATAAGTTTCTCAGACTGGGTTATGGTCAAATATAGGTTTTAAATACCACCATACAAAGATGGCCGCCCCCTCCCAAAAAAAAATGAAAAACACATTGTTTGATAATTACACTATGTAGTGAATGAAAAGAATCTGGTTTGCAAGAATCTACCCAAAACGCACACTAATCTTTATATTGTGATACAATAATGTATGCATTATTACTTGGAATGTGCGGCTCAGATTGGTACCAAACTAAAATGCTGTTCATAACTCTAGTACACAGCAACCGACAGCAAACATGAAAGTATGACAAATATAATGTACGTGTTATACTCTTCCAGAAGTATGCTACACTGCTCGCTCCAGTAAAAACAGGCCATTTATACGGAAACTTAATCCCCTTGCCATTGAAGTCATTACAGAACGCCATTTCGCAAGCTGATTTTTTTTACGTCATGATCACACACAAAATTATATACCAAGCTTGACGTTTAAAACAGAAAATAATTTTAACCTCATTCAATCACTGATGTTTAACAACATGTGGCGTGTTGTTTTACCCAAACCAAATTAGACCAACAATTGGTCTTTAACTAGATGGACAGGTAATTTTGTAGTCAATGAGGAAATGTGGAAACTATTGTTCTTAAATTGACGTATTTTTGGTCATAATTTACTGCTTACTCTGGATTTTTGCGTTCACTTCCGACTTCTAGAGGCTTTCATGGTAGAGTGCTTTTGAATAAATAACCCTCTATAATCCTCCAGACAATGACGTTTGTGCTTTTGTACCGCATTTGGCAAACTCTCTAATAAAAGACGGGGAGGTTAAGTGTCGTTCTTACACAGCCGTGACGTTAGTCACGGCTGTGTCTTTTTTCTTACAGGTTCTTTCTTTCTTTCTTTCTTCTTCTTCTTCTTCTTCTTCTTCTTCTTCTTCTGTCAACCATTACATTTGCTCTAGCACTCACATGCTTACATCGATTTTGACCTAACTTGGTCACAATGATCATTGACCGTGCCCCTACATGTCACATGAAACTCGTGGGGTCAAATGTCACGCAGGGGTCATAGGGTCAAAACGTGATTTCAACTAAAAATGCATCTTCTCCCACACCTTACGTAGGACAGCGACCCCACTTGCACACATGGATTGTTATTACCCAGTGTCTATGTGGTGTACACAGATTTGGGGTCAAAGGTCATTAAGGGTCACTTCCGATATAAAACGAAAAACCTTCACAAATTTTTATTAGCTAAGTAAAACATAGCACAGTAACGGAATGTTCACATATGATCTGCAGTCACCCAATGTTTATATGGTATTTTTTTAATTGGGGTCAAAGCTCATTAAGGGGTCACTTCCGGTATAAAAAGAAATACATTTAAAATGCATCTTCTTCCACAAATTATGTGGGACAGAGATGCTACTTGCACACATGCATTGTTATTACCCAGTGTCTATGGGGTGTACACAGATTTGGGGGGCAAAGGTCATTAAGGGGTCACTTCCGGTATAAAACGAAATACCTTCCAAAATTTTTTATTAGCTAAGTAAAACATGGGACAGTAACGATATGTTCACACATGATCTGCAGTCACCCAATGTATATGTGGTATTTTTTTATTTGGGGTCAAATCTCATTAAGGGTCACTTCCGGTATAAAACGAAATACCTTTAAAATGCATCTTCTTCCACAGATTATGTAGGACAGTGACGCCACTTGCACACATGTATTGTTATTACCCAGTGTCTATGGGGTGTACACAGATTTGGGGTCAAAGGTCATTAAGGGTCACTTCCGGTATAAAACGAAAAACCTTCAAAATTTTTATTTGCTAAGAAAAACATAGGACAGTAACGGTATGTTCACATATGAGTTGCAGTTACCCAATGTATATGTGGTATTTTTTATTTGGGGTCAAAGGTCATTAAGGGGTCGCTTCCGGAATAAAACGAAATACCTTTAAAATGCATCTTCTCCCACAAATTACGTAGGGCAGTGACACCACTTGCACATATGCATTGTTATTACCCAGTGTCAATGTGGTGTACACAGATTTGGGGTCAAAGGTCATTAAGGGGCCACTTCCGGTATAAATCGAAATATTTTCAAAAATTTTATTAGCTAAGAAAAACATAGGAGAGTGATGGTATGTTCACTATTGAATTGTGTTTAACCAATGTATATGTGGTATTTTTTATTTGGGGTCAAAGGTCATTAAGGGGTCATTTCCGGTATAAAACGAAATACCTTTAAAATACATCTTCTCCCACAAATTACGCAGGACAGTTATGCCACTTACACACATGCATTGTTATTACCCAGTGTCTATGGGGGTACACAGATTTGGGGTCAAAGTTCATTAAGCGGTCACTTCCGGTCTGAGACGAAAAACTTTCAAAATGCCCCATCTGCCACAAATAACATGGCAAAGTAATGCCACGTGCACGCATACATTGACATTAGCCAATGTCTATGGGGTTTTCATATATTTTGGGATCAAAGGTCATTAAAGGGTCACAACACGGCTGTGTTCGTGGTCTTAGACCACAGCTAAGTCTAGTTCTTATTGTAACTGCAAGCCCAAGGAAAATAACCAGTTTTAACCATTAAATATGTTCCAAAGTCTAGGTATGGTGTTTCATCATCAGTATGACCAGGGCTAGGGTGAAAGCGCTATTATACCCATTGGGAGATTAGAAATTCTTTGATATTAAAGGTCAATAATTGATCATTATTATCATGAAATAAGATTTAAGGTTACAATGATGGATGTGTCTCAAGGTATCGTTTATTCTATAGTCAATTTTTATATTCCGCCATGTAAAAGGTCACAATGGATATTAGAACGGTTTTATGACCTGCTATCAAATTTACAAGTAGACTAATGAGCAATCAAAATAATCCTCAACGAGAACAGGGATCTATTTCATCCTCTTAAAAGGTTACAACACGGCTCTATGCCTCAAGAACATTATACACTTGTTGTTTTATCGTCAAAATTATGAACTTCATGCTACAGCTTTACAGATCATAAAATATCACATTTTCTGTCATAATTTCCTGTTGTATGATCTCCAAAGTCATTACCAGTTCAATATCACGGGAAAATAAACTCTATAATCAAAGCTTAAAATCTAAAATGAATTGAAGCTTAAAAGCCTCATTGGGAGTTGAAATTGCGAAACATATAGAAACATGCGAGAAAATCATTACAGCATAAAACAGAACATTATTACACACGAGATACTCCAGAGGACAGAATAACAGCATTACATGTTTCTAGGTATGTCATACTATCTTTATCGGGGCGGGGCGGGTACCATGGTTCAGATTATTCATCAAGTAACGAAAACAGACGTGAATATATGCGAATACACAACCATCCTTGTTCTCATATTGGATCTAATACCATCAGATGATTGTCAAGTTATTATAGGTCAACCAAAATTAATTTCATTGGACGAGGACAATCTGCAAAGCTGACGACGTGGTTGACGCCAACGTCTTTCAATCACATTATGATTTCAACCAATATTGCCATTTTCTCAATGACCTACATATGTTAATTATTTGGCTGAGCCTTTAAATTGTAGGCCTTACGCATGCACATCATACACACACCCACCCCCCCCCCCCACACCCACACACGTTATGGATTTTTCTATATGAACCGTTTATTTTAATTCCATTATAATACTCTCACAAGTAAAAGGTCACGGCGGATATTAGAACGGTTTTTATGACCTGCTATCAAATTTACAAGTACTCTAAAGAGCAATCAAAATATTCCTCAACAAGAACATGGATCTAGTGCATCTTCCTGAAAAGATTCAGAACAGTCACATGTCTCTGGAACATTATACAACAATTGTTGTTTTTTCACCAAAACCATTAGATTCGTTCTGCAGTTTTGAGAAAAACAATAATTATATTCAAAGTGGGCTTTCAAACGTTCGTGTTATAATATCTCAATCAAAAGTAAAAATCTAAAACCAAGTGAAACAAGAAGCTTCGCTGTGAATAACAAATGCGAAACGAAACATGATAATTAAGTTTAGAAACATGCAGGAACATCCGTTTGTGTTCTTTACGGAAAGCGCAACATTACACACGCTGTTCTGCAGAGAGCAGAATAACAGTATATTCAATGTTTATCACCATGGTACTATCTATATCTGGTATCTTGGCTTATTAATCCAGTGACAAAGCAAATGTATAAAAATACACATCTGTATTTTATATTGGATCTAATGCCATCAAGTGAGAAAAATATTATTGTTACGTTACTAAAGGTTAACGAAAATTAATTTCATTGGACGAGGACAATCTGCCAAGCTGATGACCCGGATGACGCCAACCACTTGCAACTATATATGATTTAATTTAATTTTGCCAAGCCTATCCCGAAATGTCCTTCACCTATTAAAGTTTCGTGGTATGGCATTAAACGCAGTGCTGATGAGATGCGATGATTATAGAATACGTTGAATTTGAATTGAAGAAGTTCAAAACAACATAAACCGTTCCCATTTGGAGGTCAATATCCTATGTTATGAAAACTTGGCCCGAAGGCAATTTTCTTTCGGATATCCATTCTGACATGTTCTGTAGATACGTGGTATTATATTAGTTATGTTTTGGAAACTTCTGGAACCGGGTCTAAAAATAGAGGGAAGATCCTTTTCCCTTTTCCGGCTGTGGAGTTCATTACCCGACTTTCATTTCAATGTTGTCGTTTGAACTTATAATCATATACATAAAAGACAGGTTCCATTTTATGGATTGCCCTAAGGGCAATATGTCTATAAACGACATGCACCATTAATTAAGTCATGGTAGTGTGCAATTAGATTACCATTGTTATCATGAGGTGGACATGATAGGATTCCTCTGGCCTTATTTCTTGCAAGTCACGGGCTACAATTTTATTGAAAAGCAAAATGATATATTTTTATTATTTACTATTATGATATCATAGACATGATATGATTAAACCTGGTCAACCAGACATACCTATTTTTTTGACGGACGAACCGACGTTGCGACTGAAACATTCAGTCTTCAGCTGGGTTGTGATGCAAATGACCTGGAGTACCGGACACTTTCGGTATTGATGACAATCGACGAGGAATGTCCTTTATGATTCTGTCCCAGCCGTGAGAGACTTTTGCCAAGGTACTCAAGGTCATTTGCATCACAATCCAGCTGAAGACTGAAGGTTTCAGCCGCAACGTTGGTTCGTCCGTCAAAACAATAGATATGTCTAGTTGACCAGATTTAAATTAAATCTTTATTTCAACATACCCAGATGAATGAGAGTCTACACACTGTTGACCTGACAAACACATCGAATTTGGCAGATTCCATTTAGGTATAAGTTGGGACATATGTAAATATTACAAATATGCCAAAAGAATTGGGTTGAGCAAATTGGCTGAAGTGCCTGAGTGTGATGCAGGAATATCAGATGACACATCGTATTCGAGAAATTATCTTAGGTAATCAGATTCAGATGTATTCAAACCAAAACGTTTAATAAGCGTATGTTGGCATTTTTGGTCAATTTGGGTGTCACATGTATTTGAGATTTTCTTGCAATCAAATGCCGCGAACTTGGCGAAGGAAACAATAAACAAAGAAGTGCCACCCATTTTTAGCTAAGAAAGATTTTTAATGAAGCATATTTGAATAGCTTGGTAGGATTAAGTTTGGGTTTATTTGTCGTAGGCCATTCCATAAAGTCATAACGATCAGGCAGTTATTTGCTATATTTACTATCTTCCATAATGCGAGCGCGATTTCCTGCAAACGTGAGATTATCCCCATATTTCCAAAAAGAATAATAACAATTGCAGCGGCATCATTGATATAAACCTGGTATGTGATATGACCTATGGCCTTGGGGTACTTCAGCACAGAGGTATATACATAATCAGACAATGTCTGAAGAGGGGGTTTGCCAAATTAGATACAATTTTTTTATATTTGTCCTAAGTGAAGCTACAAATTCGGAAACTATGATAACTTACACAGCCGAAACTTTGAATAGCAATCAAGCATTCAAATTCAAATTCAGACTTTTTTCATCGTTGATTATTTGGCAAATATTTTCTACAGTTGAAGATCACTGATTGTACCTTTAAGTTGTATGTCAACTACGCATGTACATGTACAATCATAAGTGCACTTGCTTCGAGTTTGCAATCTATAGTATGACACCTGTACATTACCTATAGATGATTCAAGTTGGGATCAAAGACGATGCCGTATTATGCACAGAAATTATGGGTACCCATAATGTAAAGTGTAAAATGAGAACCGACGACTGAATACACACACATACCATGTATTATCAAGTGAAATGTTCTACTATGACCTGCCCTCTTTTATATTCTAAGCTAACGTGCTCAAATAAATGTCAAATCTATTCTTTTTGAAATATCAACTTACTACAAAATGACATAATTTACCTGTATAGACTGAGGCAACCTAAACAAAACTAGTATTTCAATATGACCATGTTTGATTAAAAGTACTCTAAAGAGCAATCAAAATATTCCTCCACAAGAACATGGATCTAGTGCATCTTCCTGAAAAGATTCAGAACAGTCACATGTCTCTGGAACATTATACAACAATTGTTGTTTTTTCACCAAAACCATTAGATTCGTTCTCAAATTTACAAGTACTCTAAAGAGCAATCAAAATATTCCTCAACAAGAACATGGATCTAGTGCATCTTCCTGAAAATATTCAGAACAGTCACATGTCTCTGGAACATTATACAACAATTGTTGTTTTTTCACCAAAACCATTAGATTCGTTCTCAAATTTACAAGTACTCTAAAGAGCAATCAAAATATTCCTCAACAAGAACATGGATCTAGTGCATCTTCCTGAAAATATTCAGAACAGTCACATGTCTCGGGAACATTATACAACAATTGTTGTTTTTTCACCAAAACCATTAGATTCGTTCTGCAGTTTTGAGAAAAACAATAATTATATTCAAAGTTGGCTTTCAAACGTTCGTGTTATAATATCTCAATCAAAACTAAAAATCTAAAACTACGTGAAACATGAAGCTCCGCTGTGAATAACAAATGCAAAACGAAACATGATAATTATGTTTAGAAACATGCAGGAACATCCGTCTGTGTTCTTTGCGGAAAGCGCAACATTACACACGCTGTTCTGCAGAGAACAGAATAACAGTATTCAATGTTTATCACCATGGTACCATCTATATCTGGTATCTTGGCTTATTCATCCAGTGACAAAGCAAATGTATAAAAAAATACACATCTGTGTTTTATATTGGATCTAATGCCATCAAGTGAGAAAAATATTATTGTTACGTTACTAAAGGTTAACGAAAATTAATTTCATTGGACGAGGACAATCTGCCAAGCTGATGACCCGGATGACGCCAAACACTTGCAACTATATATGATTTAATTTAATTTTGCCAAGCCTATCCCGAAATGTCCTTCACCTATTAAAGTTTCGTGGTATGGCATTAAACGCAGTGCTGATGAGATGCGATGATTATAGAATACGTTGAATTTGAATTGAAGAAGTTCAAAACAACATAAACCGTTCCCATTTGGAGGTCAATATCCTATGTTATAAAAACTTGGCCCGAAGGCAATTTTCTTTCGGATATCCATTCTGACATGTTCTGGAGATACGTGGTATTATATTAGTTATGTTTTGGAAACTTCTGGAACCGGGTCTAAAAATAGAGGGAAGATCCTTTTCCTTTTTTCGGCTGTGGAGTTCATTACCCGACTTTCATTTCAATGTTGTCGTTTGAATAATCATATACATAAAAGACAGGTTCCATTTTATGGATTGCCCTAAGGGCCATATGTCTATAAACGACATGCACCATTAATTAAGTCATGGTAGTGTGCAATTAGATTACCATTGTTATCATGAGGTGGACATGATAGGATTCCTCTGGCCTTATTTCTTGCAAGTCACGGGCTACAATTTTATTGAAAAGCAAAATGATATATTTTTATTATTTACTATTTATGATATGATAGATATGATCAGATTAAACCTGGTCAACCAGACATACCTATTTTTGACGGACGAACCGACGTTGCGACTGAAACATTCAGTCTTCTGCTGGGTTGTGATGCAAATGACCTGGAGTACCGGACACTTTCGGTATTGATGACAATCGACGAGGAATGTCCTTTATGATTCTGTCCCAGCCGTGAGAGACTTTTGCCAAGGTACTCAAGGTCATTTGCATCACAATCCAGCTGAAGACTGAAGGTTTCAGCCGCAACGTTGGTTCGTCCGTCAAAACAATAGATATGTCTAGTTGACCAGATTTAAATTAAATCTTTATTTCAACATACCCAGATGAATGAGAGTCTACACACTGTTGACCTGACAAACACATCGAATTTGGCAGATTCCATTTAGGTATAAGTTGGGACATATGTAAATATTACAAATATGCCAAAAGAATTGGGTTGAGCAAATTGGCTGAAGTGCCTGAGTGTGATGCAGGAATATCAGATGACACATCGTATTCGAGAAATTATCTTAGGTAATCAGATTCAGATGTATTCAAACCAAAACGTTCAATAAGCGTATGTTGGCATTTTTGGTCAATTTGGGTGTCACATGTATTTGAGATTTTCTTGCAATCAAATGCCGCGAACTTGGCGAAGGAAACAATAAACAAAGAAGTGCCACCCATTTTTAGCTAAGAAAGATTTTTAATGAAGCATATTTGAATAGCTTGGTAGGATTAAGTTTGGGTTTATTTGTCGTAGGAATAAGAATAAGAATAAGAAAAAAAGAATAATAACAATTGCAGCGGCATCATTGATATAAACCTGGTATGTGATATGACCTATGGCCTTGGGGTACTTCAGCACAGAGGTATATACATAATCAGACAATGTCTGAAGAGGGGGTTTGCCAAATTAGATACAATTTTTTTATATTTTTCCTAAGTGAAGCTACAAATTCGGAAACTATGATAACTTACACAGCCGAAACTTTGGATAGCAATCAAGCATTCAAATTCAAATTCAGACTTTTTTCATCGTTGATTATTTGGCAAATATTTTCTACAGTTGAAGATCACTGATTGTACCTTTAAGTTGTATGTCAACTACGCATGTACATGTACAATCATAAGTGCACTTGCTTCGAGTTTGCAATCTATAGTATGACACCTGTACATTACCTATAGATGATTCAAGTTGGGATCAAAGACGATGCCGTATTATGCACAGAAATTATGGGTAC
Source organism: Amphiura filiformis (assembly GCF_039555335.1). Taxonomy (NCBI): domain Eukaryota; kingdom Metazoa; phylum Echinodermata; class Ophiuroidea; order Amphilepidida; family Amphiuridae; genus Amphiura; species Amphiura filiformis. The sequence continues at coordinate 44,908,628 of NC_092646.1, forward strand.
CCATAATGTAAAGTGTAAAATGAGAACCGACGACTGAATACACACACATACCATGTAAGTTATTCTACTATGTTCTACTATGACCTGCCCTCTTTTATATTCTAAGCTAACGTGCTCAAATAAATGTCAAATCTATTCTTTTTGAAATATCAACTTACTACAAAATGACATAATTTACCTGTATAGACTGAGGCAACCTAAACAAAACTAGCATTTCAATATGACCATGTTTGATTAAATTCTGCGTTTGAAGCATTCAGAAATACGACTTTTATTATGTACATCTATAAACCACCTGTTTCAAATTTGAAAAGGTCAATTCCTTTTAGAATGTGCATTTGATAAAATCTCAAAGAATAGTCAATCCCTCCGACGGGAACCAGCATACAGACTGACATTTCAAAACGGTATAGCGAAGTATTAGTATTATCCAGTTGACTGACAAGCACTAACTAATTTCTTGTTTCCATCTTTTCCTATTCACCAATTTTGTATCTAATTTAGGAAAAGGAGGTACTTTATGTAAGAGAACCCAGTGTTATGTCAATTTTGGCATCTGTCAGGTGCCACCGGAAAAACGAGCGAGTCTGATTTTGCGCATCCTTGAAGCAACTAGTAACCTATGCGACTGGCCTAGAGCGCTAAAAGTAATGACGTCACAGCACAAATCACGTAGATCCCTATCTGTTCTAAATAAATACAAACGTTTAGTGTAACCCATAGCGCGCGAAATTATGCTAGCAGACAACACAAGTAAAAATACAGAAATATGTATTTTGTTGGTTACAATGTAAAACTTTATGTCTAAATAGAGATTGAATATGACAAAATATGACAATCACAATTCTCGAAATAGCCTATTATACATGTTATAACTAGAAACCGCCGTAAAATTAGACGAGTCTTGTAACGTAAGATGAAACCGATATTGACGAGGGCAATGCAGAAATATCTGATTGTGTGTAGAAAGCGGGCCGGTCAATTTAGATTTATTTTTTCCTTACCACTAGCCTTGTAAATAGATAAGCACACAATTTAAATATATGAATAAAAGTCAGGAGATACAAGTAAGGGTTTTTTATGAAGGAATCTGGTAAAGATGCAATGAACTCAAATATTTATAGCTATATTTTGAGTTTAATTCATCTCATATTTGACAGGGAATAATAAGCTATAATAATACAATATGACCTAAATGATATCACACAATTATTAAACACTTCCCAAATTTTTGTTTGTGAACCCTTATCAATCGATGTATTTGAATATCAACCATTTTGCTGCTCATTTTGCAAAATTTGTTTATTATATCAAGGGGTCACTCATATTACCGGTACTACAAAATAAGATACAACCTATCACACTTTAATACAGAAGAAGAATAAAATGATTTACGTACCACAACACAATATTGCACCTTATAAATTATAGCAAGATTTCAACATTTTTGAATAATTCCTGAAACTTGTGAGTCTAAATGCTTACCGGTATATATATATATATATATTTCGCGATTATGTATGACTTGTCTTCGTGAAAGGCAACAACCCTTTCTAAGCGAGCGTCTGGTGTATTTAGCCGATTTGAAAAACGTTGTAATTAATCACTATGTAATTACTGCATTTCAATTTGAATCTAAAAAATTGCAATTAGGGCAAACAATTCATTGTGTTTATTCATTTGAGATTGATTAAGTCAATCAGAAATCGGGACAGTTTTCCTATGGTTATTATACATTGTACTTAACCAAGGCACGGCACGGAAAGAAATAACCAATATATCCGTTTCAAATTATCTAACACAGGTGGTATGAATTTTCTATTTTGTGGTGAAAAATAATAATCGAGGTTAGCAAGCAGTATCGCGAGTCAACTGCATCACAGTCAGTCAGTATCATGAGGAGCGGGTTGGGTGCTAGAATTTTTGTAACCTGAGAATTTGATGGAACATGTACAATGACACGGTTCACACATAAATATCCCATACAGAATTGAAATGGCTTTGATATAATATATGATTTCCGAATGAGATTATATGGACCATTTTTTGTAATGGATTTGATCAGTTGCAAAAGGAAGTGTAGTGGATAATGAAGATAGATGTATCCTCTGAAGTACAAACGCCGTATATGCTACGTTAATTGCTATCATATACTGCCTTTCACTGTGGGAGCATACTCTAAATATATATCTTCCTGATTTCCTGATAAAAAAAGGCTCATATGCTGTTTACTTACGGATACAGCATTTTGACAGAGCAGATTAATTCAAAACCACCTGCCTCCAAAGGTAAAAGACAGTAATTGTTTTGTTGTTTAATCACAGATGCTGCGCTCTAATTCGGGAAGGCAGAGATGTGTTACCATATACCTTTAGTAATTATGTCAAGATTAATTGAAGATAAAGCACCAACCATGCATTTGAAATATTTTTCTTGTATGTGTTCTTGATCTTATCTTGGTAAAAAACGAACTTATCTTGGTACTTTAAGCTTCATCATCATCATCATCATCATCGTCGTCGTCGTCGTCGTCGTGGTCTTCGTCATCATCATCATCATCATCATCATCATCATCATCATCATCATCATCATCATCATGGAAATACTTTTTATATAACATAACATCGTAATAAATAAAATTGTTTTGCAAGGATACCCATATACAGGAAAATCGACCTTAGATAATATAATTTTACAATCAACGCTCTACATTTTGGACATTTTTAACAATACTGAAATACAATTATTTTCTTCACTGACAGATTTATTCCACTATCACTATACTTTATTAATATTGAAAATGGCAGCTGACTTAATTACTTTACACTCAATGTAACAAATCTCTTCCTCCGACTAGCTATTTCAATTAATCATTTAAAGCATCAAAATCTCGCATTGCATGCGCTAGATACATAAATTTGCTCTTTGCGATATGGCAAAGTCAACTTAAGCTTTCCATTAAATCGAAGATGCTTCGCCGTGTTGACTTCTAAAATCTACATATCAATTATGAATAAACATGGAAACATTTTTTATGTCGTAGGTGTCGACCCAGACTGGAGGTGATTGACATAAAACAAAATATTTAAAGAAAGCTTACAAAATAACAGGTACGGTTTATGTCAGAAAACGACAAATTGTTATATAATATGACTAAATATTACTCCACTTGTGCATTTCTGAGTGTCATGAAAGCAGAGTCAGACACGCACATATGCACACATTATCCCAGCAAATCACTTAACAACTCTATATTTAAATGTGCTACATAAACAGAGTATATATTCGCTTTGGTGTTTGTGCGACATGCATTCAACATGGCGTCCAATTATATACTATAACATCTACAATATTATATAAGTTATTTGAAACCTAACTGGAGTAAAAAATCCAATATCTTATCAAATATTGTTTATGTGTTCATTAGGAATATGCAGAGGATTAAAATCATCCGTTTTGCGCAGGTCTCTGTGGGAAATGTGAGGTATAAGAAAGAGATCTAGGCTTACAAGATCTGAAGTAATTGGATACGCACGCTAGTGCGGTTCCAAATTGAATGATCTTAAAACGAGGATAACCGTTGCCTTCAATATGTGTTGGCGTGTCTCAAAGAGCTCGGAATAAATAGGTACTGTACCTCGCGATGACATTTACCCGGGCTTGATGATGATAATCATTTTACTCTATTATGTGATTAACATAATATACAGTAAGGTGGTAGGTAGGTGGACATTTATTTATATTATCAGCATTTGGTGATAATTATGTTGTTGTTTTGCTACGATAGCATAAGAATGCGAGCTAGTGAATGATATTTTAATGCTCTATCCTCCTGTTATTTTTCCACGCAAATTAACGCAAAATATTGAATGTTTTTGATGGTATACAAATATTAACTGTCTATGAGTGTGATGGTCGAAATATAATCACGAGGTGAAAGATGGATTGTTCCATTCCACGAGCCGGAACGGCGAGTGGAATGGAACCAGAGTCTATGATGGAACAATACATCTTTCACCGAGTGATTATATTTCGACCATTACACGAATTTAAGACAGTTAATATTTGTTTTATATCACTCATGCATAAATTCTATTACTAAAATACAATTTAAGGTAGGAAATACATTTTTTCATCAACATAACACCATGTTTTGCAGTGATATACTTCACATTTTGGGGTCCACCCCATAACTAAATCGGCGAGTCCAAGAGTCCGCGCACGGCTTGGCGCAGGCGCACTACGGCAGAGTACTATGATAGTAAAGACTATCACACGGAGAGGGTGATGGTAAAAATGATAAATCGTAATCAACCAATGAACTGTCTAGAATTTATGTATGAGTGATATAATACCAACTAATTAACGTTAATAAACTAAAATTTTCAACCACATGTTCTACTGCTCCAGTATATTATATAAGCCGACCAAACTTGATTATATTATCCTCACGGTAAATGGGTCGCATTAATGTGTCAATCGCAGCAACACATTCTACGCATAGCATTACGCTTGGTTACGCGTAAAATATTTCCGCGATACGCGCTGTCACATACGCATACGCGCTCCAACTTGAAGTAAACAACCTAAAATATTTGAAGAGTAAAAACGATTAAATAAAAGAAGAAGAAGAAGAAACTGAAAAATTATCACAATTAGATAACGAAGATAAGATTGCTTTAAACGAGTTATATTCCTCTCTTATAGTGCATAAAAACAAGGTTATATTTTCATGTTCCTTAGAGCTGCTCTGCTAGTGTCAGGTTTGATATAATTGTACATCTTGCTGTTCTCCAATAATGCTCTCATGTTTGATCACGTATACGATTTGACATGCGTTACCTTGTCGTCACCGCATATGCAAGAAAATAAATTCATGAAACACCTAAACATTTTATAAGTAATATCCTTTATGTTATTAAAATAATGCTATTCACTCGGTCGGACATCCGGGAACATTGTCCCCTCCGTCCCCTTTGCACAAGCGCGCGCATAGCAACCAGATCGAGAAAGGGGAACTGCACATGCGCACACTGGATTTACAAGGCTATTTCCCCTTTGTGACGTCAGCCCGACCAAGAGAATACCATGTATTAATTAAAATTGTATGACATGATAAGCTTGATATTATCAACATTGATCCTTCAAACATTTTCATAATGAGGTACATACTTTTATATTATTTTAAGCGGGTTTTGGCGCCAATACATAGCTACGGGTTTCCTATACCCAGCGAGAACAAAACATTAAGTACCGAAGTTTTCCATATGACGTTACTATGGTGTCATAATGTAGATGCGGCTTCGTAAAATCTTATTTGAACTATTTCAAGCTATATATGAACAAAACAGGCCAAAAGTTGATTCCTGACTAAAAATCGTAAATCGGGGATTTTCATCTCACTTGGTGGCTAAATATAAAGAGAAATCACAATCTAATAAAAATATCTAAGTATTACTTTTGAGATCAAACATAAATATCACTGAACTTCTCCAAACCCTACCTATAAAATTTGATCTTAAGCCCTATCCCCAGGTAAAGTTGTATATCAAATCATTTTTCGCTAAAATGAGCGCAGGGATGGACCTTAAATTAGCCCGAGTAATTTGGCCGCTTTTTTTTAAATTATTATTATTATTTAAAGCGCAGTGATCTATTATAGTGCACTACGCACAGGTACAACGCCTAGACGTTGATATCGGGTAAGGTTGTATATCAAATGATTTTTGCTAAAATGAGCGCAGGATGGACCTTAAATTAGCCCGAGAAATTTGGCCGCTTGTTTGTTGTTGTTTTGTATTATTTTTAAAAAGCGCAGTGATCTACAGTGCACTACGCACAGGCACAGCGCCTAGACGTTGATCCACAAGCCTCAGTACACTTTACAGGTTATTGCTGACCACTACGGATCCACATCATTCCATAAACCATTAAACAACAACACTGCTAAGAAGCGCACACCCTAGACATTCCATTCCACAAAAACCATCGCAGCCAGGACCAGCTCCCCGAGTTTCGTACGGGTTACAACGAGACAATTAGCGGTAAGTTCCTTGTTCAAGTTCCTTGTTCAAGCTAACTCAATTTTTTACACGAGAACGTACTAACAATCACCGGGGTTCGAACCCGCAACCTCTCGCACCATAGTCGAATGCCTTATCGATTGAGCTAACTTAACTGCGCTAAGTGTAGAGTGTTTATAATGCACCGTGACAAATCTATTTGGGGAGACCCCTTAGGTAAAGAACATTTTCATGTTAAGCGAATAGGTCTATTCCACATTCCGGAAATATACAGTCCTACATTTATGGAATAAAGAAAATATTATAATATTATCCTATTTCTTATTGTTAGTTCTAACTGGGAATAAAAGTCAAATTTTACTATTTTTGCAATTTGAGGGGAAATGGGTCAAACAAGTGTAATTTTTCATGCTTTCTTACAATTGAAATCACAAAATTATAATACTTGGCACATGTCTAAGCATAATGTTATTTTTGATTTGATGAATGGGCATGAAAAAAGATACGCCAATGTATTTTCGAAAGAAAAACAATGCATGCCTTGAAATTAGACTTTGTTCTTGATTGTCAAAGGATACGAAACACGCTATAAAAACGCATGTTTTTGGCCCTTATTTCCAAAAATTGACCAAACATTAAAATTTGACTTTCATTGCCAGTCAGAACGAACTGTGATCTAGCTGTTTCATTTAGCAAAACAGGATATTATATTTTTTTAATCAAGAAAAATAGCTGCATTTTTCTGGAACCAGTCTGTGCATACAAGTATAACATTAAAAAAAATAGGTACACTCTTTTACTCCTACTATTTGAACCCGATTGTTTCCATTGGATCAACCCAGTAAACACAAAAACGTTTTTAAAACGTTTTTAATAAGTTATATTTTGGGGTTTGGTTTAGGTAAAAACGTTTTAATAACATTAAAATGTCGGGTTATATAAAGGTCATGAAATCGTTTTAAAACGTTTTGTATGAAAACACACTACAACAATATTTTAAAATGTTTTCGAAATGTCATTGCAAACTATTTTTGCAAACATTTTTGGCCAAATATTTTGTCAACACTTAAATAACATTATGTAAAAATATTTGCACCAAGCAAACACAGAAACGTTCTTAAAATGTTTTTTACAAAACGTTTTAATAACATTTAAATGTCAGGTTATATAAAGGTCGTGAAAACATTTTAAAAACGTTATTGTAAATATTTTGGGAACACATTTTTTGCAAAATGTTTTTTCAACCCCAAAATAACATTCTGTTTAGAATGATTTGTACCAAGTTTTCAAAAATGTTTTTGGAATGTTATTAAACGTTTTTATACCCTTCATATAACCCGACATTTAAATGTTTTCTGTAAAACATTTGTGTTTGCTGTGCAGTAAATTACCAACAAATGTTATTTAATGTTATGAAAACGTTTTATACCATTAATGTACCCTTTATATAACCCGACATTTAAACGTTTTCTGACAACCTTTTATAACCTTTTGCGAATGATGTCGAAAACGTTTTGTGTTTGCTGGGAAGCCGCTGTACGTGTCCAAAAAGTGCATCTTATCAACTGTGTATGTCACGTAACATCGTTTATCTAATTTATCTATACCTTCTCACAGCAGCGGATATAGTATCCCATAACCCACTGCAGAGTGGAGAATGGAATTGCGAGTACCATAGAAAATGTACACAATAGTTCGCCCGTTTTTACCATCAAGAAGCATGTTTATAAAAGATTCAATACACGGGATCATCTCACTTAACATATGAAATACATTCTGACTGTCCCAGGTTTAGCCATTTAACTATCTTACCATATGTCTATTAAGTTCATGAAGTTATGCACCGTTGTCTATATTTTAGGTCTCAATGTGAGGTACAAATATCATGTTTAACAATCGGATCACCTTTAAAATTTATTTTACTTATTGTGACTTACCTATTGATCAGAGCAGAAAACAGCAGTGTCATTTACATGGAAAAAGAAAGAGAAAAATAAAATAAAATTTTGTTAAAATGAGAAAAATAATAATCATCTATATTGTTTGATCAGCTCGTAATCGGCGGGAAATGTTAGTCTTTTAACACTACGCCGAAAAATAGACCCACATTAAGAGTGAAACAGTTGACTCGTCTGGTCTATATTGTGTTTGTTAAATAAAGCAGGCAAAGTATAGGACTTGAATTAATAATTCGTGATACTTCTGACGAGTTGTCATAAGACAATTCTCGAAACAAAATATAAGGTCCGCTGATTAAGAGCTGATCAAACTGTAAATACATTAACTCATTCAATCGCGTTACATTCGGATTACCCACCTTCAATTCTCGCTATTCACAATAAGGGCGCCGCCAGCTGGTTTGCGATGTAATCGTGATGTATCATGGGAAAAGGTCGACATCAAGTCCGCGCAATACGAATATTACCATGCTATTACATAGGAACACGTGACAATATTTTTTAGTTTGTCAATATAACGGTATTACACGCGAATCGATAGAGAAAAATGAAGTGTGCACATTTCAAATCACATTATTTAGTATTATTGCATATCGATTCGCGTGTAACACCTTTATTTTGACAAACTAAAAAATATTGTGACGTGTTCCTATGTAATAGCATGGTAATATTCGTATTGTGCGGACTTGGATGTCGACCTTTTCCCATAATATATCACGATTACATCGCAAACCGCTGGCGGCGCCCTTATTGTGAATAGCGAGAATTACATTATGGAAATGAAGGTTGTCAACAAAGATTGATCGCAAGGTGTCTGTATTAATATAAGGGAACAGTTTCAAGATCTACTCTACTAGATTTAAAAAGATCTCGAGGATTTGGGAAAAGGTTTAAGGTTAAATAATTGATCTCTTCCAAAAACGACACAATAGAATTACTACCGTAAATTGATCATAACACCAGTCCAAAATATAGGTAAATTCAAATCCTTGAGAAAAGATTTATAATGTAATCATTAGTCGAAAAGTATAACACAAGTAAAAACAGGGTTTTTCCATCTTATATCAAGTCTTTATGTAATGTACTTGGTGATCTTTTACGTTTAGTATACCATAAAACCGCGATAGTTAGCATTTGTGCTTACTATCAAACGCTTTTGAAAAACATGAAATTGTACCATAGTCCGGCGCTTTACCAACTGAGCTAATGGGGTTGAGACACAAATTTGCAGGTTTACTTATTCGTATATAACTATGTTGGGGGTATCGATGATTTGCTTAAAACCCTTTACACTTTTGTGGATGGGGCTCTTCATGTTTGCATGTTTTAAAAGTGCTCGATAGTAAGCACATATGCTAACTATCGAGTTTTTACGGTTTGATAGATGTTTATAATAAACGATCGAAATTGACATGTTATATCCCAATAACGACGTAATATTTGACAGGTGTGGTTTGGTTATTCCTACGTCATAATATGGCGTTTATTTATCACACATGTTCGAGGATAATTATGGTAGATGGAAGATATAAAAGATAACATTTTACAGGCCACATTAGCCTAAATCAACGATGCAAAAAGACCAAGTAATATAGGGATATGTCGTATATGTCTAGCAGATGTTAGTGATGTAATGTTCATCTTTGGAATTTGGTGATAGATATTTTATACTTAATTTCTATCAGTCATCCCATTTGATCATAAAATCATCGTTATCATCTTAAGGGGCACGCAGAATCACTCAACAATTTGGATATTTTAAGGTATATTTTTAAAACGAAGAAAAAATCAAAAATTTGAGAAAACCGAATCTAGGTTTGTGTCTTTAGAACAAAATATGCAATTTTCGTCAATTTGGATATTTAGGGTAAGTCGTTATGGTAGACCGAAACAAATTGGCATGGAAAATCAAATTTGGCGCTTTTCTGAAAAATTGCTCATTTTTGCAGGAATCCGCCGTGCTAGTTGGATTTCTTGCCTCATTTCCTTTCTGAAAATGTATACTTTTATATTATCATCATTATTTTTAAAGATACAATACAAAACAATGTCTAAAATTTCCCACTTTGAGTGATCCTGCGTGCTACCTTAATCGAAGGGCCAAACCTCAAAAACGTGCTTAGTTTTTGAATCCCTTTGCACCATGCGTATAAACTAAGTACACCTCGTTTATTCTGTTGAATATTAATAGCATCTGACACAATATTTGTTTGGTGTACTTCTGTCACCTTTTTATTCCAAGATGGAGCCCAAAATAACCTCCACTTTCACATACTACACTATTTTGGTCATAACTTTTAATATCAATACTATTACGAGCTGTAATGACTGAAGGTCCAAATCACCTTTTACCCAAATTCATACGGATGCACAATAATAACACACTGTGGGATTAAGTTATCAAAATCTGAATTTTTAATGAAAAGTAAAATATGATTGGTAACTATTGAACAATAAATGAACATACAATATAATCACTCTAATTTAGCACTTAACCGGCCGTCTTCATTTTGTTGATTACAAAATTTGGTTGCAATATTCTGGACGGCTAATGTATATGTGTATGAAAAATGTTTTTTGAAATATGTAATAAAATGTTAATGTATAAAACTGTACTTTATGACTCAAAATCCTACAAAATGTAGAGATATTAATTATCTCTTCAATTACACCAATCGCGTCATGATTACGTATTGATATTGAAAGTTATGATTAAAATATTGTAGCATGTGAAGGTCATGAACGTTTTGGACGCCATCTTGGATTTGGAGGTGACCGAAATAAATGTGCAACAGTACACAAGCAATTATTGTGTCATATGCAATAAGCAAGCGATTTAATGAGGTGTACTTAGTTTGTACGTATGATACAATGGGAGTGTACAATTTAGCCATATGGCCTTTCGATTATCTAGCATCATCTACTTCCACGCACTTATATACCTCAAATAATCTGAACAAAGTTGACTTTCCAGGCCCTGGATGTCCTTCAACAAACACCCAGCTATTTCTAACCAATCCATTCCTTTGACATGCCTAACAGTGCAGTATCCATTGGGAGTACGGTGTGACTGTATCAGTTTACATTGTGTGAAAGGCAGTCATCAAGATTTTAATTATTATTGTTGAAAGAAATTGAATCAGGAACTTAAATCAAATCATAAAATACTATCTTGATAAAAGAATCATTGATTAGGTTTTAGCTCTTCACATATAGGAATTCAGACTTAATATTCATGCCTATAAATCAACGTTAAATACATTGTCAGGTACAATACATGTTTGACAATGAGGATACAAGATTTGATAAGGTTCACAATGGGCTATTAATGTAGTAATGTTGATCACAATAATATTACTCTCTATTCCTCAAAATTGACATGGTTCAAACCTGTGTTGGAATAAAAAGAATATTGAATATTCTATTTTATGATTTTCAAATCCATCAATGATTTTAGTTACTTTATAAAAAAAGAAAAAGTAGTCACATTGATGTAAACAACTAATATATAAATTCTATCTTACAATCCACATATTCAACATCTGTGTCAATGGTCATCTTGACCAGTCAAAATGTCTGTTATTGTTCTCCATTTCAAAAAGGAGAACCCTTTGCTATTACTTCAATTAGCCAGCAGCTGTAGTTTCAGGAAATTCTTTACCATGTTTACACTCGACTAAGATATTCACTTTCTGTAATATGATTTCACCATATGCACAGCACTCCTGGTATGCCGTGAAATCCTTAATTCATTTAGTTCGCTGACATCACCGCCTTTTTCTCCACACTCGGTCTTCACTTGAATGAACAATTATACAATAACAATAACAGAAATTTGGTACCCTGAATTTACAAGTGGAAAAGCAAACATCTTAAGGGCGAAAATATCGTATGCATCCGCTTGCTAGATACTGCTAGGGAAAAGTAGGACCACGAGGTTGAGGTTGATTAGGAATGAAGCGGATATATTAAGAACATTATAATGTAAAAGGCTAGTAAGAATATATATATATATATTAGTTCGTTTTTCTTTCTTTTCGATTATGCTGAAATATTAAAGAAAACTATTATGCTAAATTAGACATTTTAAAAAATAAATAAATAAATAAATAAATAAATAAATAAATAAATAAATAAACAAATAAATAAATAAATAAATAAATAAATAAATAAATAAACAAATAAATAAATAAATAAATAAATAAATAAATAATCTTAAATTAGGGTCATTAATGGAAAAGACTTGTTAGATCCTGTGGTTTTTTTTTAAATATTTGATATTCAAAAGTATACTTCAAGTGTTTGAATCAGAATATTTTATGTATAATATCGTCTTTGAACTGATTGCTGATAACATTTTGTTCATACATACGTGCATGTTTGTCACTTGACCTCTGTGATTTTATTGATTGTCATTTCCACATGGCTTTCAGGTGTTAACGTCATGTGGCAAAATATTGCGGGGATAGTTCATGTCAGCCCTTGTCTCGATTTACACTACTGACGTGTCTGTACACTACTATAAAGACTGAGAAATCATCCGAGGAAAGGATCTTATCACAACATTTTATTTAATATTTTATGTCAAAAGCCATCTTAATCCAGTCCAGTACCAGTAGTTACAACATTAAGGTTAGCAACTATTTTAAACTGTTGCGATTTGGTAGTTCACAGTATTTTGAGAATGGTAGTGAGCTTTGGCAAACATTGCATTGATCATCTCATAGCGAGTGTGTAGAAGAATTCAAATATCACAGATATACTTTTGTATGTCCTGTGGTTCTTGAGTTATGTTGTAAAGAGGGCTGAAACAACAACACTTTTGTAAAACGTACATAACTCATTAACAACAATAAATCAAGCAAGTTTTCAAGGTATATGATTTGTAAAATGAATTTTTGCAAAATATCGAAGTGTTATTTTTCAATAATATATTGATTTAGACAATAAAAATGAGGAAGTTCTCGGAAGGCCGGATGGCCTGTATTAAGAACCCCCTGTCCTAACCTAAAACAATTTCAAAATAACAACAACAACAAAATATACCGCAAAATTTCAATACACAACCCACCCCACCCTCATATACCCTGACAAAAAAAAACCCAAAAGCCTGTTTCGTGATCAAGAATATGAGCTAATATGCAAGAAATTACCGTGATAAATCCAATACTACATTAACTATATTACAGATAATACGATACACAATTAAATTACTCTAAGCCGTACAAGGAAAATTAGATAAAACACTAAATGTAATTATGAATAATATTATCTTTCACTTTGCTTTTGAAATGCTTGATCGTCCTTATTGTCTTTATATGTTTCTCAAGTGAATTCCACTTAATTGGGCCCGCTGTTCTTAAGGTTTTATGAGCGAAATTCGTTTTAGATTTAGGAACCTGGTAATCTTCATTATTTCTCGTCGACCAACAAAAGATCGCGTCGCCTTAAATAAGAAATATGAACTGTTGATGTAAAGCAAGTAACAATGTATACATATGGATGTTCAAGTAAACAAAATTAGATAGTCGATCCATATTGCGCGCACCTGTATGATTACATGATCAGAATGAAACAAACAGCACGCATTATCTTATTCTATGTATAGGCATAAAATGCATGGAGAAAACTATTTGGTAAGGCACAACATTTAATTGAAAGGTTTCAAAATACCAAATTTATGATGTCTATATATACATAGATGAAATTTTGTAGTTTACAGTAGAATTATCTTTAGTGTCTTGTTTTGGAGTGTTATTATCAATTCTCTATATAACTCACTGCCAGATAATAGCTAGGTCACTGTCAGACACACAATAAGCAAGTAGCAAGAACATTTCACATGTGTAAGATTAAACGATTTCACAAAATGCTTGATCAAATTAGATTTCTGTTTATGTGGTGTCACTCACCTGCAAGTGACCGCTCGGCACGCAGGAAAGACGTCAAATTTACGTAACGCGTACAGCGCGCGCCGCAAACACGGACAATATTATCTACTAACCAAATAGCTTGTGCCACTTCTATGAGAGTGTTTCATTATGAGTCTATATCATTCCCCAAAATAATCAGAAATGCACTTTGTTTGAAAGTCCATCGTGAGTTCTGTTATGTGTTTTGTCCCTAAGGGACTAAGGTAATTAAATTATTCAACTAAAGGCCTCCGAATATGGGTGTGTGCAATCCGTATATGACATTTAAAACATTTTATGAAATAAACCTAATTCACTTTAGACATGGACATTGCATTGAATTACACGTATATGTTCTTGGATTTTTTTTTCCTTAAATGGCCATAACACACAATCAACAACAAACAACAAAATTAAAACTGTGCGCTTCTCAAAACACCGTGTGACAACTTTACTCAGTAGAGATTTCGTCTTTAACACGTCTATTCTTAAATCTAGTTTCTCAGGTAAAGTAGAAAATGACTTTACAAGATACAATAACTTGCATGGAATACTTTAAATTCTATACTCGTTTTTAAGTACTATTCAGCGTACGTCACTTCTTATTCTTATCTATTTCATGAGAATGTACACTTAACAGCCTTTATGAATATGTAGTATTATCATCATCACGTATCAAATTTCTTGAACTATGTCTTGCACCTCAGGGCTTTCCTGAATTGAATTTATGAAGGGCAAGACAAATATTTTGCCTTCTCTGGACATTATGTGACTTTTTGCTTACCAGATAGCACAATTTATATCGTGAGTACTGAAATATCCCAAGTTTAAAATCCATTTTCCTCGATGATATCCGTAATATTAACATAATTATTCTGTGTTCCTTGTACTTTTAAAGTTGCTCTTAACATTATAGTCGCTAAAGTATCGAAAGTTCGCCTTTGAGACTCTTTATGAACATGATGAAAAATCAAATTCTAATGATGGTCTACCAGCCTAAATTACAAAATTGATTCAAATCATCTTTTGCCGTTGTTCAGAAACTGCCCTTTTTAGAGGGTAACAAATACAATACAGCACTTGAATTTGCCACAAATTGAATGCGTAATAGCCCGGGGTCATACCCCCGGGGTCATACCCCGGGGTCATACCCTTACAGGTGTAGGCTACTTTTCAAGCAATATATTATTGAAAACAGCGTGTGATATTCCCAACACCTTATTTTGATACAAGCAGCACCTTTACGAAATGTTTTGTAACACTGATCAATTAATTTAGGCGGCAAACAGGTAACCTGTCTATCTATATTTAGCAGCAGACCCTCTAAGCTTATATATAATTTGACGACGACTGTGGTTGCTGCAGGTATTTTTCTGACACTTCTAGAAAACCCATCCTTGCACAGGTGTTATGTCAAATTCGTCTCTTTTTATAGCCCAGGACGTCACGTGTAATTATGTCAGCTCACGTTACTGTTACAAGATATACCATTTCTAATGCATTCCACGCAATAATCGTTTGACGCTACATAGGAATATTAAGACACGCTTTTATCAATTTACATTTGAGGACAACCTTAAAATGCACCCGTTGGTTTCATATCTAAGGAATAAATATAATGAAATATTAATGATAAGGGATTTTTTTAATTACGTTTATTGTAAATTTTCTAAATAAGATTTAATTGAATAGGATTTGATAATAGTATGGTGCATATTACAAAGTATTTTGGCAACTAAGGCGTAAATAACGAAATTGCACAGTAGGAATGACCTTTTCGCACTGTAAATGGTGCTGAAGTATCAATTAAGGCGAATTGATGGGTCCTTAGGTTGAAGACGGCCCGTTTAATTATGCGAAAGAAAGAAACCCCGTGGGGACGACAGTATGTTACAAAGTCAGTATCATGCCTACTTAGGATAACATTAACACTGTATTGCCACTTGCTACACTTTTACAGATGCATGGATTTTTTGAAAGTGCTAGTTCTGCACACTCTTAAAATGACAAGGCCAATCTATTTGACTCAAAATGAATCGCACAACATGGAAAAGAAAAGGTGATCCCGCCCGAAAACTGAACCGGGGACATAACGTTTATGTGATCTGTGCTTTAATCACTCGGCCACGGGAGCTTCCTGATTACGCTGGCTGAAATTCGAACCCATTCGAAATTCGAAACTTATCGGCGAACTCGGTGAAAAATTATGTTTATTTTATATATTTATCGTCTCAATTTATTTCTCGCATTTACGGTCCTAGCTACTATGGGCTATTAGCGGGAGAGTGACCGATTATGGGTTCGAATGAGATTCTGTTTAAAAAAATGAATAGTACGAAATTAGAGTGTAGAAACTTAGAAAGGATCGTAAACTAGTTTTGATGACTTAAAAAATGTAAATTTCCAAGGAAATCTTTGTGGTTTCTTATAAAGAAGCAAAATTTTATTTCAAAACCCCAACGTTATTTTGAGAGTAGCAATAATTGCAGTATTCCTAAAATTGGAAGAAAGGTTGTATGCTAACACAATAGCACTTGATGTACTGCGTACTTTGTTACTTAGTTGTAGTTACATCGCTTCAGAGTCAAGTCGCCAAGCGAGGAGCCATTACTAGCTACTGGCCGATGAAACTGTGTTAATACAATGAATACTGTCTAAATATTGGAACTATCAATTTTCCTGTCCAACGACCAACTACTTGTTTTAAGCGACTTCAGTATAAACAAGCTTAAACGTATATCATACATTAACGTCAAGTATTTCTTATAAAAAAATTGGGAATGTAACTGGGGTATTTTTATAATCGACTGGCAATGCCAAAATTTGGAGTGGATAATTGTATCAATTTCAATCACCAGTAAAGTATGTGAAATGTATGGCGACAACTGGCAACGTCGTTAGACAGCAATACCAGCCGTTTCAGAAAATGTATTCATGATGTTTTTCTTTTCCTTCTTGAGGACAACGACAATGAGCGAGGACACTTACATGTTATAATAGTTTAGATGCTACAGAATAGTAGAACCCCGGGAGTAGAACTGGCTTAAGCCGGTAATTCTAATTATGCAATTCCGCCGATATTTCGCAGTAAGAACGACTTGATTCATAATTAGGAATCGTAGGAATTATAATTTTCTATAAAACTCGATGAAATTCAGATATAACAAGCTCTGTGACAAAACCATCAAAATTGAAAGCAAATTAAGTCACTAGTTCAACGTGGCTGCGACACCATTATACTGGAAGACAGAGATAAAAAGACTAGTTTGCGTCTGACGTCATCTGTCAATCAAACTCGAGCACGGTTTGTTTACAAGTGTCGTGATGATATGAGTTGATAAACGCGGCGATAAAACCGGGCGCCTTATTGTTAATTTTGCACCTTCAAACATACAAACAATCTCAAAAGTTAGGTCTTTATAGCCCGGGCTTTATAGTAGAAAACTTTCTTTCGCGAAGGCACCATGTCAACAATGCCTAGAAAAGTTGCATGAGGCATATTTGGGTTAAATAACCATATTCTTTATATTCGTTTTTCTTTGAGATGAAAATATTATAAATCTAACTTCTAAAACACAGAGCAATGCATTCCAGACATTTGATTCACGTTATGTTAATTACATACAACTACACAACTGCTTGACTCAGACTATTTACAATCGCAGATCTATTTATCTTTTACATTTTAAACTATATTCAATGTAAAACTATTAGAAAAACTTATTTTCTATTTTTCATAGAGCTCTGTGTGTTGAAACCCTTTCCATCATGATTTGTTTTGGTGGGACTGACCGAAAATAAGGTTCACTTGTCCGAAAGACAAAAAGGGTTTGCTAGTCCCAAAATTATGTTAAGGGTTAGGATTAGCAGCGCATTTTCGACTAGCAACTCTTAGGATTAGCGGAACTTGGGTCTACTGGATGCAGCCTGCTTTTTTACGTCAAGCATTGCTATTTTTAAAAATAAATATGAATGGTAAAATGTCAATACAATATATTTGTAATACATGCTCATTATGTAGTATCACAAAGGATCTTGGGTATTCTGTGCTCTGTTGTACAACATCACATGTTGTTCATGTTGTTTCATAGATAATAGGGCAAGATATTCTGTCTGTCATGATTCTAAACTAAGAGTGATGTTCAATATCACAATAATTATTTACATGATTGATTCCTAGATTCACTGGGTCTGACTAAGGGTCACCTAAAACAATGTTATGTGCAAATTATAAACCATGTGACCTAACTGGTGGCTAATGAAACAAGTTGTTCCAAGTTAATAGATCTCGAAACAAAGCCTGCATTCCATGGGAATTATGTGCAGTTTGGCATGTCAAAACAAACCAACAAAAATTATATTACCTAAATAAACATTACCATAGTACATTAAAGATTATTCTACTCCTTTCATCAAATTATGTTTACTGTGTTATGTCTATTAAAGATAATACAACTTCCTTTATTCCTATTCTATTAACACAAAATAGTGCGATTTAAAGAGAAAATGTCACTTTTGCCCAAATATTTTACGTTTACATGTGACAGTACGTATCGCAAGTATATTGTACACGTACTCAAGCGTACTGCTATGCGTATAGAATGTGTTACGGCGCTTGACCCATTTTTGTGAATAAATGGCCCTCACGTGATGTGTTATAACTAATAACAGTGCGCGATATTGAATAATGGGTCGTGAGATGTACCTTGAACCAATTTCAAACTAATTATCGTCTGCAATAATGATGAGGCGTTAGTTGTGGACATGCTCTATATTATCACCGGGCGTTGATCTTAATGAGTTTACATTACAATAAACATGACCCCGCAATGTCAGTTGAAAAAAAAATAGTTTTCTGAAATGGGTTTCTATATCTATACTAGATAACAAGTCGTTGACGGTAGCATTCATCTTTCAGTTATCAATCTTAATATCAAATTTATAACTTACAATCAAAACTAGAGCAGCCGTGGTTCACGAGCCACGAATGTTAGGCTGTGGCTTCTCATTGTCATAACCTCCGCATGACATTTTACCTCAACCATTATAAACAATTTATTACTCCTCAATTTTGTGTTTTTCTAACCAAATATGGTCACGTTTAAGCCCAATTCGTCGGCTGTATTCCATAGTGGCGTATAGTAATTTTTGGTCATTTTTTTGAAAATTGGCATATATGTTTTTAATGATGTTCTCTTTAATTTGTCTAAGTCTCATCAGTCAAAATTAGCTAATTAATTAGTAATTAATTAATTAAATGTGGCGTATAGTTACAAAGTGAAATTTTGTGTTTTCCATAGTGGCGTATCGACCATACGCCACTTTTTATACACATTTTATAATTATGAAATATCGGCAAAAATTAAAAACATTGTCATAGTGGTGTACACCTCTCTACATGTCGTAGTGACGTATCGGACCTATACGCCACTATGGAATACAAAAATAAAAAGTAACGCCATAGGGGTTACACGACGACCGAGGTGGCGTAAGGTTTAAGTTAGGTTAGGGTATTGCGTTTTCCATGTTTTCCATAGTGACGTATAATTTTGTGATTTTTGTTTTCAGTTTGCCAGCAATATTATGTATTTCTTTCTTTTGAAAAATATATAAAAATAAAATCTATTTAGTTAACTACAGAAATTGTACATCATTTACAAAATATAATGATTGTCTGATTTACACAATTTTAAATTAGCATTTCTTCAAACCCGATTTTCTCGAAAACTTGTTTATTCGCGGCGCCCCACTATACGCCACTATGCAATACAGCCGACGAATTGGTCAAATTTGGACATTTGACCCCATATAACATTTGACCTTGGATGACATCGGATTGATTTTTATGTATTATCATGATAATCTGGTTTTGCGATTTTGATGTTCTCAGTATTGTTTGGTTAAATGCCTGCTACTGACCCTTGCCTGACCTTTGACCACAAGCTGGGTATAACATATGTTAATCTTTGGCCAGTTGTCCTTATAATAATGTGACATATTATAGATGTATGCCTCGATTGACAACCTCATCATGCACTCAACTTACCCCTATCAAGTGTACATTTTGGTGTCAGATGACTGTAAATATGTTTCGTTTAGGAGGTCGTTTCATACAGAATTTTACTTTTAGAATCCAAATCGCTGGAGCACTGATGAGCTTCAGTGTAATTGACCCACTTTTAATAATTATAAAATATATATATATATATATATATTACTTATGTATTGTTTTATCAAACTCACTCACCTATTATTATTCACATCAGAAAACAGCAATGGTACATGAAAAAAGAAAAGAGAAAAAGAAAAGAATGTTTAGTTGAAATCATAATAATAATCCTCATCTGCCATTTACATTTGTGTTACAAACTGACCACATAAACTTTAAATACATTATGGAAAAATATATATTGGTATCTATATTTTATCTCACTCACAAAATCGTGGACAAAGGCCAAAGAAACATTCGTAATTAACATGAATATCAAACCATACAATAGACTCTTGTTTGTCTTAATCTCATACTATGGGTACTCCTGTTCATGGGGAACCAAGTATCTTTCTGACTCAGAAAATTCAACAGCAAATTTGGTACAAAGTTGTAAACGCCTACTGGTAGGTATGTCACAGTGGCTGCACAATAATTCTGCCACACTGTGCATGCAAGCATAACAGTGAATTGAAAAGCGCGCGCTTCAAAGTTGACCAATTTTAGAAAACATCTATGTCAAAAAATTTCCTCATATGCTTCATTTATCCAAATTGTTTGAATTTTTAATATATGGTGTGTGAAGTCTTTCCGAGGCTACCATCGGGTCCGCAAAAATTAAATATTGTTTTGTTTAAGAGCTACTGCCTGTTTTTATGGATTTTTGAAGATCGCTCATAAATCAGTAAATATAGGCCTGTTGAAATAAAGGGACCTACCACCATTTAGCTGAAATATTAATCTTTCTTAGCATGTAAATTATATTCGTCGACAACGAATGAAACACTTGCCTTGCCTTGAGTAAAACTAATTTATATCAAAGATATTTTTAGGGAGTAATTTTCCAAACCACAATAGCTCTAAGCCATTGTGTGTGTCCAAGGCCATACTATTTTTGTATACGCGATACAGTAGAATGGCTGTTCCTTTTAAAGTCTCATTGCAAATGAATTTTTATTTTTACTTTTCGGATTTAGCTGTGAGCAATGGTGACACATACCATGTTTACAGAAAAAATGAAAATTCTATTCCAGATATCGTCAAAATGTCAAACTTTGTATTAATTTTGTATTATATTTAAGTAATTAACTGCAGTTTCTTTATTCAACATCATAACAGGTTCATACTTGACAAATTTATGGTGAATGAATAGACTTTCATTAAATATTGAAAAACCCCGAAATTACTCATGCCTAATTTACATAATAATATCATGAATACATAATTAGCTGTAATTAGCTAATTTGCATAATTAATTACTTTTTGTGTATTTTTTGTTATCAATTAAAATAACTTTGTATACATATGTGTGCAAAAAAAACCGCACCCTGATATCATGTACGGTTTTCTATTGGCATCAATTTTGCATATTAATTAGCTGAACTTAGTCATTTTTTCACCTTTAATTTGTCTGCAGATTGGCTAAAATAGCTAAAATAGTATAGTTGGTTAATTTATTATAATTATTCAATGATAGATTTTTAAATTTTGTTTTCTTTAAGGAAGTACGGAAAGATGGGCATTTAACCTGTGATACTTAAATTAACGCTGCTTTTTCAAGCAAGGGTCCAAATAAACCTTCAAAATCTCGAAATGTGCCAATTTTGTCATTATAGTCATTTGTGGCAGGTTTTAATTCCATAACGAGCATCTTAAAATTGACACTACATCACAATGCATTGACCGATTTCAATTCCCTTTTTTGATTTTTGATACTTTAATAAAGCTCATTCATGTAGAAACATTAAATAACGTGTTTCTGCTGCGCTTATTTTTGGGGTGATATGCCTACAGTACTGGACAATGTTGATTTGGTTTTTCACGTAGAACACCAAAATAGGAATTCAGGCTTGATATCTATGTTGTATACATTGCCAGGTAAAATACATGTTTGACAATGGGGATAAGGGTGATAATGGGCTATACATGTAGTAATGTTGATCACAATAATAATCTTATCTATTTCTCAAGCCAAAGACCTAAAGAGGATGAATCCGCCTGAATAGATAAAAACAATTCAAATTCATTCATTTTATTTATCCAGGGTAGCCAAATAAGCGGATTTAGTGTTTCTCTACCGGAAGTCAATTTGTGCCGAAATTCCTTCCCACAATGCAATATGCGTATTGCATAACAAAGAATATTGATTAATCTCCGAACTGTATCTATTGTTATGCAAAACGCTTATTACATTGTGGGAAGGAATTTCGGCACAAATTGACTTCCGGTAGAGAAACCCTAAATCATCGTATTCAGCCAAATAGCTGGTCTAACATGAGTCCCTGCGATACATTTACACAACATTAAAAGGCAATTATTATCAACATGCAATTATCAACATGCAATTTATATAAAATTTACAACTATTAGATACAAAATAAAAATACAGAAATGCATACCAATCATCCAATCCATCAATGACTTCAGTTTCTAGTACAAAACAAAGAATTGACATTGATGACAACTACATGACTTCTGTTTTGTTTATCGTACTCGAATGAACCTTCCACGATTTTAATTTAGATAGCCATACTATTCAACATCTGTGTCAATGGTCATCTTGACCAGTCAAAATGTCTGTTATTGTTCTCCATTTCAAAAAGGAGAACCCTTTGCTATTACTTCAATTAGCCAGCAGCTGTAGTTTCAGGAAATTCTTTACCATGTTTACACTCGACTAAGATATTCACTTTCTGTAATATGATTTCACCATATGCACAGCACTCCTGGTATGCCGTGAAATCCTTAATTCATTTAGTTCGCTGACATCACCGCCTTTTTCTCCACACTCGGTCTTCACTTGAATGAACAATTATACAATAACAATAACAGAAATTTGGTACCCTGAATTTACAAGTGGAAAAGCAAACATCTTAAGGGCGAAAATATCGTATGCATCCGCTTGCTAGATACTGCTAGGGAAAAGTAGGACCACGAGGTTGAGGTTGAGTAGAATTAAAGCGGGTGAAATTAAGAACATAAATGGCTAGCTAGAATTTACTAGTTTTTTTCTTGTTGATTATTCTGAAATATTAATGAAAAATATTGTGCCAAATTAAAAATTTCGAATGAAAAATAACTCTCGAGGTAGATCACAAATTAAATGGGAACGGGAATGTTGGGAACACGGCTTTTACATTTGCTATTCAAAATAATAATTTTTATGTTTGCTCCATGTTTAAATTTGAAACTTGGTCCCATTTGTAAAAGGTGCTGATTTAACTTTATCATATTACCGCGTGACTCTAATGTAGTCTGTGAACCACTTATTTCAACTGTGAGCTGTGTTAATTTGTATATTTAATAACAAATAAAAGGTATTCTATTGGTACCAAAATGTCTATTCCCATGATTATGGTATGGGACAGTGGCGATGTTATTGGGATAAATTTCCTTTAGATTATGAACATCACATTTCCAATATAATTCAATGTTACCACGAGAGCACGACTTGGTTTGCCAGTCTTCTGATAAAGGTTAAAGTTGTGAAAGAAAAATGTTGGTTCGTCCACAATTGTGTAGAGATCAAAGTATCAAAATACTAAATAATCAACACAGATGAACTTGCGCTCATGTATCCCCTTTTTAATCTTTTAAAAGTTTACAGTAGAATTTTCGGTGGCTTCTTTATTGCAATATTGCTACATCCTTCACTGCCCAGGTCACTGACAGACACTTTTAAGTATACAATAAGCAAGTAACAAGAATATTTCACACGCCCAAGATCAAATTTAGATTCCTGCCAGTGTTCATGTGATGTCAGCCACCTGCGAGTGACAAATTGGCACGCTGGAATGACGTTAAGTTGACGTCACGCGTACAAGCTCCGCAAACACGGACAACCCGGTATAATATATCACGTCTATTAAGAGATGGCTATAATTTCCCACAAATAATCAGAAATGCACTTTGTTTGGAGGTCCTCCGTAAGTCCTGTTATGTTTATTTTGTCCCTAAGGAACTAAGGTAATTAAATTATTCAACCAATGGCCTCTGTAGGTTTGTGATATCCCTATATGACATTTAAAACATTTTGTGAAATAAACCTAATTCACTTTAGACTTGGACATTGCATTGAATTACATGTACACTTGGACAATTTTCCTTCAATGACTATGTTTGCAACAAACAACAAATTAAATTGTACGTTTTTCAAAACATCTAGTGACACCTTTACTCAGTAGAGATTTTGTCTGTAACACGTATATTCATGAATCTAGTCTCTCGTGTAAAACAGAACACGACTTTACAATAACTTGCATGGAATACTTTAAATTCTATACCCGTTTTTAAGTACTATTCAGCGTACGTCACTTCTTATTTTTATCTATTTCATGAGAATGTACACTTAACAGCCTTTATGAATATGTAATATTATTATCATCACGTATCAAATTTCTTGAACTCCGTCTTCCTCCTCAGGGCTTTCCTGAATTGAATTTTGAAGGGCATGGAAATATTTTAACCTCCTACGAAATGTTGGAGGGTGCAAAATTGCGTATTATATGACATTATTGTCTTCTATATAACACAATTATTGCGAACACTGAAATATCGTAAATTAAAAATCCATTTTTCGATGGCATTATTAAAAAATTTAAAACTAACAAAATTTTAAACTAACTCTGGAGATAACATCGAAAGCTCGGCCTTGTGTACTTCTTCATGAAAACAATCAGTTCCTACTCAAGTTTATAAAAAATCTAGAGTGCAAGGGACTTTCATATCCAATTTTTATTATTGAGGTAACAATTCAGTACTTGAATTTGCCATACCTTTATATGCGTGTAAACTGCAATCTTTGCCAAGGAATGAACAGCACTTTTCAAACCCAACAATATAATATTTATCACATCCAATGATATTCCCAACAACTTGGTTTGATACAAGCAGCACCTTTACGAAATGTTTTGTAACACTGATCAATTAATTTAGGCGGCAAACGGGTAACCTGTCTATCTATATTTAGCAGCAGACCCCTCTAAGCTTATGTATAATTTGACAACGACTGTGGTTGCTGCAGGTATATTTCTGACACTTCGAGAAAACCCATCCTTGCACAGGTGTTATGTCAAATTCATCTCTTTTTATAGCCCAGGACGTCACGTGTAATTATGTCAGCTCAAGTTACTGTTACAAGATATACCATTTCTAATGCATTCCACGCGATAATCGTTTGACGCTACATAGGAATATTAAGACACGCTTTTATCAATTTACATTTGAGGACAACCTTAAAATGCACAAGTTGGTTTCATATCTAGGGAATGAATATGATGAAATATTAATGATAGGGGATTTTTATTGTGTTTATTGCAAGTTTTCCAAATTATACACCTAATACAGAGTATTGTGGCACCCTAAAGCGTAAATAACGAAATTGCACAGGTGGAATGACCTTTTGGCACTGTAAACGGTGCTGAAGTATCAATTAAGGCGAATTGATGGGTCCTTAGGTTGAAGACGGCCCGCTTAACTATGCGAGAGAAAACCCATGATGACGACAGTATGTAACAAAGTCAGTATCATGCCTACTTGGGATAACATTAACACTGTAATTGCCACTTGATATTACACACTCACAGATAAATAATGCATGGAATTTTTTAAAGCGCTAGTTTCGTAGAAAGGATCTTAATCTAATTATAATGGTTTAAAAAATATTGAATTTCCAAGTATATCTTTGTGGTGACTTCTAAAATCCCGTATTTTATTCTAAAAACCCCAAAGATATTTTGACAATAGCAATTGCAGTTTCCCCTAGAAAGATTGTGTGTCTTGTAACACAATAGCTCTAGATTTACTGCGGATTTAGTTGCATCGCTTCAAAGTAGCGATGCACCATTACTCAATGTCCGATAAAACTGTGTTAATGCCGTCTAAATTTTGAAACTATCGAATTTCCTTTCCAACGACCAATTACTTGTTTTAAACGATTTGAGTATAAAACAAGTTTAAACGTACATACCTTTACGTCAAGTATTTTGTATAAAATCATAAATGTGACCGTTCACGGCGAATGAGCCGTAAATTCCTCCCTCGGTCAAATTTGTTTTATTTCGTGTTTAGAAATTATACATCATAAGCTTTAAAATGGTATATCATTTGACTTCAAACGATATCCAGAAGCGGGGTTGTGGTTTGTTAAACTTTGCTCCTTCAACAAAATTATAGCTTTTTTCGTTTCTACATGTGTCACTTTTTCCACATTGCTGGCAATAAATATCAAACAGTCATAATTGGCAGTCATTTCAAATCATCCCCAAGTCAACGAGGTTTAAGAAAGTTCTCTCATTGTTAATTGTTGGTTATACATACCTATACAAAATACAATGCCTGGTAACCTACTATTAAGAGCTATTAAAATTTCTATAGCCATCTAAGGTAGAAGCTTATTATCCACTTCAACAATAGGATTATTGATTGGTGTTTGACTATCAAAATGAGATAGATGTCGCGCCAGCTTAAGTTACCGATGAATACGACCTTCGTACACATTTTACACTGTAACTCAGAATACAATTTAGGGGATTTACGGCTCATTCGTTCTGTACGGTCACAAATATGGTATTTACTATCTAATGGTAATGCCAAAACTTGGAGTGGATAATTCGTCGGCTGTATTCCATAGTGGCGTATAGTGATTTTTGGTCATTTTTTTGAAAATTGGCACATATGCTTTTAATTATGTTCTCTTTCATTTTTTCTTAGTCTCATCAGTCATAATTAGCTAATTAATTAGTAATTAATTAATTAAATGTGGCGTATAGTTACAAAGTGACATTTTTCGTATTCCATAGTGGCGTATCGACCATACGCCACTTTTTATACACATTTTATAATTATGAAATATCGGCAAAAATGAAAAACATCGTATGTCATAGTGGCGTACACGTATCGGACCCATACGCCACTATGGAATACGAACGACGAAAAAGTAACGCCATAGGGATTACACGGCGACCGAGGTGGCGTACGGTTAACGTTAGGTTAGGGTATTGCGTTTTGTTCGTTTTCCATAGTGACGTATAGTTTTATTTTCAGTTTGCCAGCAATAGTATGTATTTATTTCTTTTGAAAAATATATAACAATAAAATCTATTTAGTTTACTACAGAAATTTCACATCATTTACAAAATATAATGACTGTCTGATTTACACAACTCGATTTTAAATTGGCATTTCTTCAAACCCGATTTTCTCGAAAAGTTGTTTATTCGCGGCGCCCTACTATACGCCACTATGGAATACGGACGACGAATTGTATCAATTTCAATCACCAGTAAAGTATGTGAAATGGATGGCGACAACTGGCAACGTCGTTAGAAGATGTTATTCTTCTAGAGGACAACGACATTGAGCAAGGACCCTTAAATGTTATAATAGTTTGGATGCTCCAGAATGGTAGAACTGGCTTAAGCCGGTAAAAGAGTTAACCTTCTTGCTTTCAGCAAGATTTCATAATTGAAATGACTATCTTTCTTCATTCTTATTTGTATCTCTCCAAGTCAAATCATATTCCACAGTAAGAACGATTTGACATCGTTTGGCATCAGCACAAGAAATTAATTTTTCTATGAAATGATACATTTCTATTGAATGACATTTTACATTTAAGAAATGACAAGCTCTATGATATCACATTGAAATGAGAGCAAGTCACTAGTTCAACGTGCCTGTGACACCCTTGCAATACTACGTAAGACATATCCAGCACATATGCCAATCATTGCATAAACTAGATTACAGATACAGACTTGACATTTAATATGGAATACTTTTTCGCAAAATTCCAAGACTGGTCTGGTAGAGGTCTGCATAAACAGCACGGGCTAAATATAAATTGGGATGTGTCGGGAGATGATGTAAAATAATTGTTTGACAGAAAGAGTGCTTTCCATTAGTTTATATTATGTCGCTCATAATGTAGTAAAATAGCCTAAAATGGCGGATTTAAGGAGACTGAATTTGAATTTTGTGGGGGTAAAATTTCTGAATTTGAGCAACATTATTCTGATATTATCAAATTTATTGAGGTTTGAGGCAATTTTATTGAACCTAAATACCAATAAGTGTTCGGTAGAACTGAAATGCACCTGTGATCTACCAGTTTTTAAAGTGGGAGGAGCTTTAAAAATATGGCTCTATAAAGTGGGATGCACTTAGAAAATTTGAATGGTCCCCTGGGGCCAAATGTTATAAACTTACTGTACACAAAGAAACAGTGTGAGTTCATTGGACAACCAAGATTTCGCACAGTTGTTTTTGTAACGTAAGTTGATAACATTTGACCCCAGGGGCCATTCAAACTTTCTGAGTACGTACAGCTTTTAAGAGCCCTATTTTTAAGCTCCTCCCCTGTTCAAAAACTTGGTACAATGTAAGTGTATTTCAGCTGTGATGAATGCCAGTTGCTGACGAAGTTTAAGAAATATCACCTCAAACCCCTATAAATTTGATAATAACAGAACCACGTTGCATAAAGTCCGAAATTGTGTCCCCATAGAGCTCAAATTCAGCCTCCTAAATCCGCCATTTTGGGCAAATTCGCTACATTATGAGCACCATAATGTAAGCATATCGAAAGCACATTTTCTATCAAACAATTATTTTACACCATCTCCTGACACACCCAAATTAATATTTAGCCCGTGCGGTCTATGCAGACTCCGACCAGACCAGTCTTGGAACTTTGCGAAAAATATTCCATATTAAATGTCAAGTCTGTAATATCAAGAAAGTGAATACATGTTTCTGAACTTGGCTCCAGAAATTTATTCACGATATCTTACTTACATACAACAATACTGCATGACTACCAATATTTACAATCAACGCACTTGACAACAGATATGTTTATTTTACACTCTAAGCTACACTCAATTATAGAACTATACGTTTAATGAAGCAAAATCTGACTGTCTATTTTCATAGATCCCTATACGTTTAAATTCGTACGACAGATCTTTTTCTTGTGTACCAAACTATGTGACGTCAAGCATTCCTATTACAAAAAATATGGATGGTAAAAAGTCAACACATTTCATTTTTAAAAGCAAATAATTATAGGCAGGTTCAGTTCTCTGGAATACAGCATACCATGTTAACGTTAATTGTTGTTTACTCCATAGAGAACAGGAGAAGATATCCTGACATGTTGCTAAACTTAGGATGCTGCAAAAAACACAAGATTATTGACATGTTCTACTCCTAGATTCACTCGGTCAGGAGGGTGAAAGTGCATAGGAACAATGCCGGAAACTACGTCACGCTATTGTTCGACCTAGGCTATATCATTTTTAACGCATGCGTGTTCGTCAATACAGCTTTAGTCTCCTTCACCTTCGCAACACAGTACGTGGTGTGTCTGGAATCACACTGACGGCGGAGGAGAATACTAGCTGGTCAGACAGTTTAATTTTATCAAGCATAAAAATACCTGAACAATCACCGTCATTTGATTGATTTACTACAGAATATATTGTATATTCAAAATATAATTTTAATATTGTAAACCTGTTAACTTATATATTTGTGTACTAAAGTATAAGGACACGTGAATAAAATCATGTCGAAGACAAAATGGCCGCTAATCCGCCTATTGTCTAGACCTAGGATACATCTTCCGGTTTGGTTATGTAACCTAGGATGCTTATCCCTTTGTATCCCTGACTCGGTCTAGCTAAGTAGAAACCATGTGACCTGCCTGGTGGCAGACGAAACAAGTTGCTCCAAGTTATTAGATCACGAAACAGGAGATAGTTGCGTCTATATTCACTATAGGCCAAAATGGCCGCATTTCCAATGGCGCAGTTTATTAAACTCCGTCAGGAATCAAGTGAAAATTTGACCTTAAGTTCAGGAGTATGAGTTTTGGTACCCAACACATTCAAAGTACATTCTAATATATTGAGGTTAACGAACTGTGCCCTGAAAGATGAGCATGTTTAAGATCATTGTGATTCCTGTAAATGTGTTTGGTTGTTGTAACCACTAATTTGCAGTTTGGCATGTCAAAACAAGCCAACAAGAGGCAATGACTTGGACTTGAACTACATGCCGTAAACAGTGAAGATGTTTTATTACCTAAATAAACATTACATAGTACATTCTATCACTCCTTTCATCAAATTGTGTTTGCTGCGTTATACCCATACAAATCCTAGAAGGTCAGGTTTATAGTGTGTCCCGAACAAAAATAATGAAATGAATAAAATTGCATTTTATTCAATTATTTTCACAGAATTAATCACTTAAAATGCAAAAGTTAAGTTTATGTATTAAATAGCAATAATACAACGTATAAATAAAACACAGAACAATATATAATAATGTATATTAATTATTGTCTGCAAAAATGATAAGGTAATAGTTTTGAAACGTACTCTACCAGCGGGCGTTGAACGTAATGATTATACATTACAATAAGCATGGCTCTGCAATGTCAATTGAAAAACTAGTTTTCTGAAATGGGTTTCTATATTTATAACAGATAGCAAGTCTTTGTCGGTACCATGCATCTTTAATAGTTCAATTTGGTACAGTTGTTTGTTATACATGACCGTCATATTTTAAAATGAGAATCTAATGATAATGCCTTTTGAGCCATATTTTCACTGATTTAATGCACTTAATTTATAACTGAAGCAATGCACTTGAATGAAAGCAACATAATTATGTGTCTGATATTACCGTTTCTTTTATTGTTATGCGATGCCTTAGGGCAATGCTTGGAGTTTCACTACTTGACAAAATCCGCAACAATTCCATCAGACAGAGTCTGATGGAATGATGTTATCTGCCGGAAACGTTTGAAATGGGCTGGGCATATCTTCAGGATGCCTCTACATCGGCTTCCCTACCAAGCCTAAATTAATGACTTCAGCAAGAAAAGACCACCAGGTCGTCCACCAACCAGATGGAAGGACCAAATTCAGAGGGACTTGGGAATGACCCCAAATGAAGCAAAGACACAAGCAACAGACAGAACTGGATGGAGGAGGCTTACTGGGCAGAGTGCAAGGGGCCACACCGGCCTGTGCAGTTAAGTCAAGTAAGTCAAGTATTACTGTTTCTGGTCTCTAAGTAGTTTTTCACTATCATGGCTATAGGCAAAAGATCTTGGCGTACAAAAGAAATGGAAATCTTTGAACTTTGATTCTCTTTAAGCAATGTTTTAATCTTACGATATGTCATTCAACATAATCATAAATTGACTATTTTGGTACGAAATGATATCCTTAATATATTTTTATTTTCTCTTGCTCTTTAAGCGCTGACTGATATGAAGATTCACTCGGATATGATACTCGTATTTTTCTGATATTCTACTTATATCCACTTTTTGATTGTGTCATATCTACCCTCCTAAGTAAGAATGCAGTAACTAAAATGTAAGTTACGAAGCAGACACTGCCTTGTAAATTGTGAAACAGGTGGTATTGAGCAATATACTCACAAAGTAATAATGCAGTATCTTCAAACACACAATATACGAGATACTGCCTTGTCACTTGTGAGACAGGTGTTATAAAGCAGTATGCCCACAAAGTAATAATACAGTATCTTCAAACACACAATATACGAGATACTGCCTTGTTACTTCTAAGACATGTGGTATAGAGCAGTATGCCCACAAAGTAATAATGCAGCATCTTCAAACACACAATATACGAGATACTGCCTTGTCACTTGTGAGACAGGTGTTATAAAGCAGTATGCCCACAAAGTAATAATACAGTATCTTCAAACACACAATATACGAGATACTGCCTTGTTACTTGTAAGACATGTGGTATAGAGCAGTATGCCCACAAAGTAATAATGCAGTATCTTCATGCACACAATATACGAGATACTGCCTTGTTACTTGTAAGACATGTGTTATAGAGCAGTATGCCCACAAAGTAATAATGCAGTATCTTCAAGCACACAATATACGAGATACTGCCTTGTTACTTGTAAGACATGTGGTATAGAGCAGTATGCCCACAAAGTAATAATGCAGTATCTTCAAGCACACAATATACGAGATACTGCCTTGTTACTTGTAAGACATGTGGTATAGAGCAGTATGCCCATAAAGTAATAATGCAGTATCTTCAAGCACACAATATACGAGATACTGCCTTGTTACTTGTAAGACATGTGGTATAGAGCAGTATGCCCACAAAGTAATAATGCAATATCTTCCAGCACACAATATACGAGATACTGCCTTGTCACTTGTGAGACATGTGTTATAGAGCAGTATGCCCGCAAAGTAATAATGCAGTATCTTCATGCACACAATATACGAGATACTGCCACGTTACCTGTGAGACATGTGTTATAGAGCAGTATGCCCACAAAGTAATAATGCAGTATCTTCATGCACACAATATACGAGATACTGCCACGTTACCTGTGAGACATGTGTTATAGAGCAGTATGCCCACAAAGTAATAATGCAGTATCTTCAAGCACACAATATACGAGATACTGCCTTGTCACTTGTGAGACAGATGTTATAGAGCAGTATGCCCACAAAGTAATAATCCAGTATCTTCAAGCACACAATATACGAGATACTGTCTTGTCACTTGTGAGACAGGTGTTATAGAGCAGTATGCCCACAAAGTAATAATGCAGTATCTTCAAGCACACAATATACGAGATACTGCCTTGTTACTTGTGAGACATGTGTTATAGAGCAGTATGCCCACAAAGTAATAATGCAGTATCTTCAAGCACACAATATACGTGATACTGCCTTGTCACTTGTGAGACAGGTGTTATAGAGCAGTATGCCCACAAAGTAATAAAGCAGTATCTTCAAGCACACAATATACGAGATACTGCCTTGTTACTTGTGAGACAGGTGTTATAGAGCAGTATGCCCACAAAGTAATAATGCAGTATCTTCAAGCACACAATATATGAGATACTGCCATGTTACTTGTAAGACATGTGTTAAAGAGCAGTATGCCCACAAAGTAATAATGCAGTATCTTCAAGCACACAATATACGAGATACTGCCATGTTACCTGTGAGACATGTGTTATAGAGCAGTATGCCCACAAAGTAATAATGCAGTATCTTCAAGCACACAATATACGAGATACTGCCATGTTACCTGTGAGACATGTGTTATAGAGCAGTATGCCCACAAAGTAATAATGCAGTATCTTCAAGCACACAATATACGAGATACTGCCTTGTTACTTGTGAGACATGTGTTAAAGAGCAGTATGCCCATAAAGTAATAATGCAGTATCTTCAAGCACACAATATACGAGATACTGCCATGTTACCTGTGAGACATGTGTTATAGAGCAGTATGCCCATAAAGTAATAATGCAGTATCTTCAAGCACACAATATACGAGATACTGCCTTGTTACTTGTGAGACATGTGTTATAGAGCAGTATGCCCACAAAGTAATAATGCAGTATCTTCAAGCACACAATATACGAGATACTGCCTTGTCACTTGTGAGACAGATGTTATAGAGCAGTATGCCCACAAAGTAATAATGCAGTATCTTCAAGCACACAATATACGAGATACTGCCATGTTACTTGTGAGACATGTGTTATAGAGCAGTATGCCCACAAAGTAATAATGCAGTATCTTCAAGCACACAATATACGAGATACTGCCATGTTACTTGTGAGACATGTGTTATAGAGCAGTATGCCCACAAAGTAATAATGCAGTATCTTCAAGCACAAAATGTACGAGATACTGCCTTGTCACTTGTGAGACATGTGTTATAGAGCAGTATGCCCATAAAGTAATAATGCAGTATCTTCACGCACACAATATACGAGATACTGCCTTGTTACCTGTGAGACATGTGTTATAGAGCAGTATGCCCACAAAGTAATAATGCAGTATCTTCAAGCACACAATATGGGAGATACTGCCTTGTCACTTGTGAGACAGATGTTATAGAGCAGTATGCCCACAAAGTAATAATGCAGTATCTTCAAGCACACAATATGGGAGATACTGCCATGTTACCTGTGAGACATGTGTTATAGAGCAGTATGCCCACAAAGTAATAATGCAGTATCTTCAAGCACACAATATGGGAGATACTGCCATGTTACTTGTAAGACATGTGTTATAGAGCAGTATGCCCACAAAGTAATAATGCAGTATCTTCAAGCACACAATATGGGAGATACTGCCATGTTACTTGTGAGACATGTGTTATAGAGCAGTATGCCCACAAAGTAATAATGCAGTATCTTCAAGCACACAATATGGGAGATACTGCCATGTTACTTGTGAGACATGTGTTATAGAGCAGTATGCCCACAAAGTAATAATGCAGTATCTTCAAGCACAAAATGTACGAGATACTGCCTTGTCACTTGTGAGACATGTGTTATAGAGCAGTATGCCCACAAAGTAATAATGCAGTATCTTCAAGCACACAATATGGGAGATACTGCCATGTTACCTGTGAGACATGTGTTATAGAGCAGTATGCCCACAAAGTAATAATGCAGTATCTTCAAGCACACAATATGGGAGATACTGCCATGTTACTTGTGAGACATGTGTTATAGAGCAGTATGCCCACAAAGTAATAATGCAGTATCTTCAAGCACAAAATGTACGAGATACTGCCTTGTTACTTGTGAGACATGTGATATAGAGCAGTATGCCCACAAAGTAATAATGCAGTATCTTCAAGCACACAATATACGAGATACTGCCATGTTACTTGTGAGACAGATGTTATAGAGCAGTATACCCACAAAGTAATAATGCAGTATCTTCAAGCACACAATATACGAAATACTGCCTTGTCACTTGTGAGACATGTGTTATAAAGCAGTATGCCCACAAAGTAATAATGCAGTATCTTCAAGCACACAATATATGAGATACTGCCTTGTCACTTATGAGACAGGTGTTATAGAGCAGTATGCCCATAAAGTAATAAAGCAGTATCTTTAAGCACACAATATATGAGATACTGCCTTGTCACTTTTGAGACATGTGTTATAAAGCAGTATGCCCACAAAGTAATAATGCAGTATCTTCAAGCACACAATATACGAGATAATACGTTTTGATCTGGGAGGCACATATTGTGAATCAATTTGCAGCCAAAGTAAAGGATAGCTTTTGTTGGTGCTCATCAAAGACGTTACCGCATTTGTTTCTTGGGAGGGAGCTAAGGTATATCTTTATTACAGATTATGCTATAATAATATGCTATTCCACAATGTTGTATAAATACTTCATAATGGGTAGTAATGATTACGGGGTTGCAATACCACCATAGAACACGTGCAGCAAAATATGTTCGATCCCGACCCAAATTAATGACACATTATTCGCAAGTCTACATTTACCCTCTGAAAATGATTTCTAAGAATAGAATAACATTAAATGACTTCGAGGTATAATGAAAAGCTGAAGTTAAGTAGAACTTATGGGAGCAACGACGAACTTCTCCTTTAATAATTCTTCTCAACGTACAAGTAAATAGCCTGGCACTGGTAGTGATTACCTCTTTGCGACTCACATTGCTTTTAAAAACTTATATCGTTTACCGACACAAAACACATAAAAACATGTCTAAGATATGCCAAGCTATTATATACAACCGTTAGACGATATACATATAACCATTAAACTAGCTTTACGCTGCCTGTGCCCGCTTTATTATATATCTGACAATAAATACGGATGACTTAAATGCAGTCTACTCTCTTGAGGATCAACTGATCCTCGGTATATCTGCTTTAAAATTACCCTAGTATTATATTGCCATTCTTCTCCATACCTTTAAATCTTCGTAAAATTGTGCAAACACTTTTTTGTTTAATCAGTTAAAAAGACTACTAGGTCATACAAGTACAAAATATAATATTTACATGACGTTACTATATTACTATCACATGATTGAACTTTGTAATTACTTTTTCGTTGCCCAATTTTATTTTTGTAAGGTTTTGGACTCCGCTTCGACATTGACGTCATGAATTCTAGGTCGTATCAGTGATGGGGTGACAAGGGTGTCAAATTTCTGTTTAACATGTTTACTAGAACACAGAAGAAGTGTGTACATGTGCAAAATCATAATGCACCATAAAATTCAAAACCATAAACTGTATTATATTTGTATAAAACGTGAATATTATGTGTACAAAGATGCATCGTAATGTTGATACACGGTACAAAATGAAAGTATGAGCATTGTATGCAAGGATATACAAGGTCAAAGAAAAAAATTAAAAACTAACTTAAATTTACTTAACATATTTGCAACGATCTTAAACAAGGTGTCATTTTGAAGTTTTCGGTAAGTCGTCTTCAATAACTCTCTTCAATAACTCATTTCAATACCAAATTGCATTTACCCTACTTAGTCTTGCTTTCTACCTGAATTCCGGTTGCATCATAGCAGGGAAGTCAGAGTCTGCCCTGATCATACCAAACTAATCAAATGAAAGAATTTACATTCCGCTTCAAAAACGAAAACGCAGAGCGTTCTGTTTCTCACCTTAACGGTGATGTAACAAGTTATAGGGCTTTCCAATCAATACTGGCACTTTTAAACAATCGGAAATGACCATGTCTAACATCTTTCATTTTGTGAATATAGAGGGTGTACCAGAATGATACCGACACACGGCACAAACCTTTCACAGATGTTCCAGCATCAATACAAAGGTAACGTTTATTGTCAAATGTTTGCAATCTCATTTTAAAGCAACATAAAACATTATTCAGATAAGCATCTAAGGTGGTTACAATGAAAACTAATGTTTGTGTTGGAATTAAGTGTATACAATATTGCTTAATGCTATGCGTGCTAGCCATAGGCCTCAACATAAAAAGTCCAAGTTTTGAGATATTTTGTCAAAATATCAAGAGCTATCTTAAGAACCACTGAACCAATACTAGGCTTGTTTGTACTCATTTTAATGCATTTTTCAAGCTGATTCCAAATATGGTCATGAAAATTTACAATTCTGAAATATTTTGAATTTTTTTTAAAAACTTGTCGTCTGCAGTCGACACCAGCGTGGAGAGAGTTAAGATTGACGATACATATTGTTATTGCATTATATCCTAGCCTCCTCCATTTTGATCAATGTTACCTGACATTTTCTTGCTCTCCTTCCTGCACCCAAAATCGATTAGTGGGTTGGGGAGTTCTCAGGGCTTAGTATCAGGAAATTGTGCATTATATTGTGATTCTACATGTAACACATAAGACTAATTGACATTTTAGGAATTTAGTTACATATGCAAAGGGGAATTTAAAAATGTTTTGATTTCGATTCCAATTTTAATTTTAATCAAGATTACCGAAATACCTTTACGTAATAAAGACGATCATCACTAATAATTATAGTAGTAAACTGTTTTTGTTCAAGTACGCGGAAGTATATATATTGAAAACGAAAGGACTCAGAGTATAGGGTTCACAACTTATAAGTTCCCCCTAATGCTTTTTGCAAGAAATCGAAAATTATTGAACAAAATGTAAAATTGTAAAAAGTTATGCGTAACCTTATTTGTTTTACAAATCTGGACCAATTTTTAGTGTTAAAAACGGTTTCTTTTTTTATATATATAATAAACCATTGTGACTGAGCGCAATGACGTGTGACGCTATAATTTTGTCCATATGTGTAAACCAAATAAGGCTATCCATACCTTTTTACACGTTTGCATTTCGTCAAATACTTTTCGATTTATTTTAAAAAGTATCTAGGGGGCTTATAAGTTGTGGACCCTATAGAAGATACAGAGTATTCAACTACCTCTAGATAAAAACCCCATAAAAATTCACAAATACCCCAATGTCGTTTATTGATTATAAGAAATATAGATAAAGATACATGGGTGTTTGGTAAAACTTAGTAGCTCTGTGTCCTGGTTGCTGCTTATAGTCAAGTGAAAGAAAAAAATTACTAAAAACACAATCTCTTTCTCTTTATAAAAAACATAAACCCCTACAAGCAGACTCCGAATCCATCGACTGCTATGAGATTGTCAGAATGTATACTACTAAATCACTGCACGTGTATCGAAATAGATCATGATGTTTCTATTTCTAACAACAATCATGGTTCAACGTCCTTAGCTGTTTGTTATGTTTTTCCCGATGATTTAAGAAAAACATGGTACACCATTTTCTTCATGTCACGAATGTTCATGTTAGTTGCCTTACCCAAACTCTAGATAAAAGTCAGAATAATACCCAAGGCTTGCGAGCAGTAATATATTGTCAATACCCGCCTGGGTCAGATGCAGTTAAACTCCAATTGATGTTGAAGATGAAAACACGGTCACGTGATAGTTAAAGAGACATGCCATGCTATCCAGATGGTTATTTTCCTTTCAAATTCGAACCGCCATAATTAACTGGTTTATATCTTAATATGTACACAACCTAGATATATTATCTTTATATATATATTTTATTTATATTTAAAGCAAGATTAAACGGGTATAGTGATGTATTTGAAGCCACCGATTGCGATTTCATCCGGATTGCTGTTTTGAGATTGTCTGTCCTTTGATTGTTGCGATGTTTTGTCATCTTTATTGTGTCAATGACCTTTCACCGAATAGCATTTTATAAAGCTAAAATAGTACAACCATTCTATTTTTGTCATGTTAAGATACATCCTAGAATACCCCTTTTTCTATACAGTATTAACAAAGTTACTAATAAGTGATGATATACTATATAATTACCATAATTACGTAATAGCAATAATAAAAGTATATTCCAGACATTGAATGTAGGTTACCAGCCTCGTAATCAACATCCAATTGTAATGCTGTGGTCAACGAGAAGATGTCATAAGTCGATTTAAAAGAGAATTGTTTCTACAATGACCGTGAAATTTCTCCTAATTGAATGTTTAAGATGAGTAACTCTGCAATAGAGAAAGTTGTCGACATGACCTAAATGTGACACTTGCTCTTTGGCAATAGAAAACACGTGGCGGGCAAGTGTAACAAGGTTGTTACCTGTGCGGTGTGTCCTTTGTAAATCCTAAGGGCTTTTTTACATGTTAAAAACATCCGGATAAAATATCGGTAACTAGTCCTATAATTATTCGATAAAGGAAAAGATATTCAAAAAGTTAAGTGTAACCTACATTTGGCGTGCAATTATTTAGGCTAATATCCTAAAGTAATTTAATATACCAAGTATAATATACCAAGAGATCTCATCGGTATGTAAATCAAATCACTGTTATGGTAGTCAAGATCACACGCTGAAATTAAGATAAGTGAACTGAGGAAAGAAAAAACACCCCTCATAGTGGGTGATCCCGAGGGTTGATAGGTACCACTTTGGGAAGCGGGCAAGTTGCACTGCTGCCATAGGTAGTTTACATCATTATACTACACAATAATGAGTAGCCTTTGACGAGAAATGGTTATCGAAATTTGTACAGGGTCAAATTTCAATGTTGCTCAAATTGTGTTACAAACTATACCAAATGAATGTATTCATCTAGACTATCCAGACTATGTATAGTTAAACCTATCTAGGATGTACCGTTCTTGAGTTTATTACCAAAAAGGGGATGGTTTTGACCGGTTCAAATTGCTATCGTGTATTTTTGTGAACCGTGTCAACTAGCAGCAATGCAGCTTTGCCCCCCCCCCCCACCCATCCCCCAATTTCAATTTCAGGCCCCTGTTGTCCTGTTATCTTTGAGGGGAAATTGTCAACGATACAATTGCTTTCGAATGAATTATAATAAAATGCAGGAGACATGATTTATCAGTCAATTCGACTCAGAGCAGTATATCATTCCTCTAACTCAAGTATGTGTTTAACGTTAATTCATATATTGGTTAGTAAATGGTACAGTCCGCTGCAGCAACGCGCTGTGTGCAGG
Organism: Amphiura filiformis; assembly: GCF_039555335.1. Classification (NCBI taxonomy): domain Eukaryota; kingdom Metazoa; phylum Echinodermata; class Ophiuroidea; order Amphilepidida; family Amphiuridae; genus Amphiura; species Amphiura filiformis. The sequence goes on from NC_092646.1 coordinate 44,948,610, forward strand.
TGTTTTTCCCGGTCTCCGGGTCTCCAATATGCAAAGTTAATTAGGTACATGACCGCTTTGCCTGCCAACACTACCACTCATAGTTTTTGTATTCAATAACTGAAGATTGTGTGTACCCTCGAAATATCTATGGATATCTACCAAATGCTGATGGGCATAATGGGGAAATGTTAATATAGTTTCAATATTACTCATACTAGAGGTGTCGGACTATTTATTTGAATATTGAAATATTTGGACGTACTTGTATCTTTATTCCCACGGACATACTAAGACATATCCTTTACATTCCAGTCAAAACAACGAAATGAAGTGTACGATAACATACAGCAATGTATTACAGACTTGTACGTGGGTGCATGCTAGTCTCTATGGGTTGAAATTATTATATAAGAATAACATTTGACATATTAGGTTATTCCCGATTTGTTAATGTACAGTATTTTAAACAATATTCAAGATGCCCATAATGTATCTGTAAAGTACTAATCTGACTAACAAAACAGCTGCAACGGGGGCGCCAGTAATTGTTTTATAACACAATCCTTATATTTTATAAAAACGATACATCATTTAATGTTCACTAAATTCCAAATAGGATGTTAAAATTAAAAGTTAAGATGTAATGTTAATTTGATCTAAAACTAAACTACAGCAACATTCAGTTTATCAATTTAAGAAACTGGTACCAACTGGTGACAATAGCCTTGATGTCTTCAATAATTTGATGGAAACCCGAAAATGATGCGCAGATAAGCAGTAATATTTACAGTGCCAGGGGGAAACATGAAAATATATTAAACTATGTTGGCATTTAATCTAGAGACAGTCGTATTATGGAACCAATACAGGTTATGCATAATGTTGAATTGTTAATAATAATGATTTTATTGTGTATTAAGATTTATAACATGGTAGAATTTTTTTGAAATCAATGGTTCATGATTTGTAACATACATGAGTTCTTTGAGGGTTAAAGAAACCTTGATAAAGAAAGAAAGAAAGATAGAAAAAGAGAAAGAAAGAAAGAAAGAAAGAAAGAAAGAAAGAGAGAGAGAAAGAAAGAAAGAAAGTGGTTCTAATATAGTTATTTACAAAAAGACAAAGAAATATTAAAAATTCAGCAAATTCTGTTAAGTGCTTTAAGCAAAGTTATTTGTGATTACACTGTATTATTTAACACATAATTATTAAAAATATTAATATGCATTTAAATCCTGAATATGTTTTGCTACATCCTTTTGGTCTTTAAACAACAGCTATAAATATGGCGAATCACTCGGATATGATATTTCTGTGAGATTCTATTTGTGAACATATACAGTCATGGACACAAGCGTTTAATCTTATTCCCATTTCCTTGCTTAAAACGTGTTTTACTCAATAATAACTCTGAAAAGCATGTAAAATGAATCTGGAGAATGAAGAGGTATTCGCATGCTATGGTTTCCGATAATAAGTTCTACAAGATATTACCACGAACAAACTGCTACAAAACACCTTGTTTTTGTACTTTTTCAACACAAAATTGCCACAGTTTTACAAAATGTTTTTATTCAAATCTGTCATCCTAGTATCTATTTCGTCTGATAAATAGGTCTTTTTATTACGTCATGGACATAATGGACCCCCTCGTAGCACATATGTGACGTGTCATGTCAAAAGCAGACACTTTGGGGCAGGTTATCAATTTTGAGGTTTTTACATATCTTAAATGAAATCTGACATTCCTAAGCGAAGATATTGAGTTTATAAGTTATGGTATTATAAAGTTGGAAAATGAGATATCGGTCTTCAAAAATATTATTGACAATGTTGAGGGTAGGAATTCCCTTGAAAAAATGTCTCAAAAATACAAGATGCCAGTTATATTCCGGTCTGAAACTATCAGACATTATTTTTAACATTAATAATATCACAAATTCGCAACAAACCCAAATTGTGAAAAAATCGCCCCCTGGCAGATATTTGGCTATTTCTCCATTCACGATCCTCCCCAAAAGTGTCTGCTTTTGACATGACACGTCACATATCAATGCACGTCGCCTTAATATTCATTTATTTTTCATATATATTTTGAAAATGATCCCTCGTGTAGCAGTATTCGTGGCTCTCACAATATCAGAGTGTCTTCCCAAGAAAAACGCAATATGTTTCAATAACACAGCAAACACAAAACGTTTTCGACATCATTCGCAAAAGGTTATAAAAGGTTGTCAGAAAACGTTTAAATGTCGGGTTATATAAAGGGTATAAAAAGTTTTCATAACATTAAAAAACATTTTATGATAATCTACTACCCAGCAAACACAAAATGTTTTACAGAAAACGTTTAACTGTCGGGTTATATAAAGGGTATAAAACGTTTTAATAACATTCCAAAAACATTTTTGAAAACTTGATACAAAACATTCTAAACAGAATGTTATTTGGGGGTTGAAAAAATGTTTTGCGAAAAATGTTTGCCCAAAATATTTGCAATAACGTTTTAAAAATGTTTCCATGACCTTTATATAACCCGACATTTAAATGTTATTAAAGCGTTTTGAAAATAACATCTTAAAAACATTTATGTGTTTGCTGGGTGCAAATATTTTAACATTGTGTTATTTAAGTGTTGAAAAAATATTAGGCAAAATATGTTTGCAAAAATAGTTTACAATAGCATTTTTAAAACATTTGTTGTAGTGTGTTTTCATACAAAACGTTTTAAAACGTTTTCATGACCTTTATATAACCCGACATTTTAATGTTATTAAAACGTTTTTACCTAAACCAAAAGCCAAAATATAACTTATTTAAAACGTTTTTGTGTTTGCTGGGAATATAAAGTATTCCAAACATTTTCCATACCTGTATCGCTTATACTTGTTACCGCGTACCGATTTTCATATAATATATGCTAATCCACGATGTTGTAATACTTCACACATGATTACAATGATCACTGTTAGCAATATCTCCATAGAACACGTGCAGCAAATATGTTCGATCCCGACCCAAATTAATGACAAATAATTCGCAAGTCTGCATTTCCCCTCTGAAAAGACTTCTAAGAATAGTTTCACATGCGAATGACTTCGGGGCATAATGAAATTCTGAACTCAAGTGGAACTTATTGGAGCGGTAAATTCTATGAATGTAAATTGTAGAACTTTTCCTTTAATAAAATTTTTGTCTTTGATTTTTTTTCAACATACAAGTAACAGCCTCACATTTGTAGTGATTAACTCTTTAAGCGATCTATTGCTTATACCGACACATAGCCTGGGATATAACAAGATATTTATATTCAACCGTTAGACAGTATATATATTACCATTAAATTAGATATACGCTTTATTACATCTGACAAAAAATACGGATGACTTAAATACAGTCTACCCCCTTGAGGATTAACTGATCTTCGGTATATCTGCTTTAAAATTACCCTAGTATTACATTGCCGTTGTTCTCCATGCTTTTAAATCTTCGTAAAATTGTCCAAATACTTTTGGTTTAATCAGTTAAAAGAGACTACTAGGTCATACGATAAGAAAATATAAAACTTACATGACGTTACTATATTACTATCACATGATTAAAGTTTGTAATTACTTTTTCATAGCCCAATTACATAACTTAATTTTTATAAAGTTTTGACTTCGCTTCGATATTGACGTCATGAAATTCTGGGTCGACTTAGTGGTAGGGTGACAAGAGTGTCCAATTTCTGTTTAACATGTTTACAGAACACAGAGGGAGCACGCTCATGTAAAAAATCAAAATGCACCATGAAATTCAAAACATTAACAAAATTGTAAGAACTATAAACGTGAATATTATGTATACATAAAGATGCATCTTAATGTTGATGCCAGGTACAAAATGAAAGTATGAGCATAGTACACAAGACCAAACAAAACTAAATACCTTATAATTTACGAATTTGGAATACCCTAACACAAGGTGCCATTTCAAGTTTCGGTTAAGTCATCTTCAATAACTCTCCTCCATAACAAAATTGCATTAATCCTATTTAGTCTTGATTTCTATATTATATACATTTCGGTTTCATCTTAGCTAAACCAATCAATTGAAATAATTTGCATTCCACTTTAAAAACGAAAACGTCGAGACGTTCTGTTTTTAAACTGAAATAACAAAAGTATTATTACAAGTTATAGACGAATCCAACGAGCCAAGTCATGGTCAGGATTTGGTCGGCCATTATTGGTTCCCCGCATGCACCAAACAGATGTTGTGAGTGCCCAATTGGGTGGATTAACCCCGCTTAAAATTCGATGTTAGATTCGTTTGTGTTGTAAACTGTCATCATTCTTTTGTCTACGTGTAACACGGGTGATAGAATGCAGTTTAAAATACCCTTCAAGGCCGCATCATTTCACATTTTAGGTGAGATAGCTGGGTCCCCGTCGCGGCTATGGCTGCCATTGAGGTGTAGGAATGCGTGAAATTGGATTCGTCTATAGGTCTTTTCAATAGAACTTGTCAATCAAAGCTGGGAAATTGAAAATACATAAACAGAATCATTGTAACGTAAAACGAAATACTGGAAACGACCCTGGAAAATCGGGAGAAATGCGCCCGAAGCGCGCGACAATTTGCAAAATGGGTCACAGTTATAGCCTAAAACCGGGGCCAGGGAAGATTCATATTACGACTTTTGGTCAATTTTGTCCTGGTATGTCAAGACAGGAGGGAAAATTTAATATTTTTGGCGCACACATCCACTAAGATCGACGACATACTATATATCATGCCTTTATAGGAACTTAACTCCTACAACTTCCTGTCAACTCTCAAATTCATATCTCCAAACTTTTCAGCCTTTTCTGTGATTTCTGTTTTCTGTCTTTTTCAGCTACAGTTTTTATAGCATTATATCCTGGTCTCCCCCATTTTCCTCAATGTTGCCTGAAATTTTCCTGCCCTCCTTGCTGCACCCAACAACGATTAGTGGAGTGGGGAGTACTCATGTCTTAGAATTAGAAAAATATGCAGCTTATATACTTTGATTATGAATGTAACAGATAAGTAAAGATTCACATCAACGATCTTACTTTAAAGAACCGAAATGAAAACAAAAACGTTTTGATTTGGCATCTAGTTTTAATTACGATAAAGATTATACCAAAATATCTGCCAACAGCATACATTAATTGAAATGTTCATGATTTATGGATGCATGGAGGATCATCAATAAAGACAATACTATTTTAAAAGTTTCATACTTTTGAAAGGAGTAGATAAAGAGGTTCCATCTATATCATTCTGTATAAATTTAATGAAAAATTACCCATTTAAAAAAAATATCACAAATATTCATAATCTATCAATATGCAGGTTGATCTAAAGACACAAAGATGTTCGGAAGGACGCTGTAGCTATATGCGTGGATGTTACTTGTAGTCAAGGGAAAGAAAGACTAACCACACCACACCACACCACACCACACCACACTAACCTCCTCTTGATAAAACCATAGCCCCCCCCCCCCACACACACACAAACAGATTTTGTATCCACCGAACTATATGGGACCCTGTCAGAAAATACACTACGAAATCACTGTACATGTATAGAAATAGATCACGATGTTTCTATTCCTAACAACAATCATGATCCTTGTCCTTAGCTGTTTATTATGTTTTCCCAGATGATTTAAGAAAAACATGGTACGCCATTTTCTTCATGTCATAAATGTTCATGTTAGTTGCCTTACCCAAACTCTAGATAAAAGTCAGAATAATACCCAAGGCTTGCGAACAGTAATATATTGTCAATACCCGCCTGGGTCAGATACAGTTAAACTCCAATTGATGTTGAAGATGAAAACACGGTCACGTGATAATTAAAGAGACACGTCATGCTATCCAGATGGATATATTTCTTTCAAACTTCAAATTCAAACAACAGCCAAAAATATTTGTCCTCTTCCTATATTGCAAGCCCTTCTTTGAACATTGTATTATACACTTTTTAATAACAGTTAAAACTGGTTTATATCTTAATTTGTATACCACCCAGATATAACATTATTTTATTGGTGTTTAAAACAAAATTAAGTGGAAAAGATGATGGATTTGAAACCATCGATTTTGATTTTATCCAAATGGTTGTCTCGGGGTGTTCTGCCTTTGATTATTGCGATGTTTTGTCAACATTCAGTGACCTTTCATTTTGTACAGGTAAAATAGTGCAACCATTCTATTTGTACGTACCATATCCAATGTTAAGAAACATCCTAGAATGTCCACTGTATTTTATACCGTATTAACAAAGTTGCTAACATGGAATGCTATACTCCAGAAGACAGAAAAATCAGGATTTCTATTCTATTTACTATAATAAAGTACTAGCAATATTGAATGCATCACGATAGAAAACAGAAACCAGTAAACCAACCTCGTAATCAACATCCTGAGAGAAAAGACCAACTGTAATGATATGGTCATTGAGAAGATAAGTCGATATAAAAGAGGATTGTCGATTTTTAATACAAGTTGTTTCTATCGTGATGTAATGATTTCGACTTACTCCTAACTGGATGTTTAAGATGAGTAAATCTGCAATAAAGAAAGTTGTCGACATGACCTAAATTTGACACTTGCATTTGGTAATTGACAATATATGGCGGGCAAGTGTTCCAAGGGTGTTACTTGCCCGTGTGTTCATTTGTAATTCCTAAGGACATTTTTACGCAAACCTAGTATGCCAAAAATATCCGGGTAAAAATCGGTAACTAGTCCTATCAATCAATGTAACCTACATTCGATGTGCAGTTTTGAGGCCAATATTATAGAGTAATTTAAGACCAGAAAGAGGCAACCAATGCATATACCAAGAGAGCTCACCGGTGTGTGCAAGTCAAATCATTGCACTATGGTAGTCAAGATCATTCGCTGAAATTAAAATAAGCGAACTGGTGAGAGAAAAACATCCCTTAAGCACGTGATGTTCTATATTGAGTTCTATATAAAAACAAAATGTTCACTACGTATACATGGTGGAATTATCAATTATCACGAGTTTTGGATCAACATAACTTTGTTTATTAATGACATTGAAAAGTGCAGGTGTATTCAAAATATTCATCAAGATGTAAATTAAATAAGCTTACCTATGTTCATTATAAAATATTTTGTATTTGAATTGGGTTTTTTTGTCAATTGTTCACGTTGTTTAAGGCATTCGACTACATTTTCTTTTTAACATGTTTAAAAAGAAAGAGGTATAAAAAGTTCCAATTGACGTTGGATAAACAAAACCATTCATTATATTACTTATTTTATCATTATTATATGATTTTGTTTGAAATGATTGTCATGTAGTGGACATATGTCAATGATACCCTTGCTTTCACATAAAGCATAATAAAAGGCATGATACATAATTTATCAGTTGGTTTAACTCAGAATAGCAAATCATTCCTCACACACAAGTGTGTGTTTAACGTTAATTCATTATTGGTTGGTAAATGGTACAGTCCGCTGCAGCAACGCGCTGTGTGCAGGTGGTTTTCCCGGTCTCTGGGTCTCCAATATGCAAAGTTAATTAGGTACATGACCGCTTTGCCTGCCGAGACTACCACTCATAGTTTTTGTATTGAATAACTGAAGATTGTGTGTACTGTGAAATATCTATGGATATTTGCTAAATGCTGATGGGCATGGGAAAATATTAATATAGTTTCAATATTACTCATACTAGAGGTGTCGGACTATTTATTTGAATATTGAAATATTTGGACGTACTTGTATCTTTATTCCCACGGACATACTAAGGCATATCCTTTACATTCCAGTCAAAACAACGAAATGAAGTCTACGATAACATACAGCAATGTATTACAGACTTGTACGTGGGTGCATGCTAGTCTCTATGGGTTGAAATTAGTATATAAGAATAACATTTGACATATTAGGTTATTCCATATTTTTTAATGTACAGTATTTTAACAATGTTCAACGTACCCATGCAGTATTTCTAATCCGTAAAGTATTAATCAAGTAACGAAACAACTACAGCGGGGACACAGGTGATTGTTTTATAAAATAATATTTATAATTTGTAGAAATGATACACCAATTTAAAGTTAAATTTTGTAATTTTTTGATTAAAAAGTAAACTACATGAACATATTCAATTTAACAAACAGGTACCAACTGGTGACATTAGCTTTGATGTCTTCAATAATTTGATGGGCAGATATCTACACGGCCAGAGGGGAACATGAAAATATATTGAACTATGTTTAATGTTGGCATAATCTAGAGATGAGAATGACAATGAGAAAAGAAAGAAAGAAAGAAAGAAAGAAAGAAAGAAAAAAGAAAGAAAGAAAGAAAGAAAGAAAAAAGAAAGAAAAAGAAAGAAAGAAAGAAAGACAGAAAGAAAGAAAGAAAGAAAGAAAGAAAGAAAGAAAGAAAGAAAGAAAGAGGGAAGAATGAAGGAAAGAAAGAAAGAAAGAAAGAAAGAAAGAAAGAAAGAAAGAAAGAAAGAAAGAAAGAAAGAAAGAAAGAAAGAAAGAAAGAAAGAAAGAAAGAAAGAAAGAAGGAAAGAAAGAAAGAAAGAAAGAAAGAAAGAAAGAAAAAGAAAGAAAGAAAGAAAGAAAGAAAGAAAGAAAGAAAGAAAGAAAGAAAAGAAAGAAAGAAAGAAAAAGAAAGAAAGAAAGAAAGAAAGAAAGAAAGAAAGAAAGAAAGAAAGAAAGAAAGAAAGAAAGAAAGAAAGAAAGAAAAAAGAAAGAAAGAAAGAAAGAAAGAAAAAGAAAAAAAATCCTCAAAGCCCTTTTTATATTAACACGAAATAAATTAAAATGTTTATAAAAATTACACACATTGAGAAGAGTAATAAATATAATTTGAATATCTATAAATACTATACACAAAATAAATGATGGTTATATAATGTTCCCGAGCTTCAATACAAAAGGGTATCGTCAACCGACCAGTGGTTAAAGTCATGGTACTGTAACCAATAACACTAGCAACACATTTTAACCATTAAATGGTCAATGACCGTGTGTGGCTTAATGATACGGTTGAGGAGGGATATCCATATGTCAAGGGAATATATAACTTATTAAAGCTCACTGGTTCCATTTTACATGCAACTAACCCAAAAGCTGGACATAGGATGCATATTGTGTGCGTACTGTGTTGTTATAAATATCATCTTCGAGCACTGTTGGAAAAGACCGAAAAATAATGACAATGCTGATTTTATATACAATGGTCCGGACGAGAACCAAAAAAAAAAAATTTTATGTGGCCTTAACTAAGTTAATAAGTATACCAAAATGACGTTGTCTTCATAGTATTTCACGTTTCATCAAGGTGAAATTTATGTGTCTATATGCCATTGCTATTAATATGAAAAATGTAAAATGTGTTATTTTAATAACGCATTTTACATTTTCATATTATAAGATCAATACAGGCTCTGGTTCATATACGTCGCTGGTTCAACCCTCGACACGATATTGATTTATCCTAAAAATGCGAATGATATCTATTGATTATTTATGGTGCCTTAGGAATTCACAAGATGGAACGCACACCAATTTGCCCATCTAAACATCCACATCTATATTAAAGTATATGTAGCATTAAAACTAATCAGGTAGAGAACCTGGAACCAATACGAGTATTTTTATGCATTTAACTTGGTATAACAAATAAATTCTTATGGCTTAGATAGCTTTCCCTTGTCATCTAAAATATTGCGTCGGACCTGTCGACTACACTCGTCAATCTCACAGGGTTATTCACTTTTTCTGTATTACACCATACCATATTATCTGTCATCCCAAAAGGTTTTTGTCCTGATGTTCATTATCATTGAATCACTAAGTTTAACGACATTGAGTCTTCCAAGGGCAAGGACTGTTTAATGATTACATTTACCAGAAGAACATTGGGTTTACTACGTACCTACTATGCAGTGTCATCTTCCCATAGTGACAAAGGAGCATCCGATCTGCCATTGTGATATCTATACTTATTTTAAAACTAAAACATCTAGAACTAAAACTAAAAATTTGATTTGATATTGACTGAATATTGTATAATTATGTAGAAGATCAAGGGATACAATAGGTTACAAGCTATAGTACTTGTTTTTCAAATGCAATGCCCATATATTGCATGTAATGCTTCGCAGTGCAACATGGGAAGACATGCAATCCACCTCTGGGTTACAACATAATCGCAATGATTGTAATAGAATAAGGGTAATTATTCTTGCCAGAGGGGAACTAATCTTGTGTCATTCATTTGTCATTTATTTTGGCAATGACTTTGACGGTTCTGGAACAGCTTGGAACACTGCCATCGTTTAATCGCCCTTGTGATATAAAACTACATTGAAATAACTGTAATAGTATTAGGAAGTGACTGTTCAGTTCTGGAACGTATGTGTAACTGATATCATTTGTATTATAATGATAACACTATATCGGACGTTACGGCAATGGAAAAAATATGTATGTCAACAACAATAGTAGAAATCCACTCATAGAAATAAGCTTCGGAAGGGCAAGGAAAATCGAACCATTGTAACATTTAGATTTATTTCAAATGTTCTAAGCTCATTGTCCGGAAAGAATAGAATATACGATATGTCTTTATTAGCCTATTTTGTCGTTAAGGAAAGGAGGTGAAAGTCTTTTGTCCCATTTTTTATTTTCAGATGTTATGTATTTTTGATTTATTCTGTTTGACTTCTGGACGTCCCTGAAAAACATTCTTATCACTGAGGGGTTTCCCATGAAAAATAAGAACTAATAAATAGATAAATAGAACCATTATTTTTCCATTGGAAAGTAGGAAGCTTACCTTTCATTTTGAAAAATATTATATAAATAAAATAGACAGGCGATGCAAGGTACTAATGACCACCCGTTTTTATGTACTTGCACTGAAATATTGATAAAGAAGTTGAATTGATTGAAGTTTTAGTCTATTGAGCCGTTTTTGTATAATTCTTCCGGAACCAGGTTATTGACGAAAGATTATCTCATATAGAATTTCATTGATTTTGCGGTTCCGTTCTATGTGAACATTTTAAATCGTTCTAGAAATTTATGTATCCTTCATTTTGAGTAGTTTATTAACTAGCACAAAATAAAACCAGATCAAAACGTTTCCAAAGTGGAATCGGCACTTCCTTACTTTCACGTGACCCTATGCTTAACCCTCAAAGTAAGCCCCGAAGTAACTTGAAATGTTATACTTTTGCACATTGTTGAGACTTTCTCCCTTTCGATAATCCAATGTTTTGTTATGCAATGCCAATAACATTAAAAAACAAAATAGCAAAGAAACAAAAAAGACACAAAAGAGACAGAGCCTTCGCTATGCATTACACTCTGCGCTGCTATTATATGGCATTCTAGCTACAAGTTTTCTTGAGTTCACAAAACCTTTTTATCATATCAATGCCCTTTTGCTGCTTTCCTAGTAACATTTGTGAGTTGTATAGGCTCACGTGGTATAAGTTTATGTTTAAGCTAGAAAAGGCTGGTCTTAAAAACCTGCTGACGTAGCTATAATGGACACATTTTTCCGAAAAATAAATGGGCCAAAATGTAATAAAAATGTAAATCAATTACATAAGCTTTTCCCAAAATAAAGATAAATCGCAATTTCAAATATATTTCTGGGCCAAATGTTTCTCTGAGACAAACATTTTACATACATGTTTTTCCTCAATATATTGTTGTTTTTGATGAAAAGAACATTAGAATAAACAAAATGAACGTAGAATTTATATAAGAAATGACTAAGAGTTCATTGAATGCTATAGTAGTAGCTTTCCAGGTCACATTCAGGTGAATACACTTAGCATATTAAATCAAATTGATTACCGTCATGATGACTGACAGTGTCGTTCAACATTTCTTTCCCATGCGTACTCTACAATGATATAATTAATCTTATTCTGGTGTGGTTATCCCTGTCCATGTCAATTGAAATACATCTCACATTAATAATATATAAACCACTACATGTACTGTTGTGCACAAACGATATAGATAGCTACCATCACATGGTTATACACACGTGATGCCGGTTATTCTTTTCTAAGGAGTACAGCATCCCATATATGTTGTTCATTTTTTAGAACATATGTAAAGATACTCTCTCGTGATGCCAAGTATTTTTCTAAGTCATATTTGAGATAATCACCAGCAGTTCTGATCTTATCGATATGTTGTATGAGTTTCACTGAGCCTTGCCAAAATATTTAAGTTTTTATTCCAGCTTCTCTCTCTCTGTGTCAGGTGGCGCTGTGTAGCGCTGCTGTGGTCTTCACAAGAGTACGCCATCTCACTCGATCCGATGCCAAGTGTGTTGCACCTTGCATTCCCTGGTTAGAAACCAGCTTCACGTCATTAGTCCAAGATGTTGGTGGACGTCCTCTTCCTCGTTTGCCTTCCATGGCCCCTTGCAAAATCTGTTTTCTACACCTCCATGTTTCCTGACAATATGGCCAAAGTACTTCAGCTTTCTCTCCATTATGCCGCTTCTGATGGTTAGACTTGTACCAATCTTGTCAAGGATCCAGGAATTTGTTCTCCTGTCTTTCCATGTCACTCGTAGAAGCCTCCTGTAACACCACATCTCAAAAGCATCTACTCTTTTCCTATCATTCTTGGTCATAGCCCAAGACTCGCATCCATAAGTGGCAATGGAAAACACAGTTGCACGAAGTAGGCGTACCTTGAGGTCAATGGATAGGCCTCTGCTTTTCCATATGCTTGACATGCCCTGCACAGTTGTCCTTGCAATAGCCAGTCTTCTCTTAATTTCAGTTGTGCTGTCACCACTGTTGTTAATCATTGAACCCAGATATTCAAATTGCTTCACCTCCTCAATCTGTTGTCCATCTATCACAAACTCATCACTTTTTCTCTCTCTGTCTACAACCATTATTTTTGTCTTCTTTGTGTTCAGGAGAAGGTGTTTTTCTTCACTGGCCTCTTTGATGCGCTTCAAAAGATCAATCAGCTCTACTCTGCTGCTACAAATAGAGTGGTATCATCGGCGTACCTCAGGTTAGTAATTCTTGTACCGCCAAACTTCACTCCACCTTCAAACCCCTCCAAAGCTGTTCTCATTATGTCTTCAGAGTAGATGTTAAATAGGTTTGGTGATAGCACACAGCCCTGTCGTAAGCCTCTTCCAATCTTGAACCAATCTGTGTCTCCACTACTTGTTCTGACTGCCGATTCTTGGTCTTCATATAAGCAGCTGATCAGATCCACAAGATGACTTGGAAAACCCATCTTTTCATAGTTTCCCACATCTGAGGGTGGCTAACACAGTCAAAAGCTTTACTGTAATCTATGAAGCACATGTAAAGAGGAAGTCTATGCTCTCTGCATTTCTCAATCACATTCCTGATATTGACAATTTGGTCCCTAGTACCCCTTCCTTCACGAAATCCTGCCTGCTCATCAGATATTTCCTGCTCCATTTTGTTCTTCATTCTCTTGATGATGATCTTCAGAAGCACTTTACTTGCATGACAAATCAGGCTGATGGTCCGGTGATTGGCACACTCTTTCAAATTTCCCTTCTTTGGCAGTGGAATAAATACTGCCCTGCACCAGTCTCTCGGCCATTTCTTCTTTTTCCAGATGATACCACATAGACGCCACATTAGGTCTATCCCTTCTTTCCCAGTTGCCTTCCACAACTCAGAAGCTACATTATCAATGCCAGGTGACTTAGCATTTTTTTTTTTTTTTATGGCAAGCTCAACTTCAGATCTCAATGGTGGAGGTTCTTCCTCACTCGTTTCACACTGTACATACACCTTGTCATCTTGTGCCTCAAACAGCTGGGAACTATACTGAACCCATCGCCTTTTGATGTCTACACTTTCGGTAAGAGTGTTACCTTTCTCATCATTTATAACATCCATCCTGGGGTCCACTTCTTGGTAAGTTCTTTGGCAATACCAAAAGCTATTTTTGAGTCACCCTTACATCTTTCCATTTCCACACACTTCCTTTCGATGTAGTTTCTTTTGTCCTCCTTAACACTTTTGGAGACCTCTTTGTTTAAGCGTGCCCATTCTTCCTTTCCTCCATCTGCCTTTGCTCTCTTCCTGTCATCAGCTAGGTTTAAGGTCTGCTGAGAGATCCACGGCTGTTTCCGTTTCATCTTTCTAGGGATGTACTTCTTTGCTGTGCTCTGGACTGCTTCTTTCATGTCTTCCCACAATTCATTTGGGGTCTGCTCCTCTTCATTAACTTTCAGTAACTCATCAAACCTGTTCTTCACATCTACTGAATATTGAGTGGGAATGTTGTCAACAATCATACCTGGTAGGTGGTGCATTGTCTCTCTTAGCTCTCAGTTTTAATTTTACTTTGGCTACAAGTAGCTGATGGTCACTACCACAGTCAGCGCCTGGTCGTGTCCTGACATTTTGGAGTGATGTTCTCCACCTCTTCCTGACCATGATGTAATCGATCTGGTTTCTTGTTCTATCTCCTGGGCTCATCCAAGTCCACAGTCTCCGTGGATGATGCTGAAATAACGTGTTCCCAATGACTAGGTTATTAGCTTCACAAAATTCCTCCAGTCTGTCTCCACGTTCATTTCTGATCCCAAGTCCATATTGGCCTATACACCCAGTTTTCTCCTTCATTTTGCCAATCTTAGCATTCCAATCCCCAGTACGATGAGTAAGTCTCTTCTAGGTATACTATCCATAACTCCTTGTACCATCTCATAGAAGTCTGTCATCTCACTCTCTGATGCATCTGATGTTGGTGCATACACTTGTATGATAGATATATTTAAAGGATGTCCTTGCAGTCTTACAGTCATCACTCTTTCATTTATTGGCTTACGCCATACAATAATAAGGTTTCATGTAGTTACTCTCTAATTTAAAATAATGTTTTTGTACGCCATACAATAATAAGGTTTCATGTAGTTACTCTCTAATTTAAAATAATTTTTCTCTTACGACAAATGTCAAATAAAATATTGACTATTAAAATTCCCCTTGCACAGTGGTATTAAACAGCAGCAAATGTCTGTAATTTAGAATCAAAAATAGGGACAGCGGCCCTAGATAGGTCGTCCGAAAGTACCCATAATGCAGCTTTGGCTCAAGTTTGAGATTGGATGGTTTGAACCCAATACAAAATGTAAATTTATTGGTCGACCTATGAGTTTTGAAATATTGGACGAGATGTTGTCGTGTCCAATATTTTAAAACTCATATCGGCACCATTTATGTATTGGCTGAAAAAAAAAATCCAATTTCTATGTTTTCAGAATCTTTACTTATAGTTTTTTATTTTTTGTGTTTATCGTAAAACTAGGTTCGCAGGCATGCATCTTCCAATTTCATGTCCAGCAAAATATAGTAACATTCGGCGCAGCTGCAATAGTTGAAGGCTTTACCCATGCTAGCAGCAGAGTCTAGAGACTGACACCTATGGCACTATGGTTTCTCCGATGGTTTCAAACTTTCCCAAATACATGTATCAACTTTCCTGCCGCTTGCCGCTTTGGTGCTCTAACGATTTTACTGCACTGTGTAGTCGCACCACTCCACCAGTTTGCCCAAAACGACAGATCCGTAGGAGATGAACTCAAGATCTGCATCGCTCTGACGTATATTAAAGGTATTTTGGCGGTTCTGAGCAGCAACATTTGCTTTCATAGTCATGCCGCTACCGTTCTGCTGCATGCCGCTGCGCTTGCAGAAAGGTACAAGCGGTATGATGAAACGACAAGCGGCAGAAAGTATGAAACCAGCATTAGGCTAGGCCTAAGACTAGGCTTGGGCTTAAAATTTTGGCTTTGACATTGTAATCGTTATAACTGATGCTCATGAAAGCATAGACTCAAGACTACACTTATGCCTAGGACCGAGGTAAAAGCAAAGGCCTAGCTGATGAAGCAGGGCCTAGCTGATGAATGCATGATTTTTATATTCAAGAATTATTGCTCCCCACATAGTCATAGATCAATCAATCAATCAATCATTGACATTTATAGAGCGCCAAAAACCAAAAAAAGAATTTGCACTAAGGCGCTATAATCAAGGCACAAAAAGCAATGAATAAACAAAGATTATACAATGAAGGTGAATACCCTGTGATACAAGCAAAATATACTACTACAACAACAAAATAATCATTAAGAGCAAAAATGTCATTGGTTGTAAGCAATAGTGAAAAGATGATGTTTCAAGAGTTTTTTGAATATATCCAAAGATCCAGCAAGTTTGATGTGATCTGGCAGTTGGTTCCAAATGCGAGGAGCATGGCATGAAAATGACCGGTCGGCAAAAGTTGAGTGTTGAGTGCGAAGTTGAACAAATTGAGGTGCAGATGAAGATGTGGAACGGAGCCGTCTGGAACCAGTATTAACTTGCAGCATGGCAGACATGTATTCAGGGGTTTGCTGGCAGATGGACTTGAAAACCAGAACAAGGACTTTAAAGTCAATACGTTGTTTGATGGGAAGCCAATGCAAGTCGATGAGGTCGGAGGTGATGGGATCATATTTTCGCTTCCTGGTAATAAGGCGAGCCGAGGTGCGTTGAATGTTCTGAAGACGCTTTAGCAGAGTGCCAGTTATACCAGTTAGTAAGGCACAAGAGCACATACTGGCTGCACTATAGCGCAGCCGGCTGCACTCTGGCTGCACTCTAATCTTTGCGGGGCCAGGCGAGGCCAACCCAAGGTTGGCCCCGCTACCTGCGGCCGGCTGCGCTAGTAATAGTTTTCTGTTATCACCTACCTTGCGACCCATATCCAAGACCTAGTGAATTGGATCTAAGGCATAAAAGGCTTATTGTGTAATAGTAAATAGCCCAGAGAAACCACAAATCCTTATTGCTACAAAGTGGACAAAAGGAAATCAAGAGACTATAAACATTAAGATGACTATTTAAAAAAGGACATATTAAAAGGTCACAACCCATGTAGGTTAGATTTATTTAATGTCACTTAAAAAAGTTAGTAGTATGACTTTGTAAAAATTATATCTCGCTTATTCATTATAATATTATCAACTGTCACTTATTGGGCCTATTTGCATTAGGCCTACTTGAGTTGATTATTCTATATTGTCAAATTCTAATGGTATTTACCTTGGTTATAATCATATTTACAATATTTATATAATATTAATTGTATTAATAATCTTAGATTGTATTTGTAAATATTGTTATATTTTGTAGGTTTGCATTTTTAACTATGTTGTATGATAATATTCTGTATTGCTTATGTTTTCTGATAATGTTGAATATAACTGATGAATGAATGAATGAATGAATGAATGATTTTAGGTGTCCGTGTTTTTATAATTTTATGTATTTCATATAATTATTACATGTACTATGCATTTGACATAAAGATATGCAGTAAGAATACAAAACATATAAAAATAGCATACCAGTGTGTTATGGTAAATGGTAATATGAAGATATGACAATAGGAATAATGGTTTATTGTACAGCAAACCACATTATTTATCCAAGCAGATAATCCTCATGCGACCTAACACCCTATGGCCGCACTCTGGCTGCAACTTTCAAAATACATTGACCACCTATGTTGCAGCCAACCTTGTAACTGTTGCAGCCAGACAGTGCAGCCAGAATTAAAAAGAATAGTGGGGCCAAAGCGCAGCCGGCTGCGCTAGAGTGCAGCCGATTTTCGCTCGCATCCCTAAACAGTTACAATAGTCCAACCGAGATGTAACGAGGGTATGGACAGCGAGTTTAGTGGCCTCGGTGGTGAGCATTTTGCGGGCTCGACCAATATTGATGAGTTGGTAATTGGCAGTTTTGGAAATGTTAGCGACTTGAGCACTCATAGTCATACCGCGGTCAAACATGACCCCAAGGTTTCTGACATGGTTGCACTGAGCGGGAATGTCGACACCAGTGATTTGTACAGAAGGTAAGTCAAATTTTGCCAGTTGGGCTCTGAAACCACAAACTAGAATCTCAGTTTTCTCCGCATTAAGCTTTAGGAAATTTGTAGACATCCATTCCTGAACTTCATTGACACACTGTTCAAGTTTGGAGACAGCACATTCAACGCCATGAGCAGATGTTGGGCACACAGATATATAAATTTGTGTATCATCGGCATAGGTATGCAGTTCCATATCATACTTGTGGATTATGGGGCCAATGGGCAGCGTATATATCAGGAACAACAGAGGTCCGAGCACAGACCCCTGAGGTACCCCGTAGCGGAGCAACTGAGAGTCAGAAAAGGCTCCATTGATGCAGACACGCTGTGTCCGACCAGACAAGTAGGAATTGAACCAGTTCAAGGCAATGCTATCTACCCCGAGAATATCTTGAAGTCTCGCGATTAACAGTTCATGGTCGATGGTATCAAACGCGCTACTTAAGTCCAACAGCAGCAAAATAGTAACGCCCTGTCTTTCCATGGCCCACATGATGTCATTGTGGACCTTTACAAGAGCAGTCTCTGTGCTGTGATACTGTTTATAAGCGGATTGCAATGGTTCATGAAGATGATGTTTTGACATGTACTCATTGAGCTGTTTGGCAACGACACGTTCAAGCACCTTGGAGATGAAAGTCAGGTTGCTAACTGGGCGGTAGTTTTTAAGAGTGTTATGGTCCAAACTACTTTTCTTGAGCAGTGGGTTAATGATGGCAGTTTTCAAGGAAGCTGGAACAAAACCTTCCATTAATGACATGTTAACAATGGAGGTAATTGCAGGCAGCAGAACATCTAACTGTTGCTTAACCAACCACGAAGGTAGAGGATCCAGAAGACTGGAAGGACAAGGAGACTTTGTGATAATCTCACTGACATCAGCAATTGACACAGTGTCAAAGTTACTGAAAGACAAGTTGCAATTATGCTGACTACTTGAGACACCAGTGACATTAGATTTCATATTGGATCTAACTGTCTCAATCTTGGACATAAAGTAATTGGCAAACTGGTCAGCCAAGTCACTGGAACAGTCATGATCAGGAAGTTTTGTGGTTTTCTTGTTGTGCAATACCTCACCAATAATGGAGAACATGGTCTTATAGTTATTACCGCACTCAAGAATCTTGTTGTTAAAGAATGTGCACTTTGCATGATAAAGTGCAACATTATACTTGTTACGGAGGGCTTTGAAAATCTCCAAGTCTACAGTCAATCTACTGGAGATCCACTTTCGTTCAGCTTTCCGACGCTCACGTTTTAATTGATGCAAGGAATCTGAGAACCAAGGCTGTTGTATCCGTGGAACGACAGATTTTGTGCGAGCAGGTGCATGCAGATCTAACAGGCTAGAAAGAATGTCGTTGTATTGATTAACTGCATCATTGACATTGGTGGCAGGAGATGTCGTTAAAACAGATGATACAATGTCCTCTTTCAATACAGCAGGGTCAATTGACCTGTATTTTCTAGATGTTATTGTCTTCATGGGGATTTTTGGTTTTGCGATTTGTAATGTACAGGCAATGAGAGCGTGATCGGATATTAAGTCGAGAACACATGTGTTTTTGACAAGATTGTCACTTTCACGAGAGATCACAACATCAAGCGTGCGCCCACAACGATGAGTAGGCCCTACAACAAACTGTGTAAGACTAAGACTGTCCATTAAGTCAGCAAATTTCTGTGTGTTATAGTCATCCTCAATATCAAGATGTAGATTCAGGTCACCAACTAGCACCAATTCACCTTGGGAGATGGCATAGTCCTGTAGGAACTGAGAAAATTCCTCAAAGAATTTTCCAGCGGGGAACTGATTTTTGGCCGATGGATAAGGACGATAGACTGTGACAAGCGTAAAGCATTTAGATCCACAGGTGAACACAACATCGCAGAATTCAAAGTTCGTATATTGATGGTTCTGATCGCAAGATTTTGATACAACTGTGATGCCTTGTTTGAAGAGGATTGCTATCCCTCCATGTGGATCCCCACCGCCTCTTGGTATATTATAGATTTCATAACCAGGAGGTGTAAGAGAAGATAAGATGAAATCATCAGATTCGTTTCCAGCTAACCATGTCTCGGTAAGAGCAAAGATGTCAATGTCATACTCAACAAGCAAATCAGTGATGATACCTCGAGTTGCTTTACTTTTGACTGACTGGCAATTCAATGAAAACAGTGATAAATCATCAGTAGCATTGGCCTTGTATACAGTAGATCTAGTCAATTTCTGTCTATGCTTCAGTCCACCTTTCTTTCCTCTTCTTGTTGGTTTGACTCTTGAAATATCCAGTTCACATAAAGTGTGAAATACTTCCTTGGGTAGAAAATGATGGTGATTGCCATCATTAAGAGATAAGAGAGTTTCTCTAGAGTAAGTCTGTACTTGAGGTGATTGATCCATGATCAATAATTGATTAATTTGTAATGGTGCTTGCCACACAAGGATGATATCTGTGCAAATCCAAAATCCAATACAAATCAACACATGCATAGTGTCTTATGGTGAAATAGTAGTATAGATGAAATACAGTGGTGAAAAATCTAAAATCCAGAATATCACCAAAATGTAGCAATTATCCACAAAATTCACATAGACCTGGCAGCCGCATGGGCTAGCAGTTTTAGTGCTACTAGAACTAGCAATAGCCGAGACATTGGGCTGATGAAGGGCTAGGCTAAACCTTGAAACTGAAGCTAAGCTTTGTGATGTGTGTAGTATAATCAAATCATCTCTAGAAATAAGTAGAATAAACCTACCATTCTAGCTTCATACAATGTAAATTGCAAGTACATTAGCAGAAAGTTTTTTCAGTTTCATGCAAAATAAGCTTACGTTTGTAAGCTTACTTCCCTTGGCCTTGACTCCCTTCTCATGCATTCTACTTAATATGACCAATCTTGAAAAATGAGCTCAAAATCGAGCTCGAATCGTGACGCCTAAAGGTATTTTCCTTCTGATGACCTAACAATAATTATTTCTTTTTTGGAGAAGGGGTTCATTTTTAAGGATATTTTAAATAAAGCAGTAGTTACAATATATCAGTTACTCGTTACGCTTTTAAATTGTTTATTGCATATTGATTAATTACTTTATCAGTATGCTTTGACTATATCGAGGCGGTAAACAACAAGAGATTACTGTGCAGCAAA
Organism: Amphiura filiformis; assembly: GCF_039555335.1. NCBI lineage: Eukaryota > Metazoa > Echinodermata > Ophiuroidea > Amphilepidida > Amphiuridae > Amphiura > Amphiura filiformis. Next base: position 44,969,731 of record NC_092646.1, read on the forward strand.
ATTGTCTATTTTGTTCAATTTTGTGATTATATTGTAGACATTTCCGTCGATAAATATTTTTTCCGTCTGCAAATACTTTCAAAATGTAAGTTTTTAATACAATGTGTAATAGTTTTGCTATTCAATTAATACGTAGATTTAATTATAATTATCTGAAGAGCTCTTATACTTTTCTGTTTAGTGGTCAATAGCATGAGGATTTGGTCACGCTTGCTGATCTTGGTATGTCGTACCCAGGGGTCACGTGCGTATTTATTTATAAATACGTATTTATAAATATAGTCAAAGCATACTGATTAAATCTTCAAATGCTAATGTCTAGTGTTGTTTCTCAAGCATCATTTTGCAGTATAACTCGGTCATCGTTGTATTGAATTAGATTAAACTGTAGGCGATGAAGTATTTTTCTTGCAGTGCTAAATTTACACAATTAAAATTTCACGACTTGCCTCTATTTTTGTTTGTACGAGTCATGAAATTAATATCAATTTTGTGCCATTTTACACGAAAGTTGTTGAAATGTTAGACACCACCTTCGATCAATGTATTTGCTTCTTGAGAAGTATCTCGACTCTATCAATGTCTTCTTAAAGCAGTACATTACCGCAGCAGAGACATGATATCGTTCAATATTACGGTTATATTAACACCCTTACATTGCGGTGTCAAGTTGAGTGAATAAAATATTTTCATTTTTTTTAAAGTAAGCATTTTACACTATAATTCAAATAAGTGGATTCTACATGAAATTAACATTCAAACAAGTACAAACATGCCTGTTGTTGGTTCAGCGTTTCTAGAGATTGACTTTCAAATTTTACTAATTATTCTATATGTTTGGTGAATGAATATAGTACTAAGCATATAGTAGAGCATTAAATTGTTACTTTTGCCCGCGGTGTTCAATTCGCAGGCAGGTGTCATTGAATGGGAGAATAATTTTACCGAGTTATATGCTTTATCGTCATACACTAAGGCACAGTTCTACAGTCGTACGAAAAAACATTAGTGAATAGTAAAACTTAGGAGATGTGGAGATTGAAATGAAAATATCAGGAACCGAGGCGGTAACAGGTTTCTATGTTAGTATGGTAATCACACACTAATAAACTCAAAGCGTAATGAATGTGTACACATTACAAAGATATAGTTTTGTTTGACACCACCGTCGTTTCTTTCATGCATAATGAGGTATTTTGCTTAAAAATTAATCAAAACCTTACAAATCCTAAATTTAAAAGAAGTTTTCACTCGTATGCGATTGCGGCCTATACACATTAAATTTTATTGATCAATATTAAAGACCCTATATACAAAAGTACAGTGCACATATTTTGTATCCACTCTTGTATCTAAGGTCTTCGATATTATGGAGCGCGCGATACAAAATAGTGAGAATTGAGTAAAAAAGATTGAAAGTCACTCTAAAAATAGTGAATATCGAGTACAATTTATTTTCACTGGTTATACACTCTTTTACGTTTAGAGAGTACTATTGTTCATTATTTACGAGACAAAAGTCTGCGTGAATATAATAATAGTTAATGCGTTTCTTAACATAAAAGGTTTCCTTACAAAGAGGATATATAACATAGACATAGTATTAATGATCAGGTAGCGATGAAGCAGGTGACATCGGTTCGATGTTGTCTGCTTGCGTTATATCCATTACTCGTATTGATAAATATTGCATTGAATTCGATTCATTCCTTTAAGTTGTGATAGTTTCTTAAAGGCGTGGGGTCCGATATCCTGTTTTCTTTTACCGATTAAATGACCTTGAAGGTGACTTTCCACCTGTACAGCTCTATACCCAAGGTTTTATCAAATCTTTCAATCGTGATGAATGATTAAATGTGTTTTGTGAGGATATTGTAAGTCAAATAGACAATATCTCATCATTAAGGGTAGACGAGGTATTGTTGGTCGAAGCAACCTAAAAAATTGATTTTCAATATCTAGATCAATATATTATTGAAAAACAACACCTTGATGTTTTGCAAAAGTTCATTCTACAAATCGTATACTTTGCAAACTTGCTTAATTTATTGTTGTAAATGAGTTATGTACGTTTTACAAAAGTGTTGTTGTTTCAGCCCTCTTTACAACGTAACTAAAGAACCGCAGCACCTATAAAAGTATATCTGTGATATTTTCATCCTTCTACACACTCGCTATGAATTGAGCAATGCACTTTTTGCCAAAGCTCACTACCATTCGTAAGATGCTGTGAACTACCAAATCACAACAGTTTAAAATAATTAATAACCTTAATGGCTAGATTTGTTTTGTGTAGTCATGGTAGTTTACAAACACATAAAGGCATAATTATCATTTCCACATTGGTATCAAAATTTACAGTTTGATTAAAAATGTGATGTGTGAATGTACTTTGCTTGATTGAAGTAATAGTTATTCATTCATTCATTCATTCATTCATTTATTTATTCGTTCATTCATTCATTCATTCATTCATTCATTCATTCATTCATTCATTCATTTATTTATTTATTTATTTATTCATTCATTCGTTCATTCTTTTATTCATCCTTTCTTACATTCATTCATTCATTCATTCATTCATTATTCAACATTTAAACCACAGGAGTACGAATCATTTTGACTTTGCTGTAGATATTGTGTCACTAGTTGCATAACTGTTTTATCATTTTTATGTTACAGCTTAGTTAATGGTACCAATATTGTATTTCAGCACAATATTATTTCTCTCATAGTGGGGTTTATATCACGTATAACTTGTTGCACCGTGCTGGAATTCAGTAAGTCGATGAATTATTGACTTAGCACTCACACTTTTCCAATGACTGCAAAATGACCAATATTGTATAGGACGACATAAGAAGATAAGAGCGTACAATCTATAATAACCTAAACCACGTAAGTATTATATGAACTAAGGGACTGGGAATACACACACGCAGAAATCAATGAACTTGAATATAGCGGTCAACCTCTATAACACTCCCAGGACACTTAAACATACGTCAACCATTCTTGTGGACAAATATGGTCCCATCATGCAATTCTCATTTTGCTGATATAGATGTGATTTAATAGAGTAAATGAGGCTTCGGGCACCATTGAATTTGACGATATTCTACTCGATCCATTTGATACCCAAAATATATTGCTTTCTATTCTAAAAAAAAGTATTCGATAACTTTATCATGGTATTTGATACATCTCATTATGATGTCAAAAACAAGTACGTTTTAGAAATACACTGATAATATTTTTCCGCTTTTAGGAAACATAGTTTTGGGTCCATTGTAATAAGTGTCATGGTATACAGCATTCTTTCTAAAGTCACATTGTGGTCCCATTCCTGCAAAAACCTTCATTGCACGTACAAATATGTATGTAGGACCAGATGTAACATGTTGAATTAGAATCTACAATGTCTCAACATTGATGAGGGGCAGCCAGGCAGATGGTTGGCAGCCCCTAGATCGCATTAAATGGTGGTACCTCTAATTGACAAAGACAAAATAATAGATCATTGTCACTGGTACTTTAATTGGAAAAGGTTGCTGACCCCGTGATGTGGTACCTGGAACTGTCCATTTAAAATGTAATGGTAATAACAGTGGTAATAATGATAGAAAAAAAATAAACATACCATCGGCTTCTATAATATATATAGCTCAAAAGCAATTGACAATGATAATGAGAGTAATTACGTGGCAACACATACATGTAGTTTGATGAACACAAGCAACATGAAATTAGCAATAAAAATGGTGGTGTGCAATTAGATTACCATTGTCATGAAGTGGACATGTTGGATTCCTCTGGCCTTATTTCTTGCAAGTCACGTGCTACAATTTTATTGAAAAGCAAAATGATATATTTTTATTATTTACTATTATGATATGATAGATATGATATGATATGATATGATATGATATGATATGATATGATATGATATGATATGACAAGATATATAGCCATATCTTTACAGAATGTAAAAAAGGTGATGCCTCAATGCTTTGTGGGTAACAGCCCAAATTACATCTATGATGAGAACCTACTTTTATACACAGTGTAAAATGCGCATCAGTATTCTTCACTTATTTTGCTTGCCCCTAGCTACTAAACACAAGTAGCATCATGGTTGAGCCCTTCTTTGAGCCAGTCAGAAATCGATTTGTTTATCATCCTGAAGCCAGAGGCGCGTTTGTTATTTGGAACACAAAAGAACAAACATAACCCGAGCATGGCCAGAGTGACGCTTTAATGTAATGTCCGCGGCATGGTTGGATATATGTGGACACTAATATAACCTCTAGGCAGACACAACATCTATTGTAAAATGTATGTGATTAGTATCAGAAGGTTTTGTAGAAAAAGGACAAGATTAAAAATTTAATTAGAATCCGGGATTAGAATCTACAATTGGTTAAATTGTCTCACGGTATCACAACATTGGTGTGGGGCAGATTGGCGGGAATTGGCAACCTCTAGATCCCAGTCATTAATAGCATTTCTAAATGATATAGACAACACATCAGATCATTTATAATCTTCTCTGTGTGGAAAAGGTTGCTGACCCCTGATGTGGCGCCTGGAACATTCCCTTTAACATATGATAATAACAGTGGTAATAATAATGGGAAATAAAAACATATCACTGGCTTCTATATAGCTCTAGAAAGCAATTGAGAATGAGAATGAGAGTAATCATGGTAACTGCGCGGCAATGTATCTTCACTGAATATGTTTAATATTCAAAATGGTGATACCGCATTGCATTGTCGGTAAATAGCCTGTGATGAGAACCTACTTTTATACACAGTGTAAAATGCACATCAGTATTCTTCACTTATTTTGATTGCCCCTTGCTATTAAACACAAGTAGCATCATAGTTGAGCCCTTCTTTGAGCCAGTCATAAATCAATTCGTTTATCATCCTGAAGCCAGAGGCACGTTTGTTACTTGGAACACAAAAGAACAAACATAGCCCGCGTGACATTTTAATGTAATGTCCGTGGCATGATCGGACATGTGGGCATTATTATCTCTGGTCAGATACAACATGCTATTATAAAATGTGTGTCATTATTGAAGGTTTGCAGGTTAGTTTTGATTCTCATGTCCGGTAAGTCATATTGCACATTTCATGCTGGACTCACAACTGACAGAAAGTGCATAGTAATCGTATTCCACAATACTCGTATGAACATGAAAATGATATCAGAACTCCAGAATTGCATGATAATAAATACCATAACTTTCAAACAACAAGCTTGGAGTTCCTGCATAGCTCTTTTTTTAATTTTCAATCTGTTCTAGATATGTCTAAAATAATGTTAGTAAAGAATATGGCTGTCAATTTTAGCTTTGTGTTGCATTTAAACGTTAAGGTGTTTATTCATAATTGTGAGGATTACAAAGGATGTCTACATTCAGCTGAAAGGACAGCATGAAACGTCAGAAAAAATCGTCAGGAAAAGTAGAACAGCCTCTGATTTATGCAGGTCCAAACACGCCAAACTTGTTCCGCCTGATAATATGTCAGCTTGTAGCCAAGGTCATTACTGTTTAACATGTTTCTTGGCTAAGAGTATCCTACATGTATAGCTCGGATGTGAGGCCGCGTAATTTAAAGCACAAACTGATAATGGCGAGGAGACTTTCTAGACAAGTTGGATTCATGCACCCAAATATAAGAAGCACATTTATGATGCTAATGAGATACTGGTTATTGTGTCCTTTTGGAATACAGCATCACATAATAATAATTTTACGGTTAGGTACAAAACACACGATGCCACAAGAAATACATCTGATTTATTACTCTCTAGAATCCGAGGAGGAGTTATTTTTTGCCAAGAAAATTTAAGAGTATTGTAAATGATAGCTTATATTACACCCGAGATATAACCATACAAATCTATCAATCTGATCAATCTGATTCCTACACCTATATATTTCTTATGTATAGGACATTTTGTTTATCTAAGGTCGCATAAATGAACTACTGTCCTTTTATAGGGTCTACTATGTTATAATTAGGACACGGCAAAAAAACGCCATTGCGCTTTTCACTTTTAAACTTACTCATTTTGGGGCCAAATGCGCTTTTAGATTCGGAGGAAAAACTAAAACAAAATACATTGGTTTTATATGCATTTCTTGTCTTTCATGTCTTTAATAGATTATGAAGTAAACATAAACTACAACTTTGTCCTGTTGTGGTATTTTGAATTTGAAATAGTTAAATGGCTAAAACTGGAACAACGGCTCCTGCCATCCCGTTCAGCAAATCACACATTGTGGCTTTAAGTGAAATGTGACCTTCTGACGATATAACTGAAAGCATGGAATACAATTACACTGGTCTCCTTTAAGGGATCTAGAATGGCGTTTATTGCGTTTCGACAGTATTTTTTGTGGGACATGAGAGCACCTCAGACCTATCGAATTGCATTCTGAATACGAAGCATGTCTTTCTGATATCAAATAATTTTCATTTTTTGAAAATCACAATATAATACAAATTTTATGACAAATTATAAAAATTTGATATTTTTCAAATTTTGATATATAACAGTCCTCGAAGTAAATTATATAAATCTAATGATATATTCTTAAAGTGTATGTGGCTGGGAGGAAAAGCCGACGGTCAATTGAACATTTTGACATTTCATATTGAAGATATGGTTTTTTTTCCCAAAAAGACCTAATTTTTTTTGGTGTTCTTCAATACGAAAGGTCAAAATTTTCAATTGATCGTCGGCTTTTCACCCCACCTACATACTCTTTAAGTATAAATCATCAGATTTATAAAGTTTACTTCGAGTACTGTTAAATATCAAAAATATCAATTTTTAATGATTTGCCATAAAATGTGTATTAAATTGCGAATTTAAAAAAATCAAAATTATTTGATATCAGAAAGACATTCTCCGTATTCAGAATGCAATTCGATATGTCCAATGTGCTCTAATGTCCCAAAATAAATACTGTCCAAACGTTCATACCCCAGCCCTTAAGTGCACACACCTCACATCAGATAAAATTACATTTCATGTGTAAATACTACAGCCTTAAACATATTATTGATTTATTTTGACTTGTATGCAAAACTAATACGCATCATTCGTTACCATGAATCCCGCAAGCCTTTTTAAATAACACTTGTAACAGAACCGCAGAGAAGACAAGAATTTATCTGCAATTCTTCAAGAAAAATAAGCAGACTTGGAACAGTGGAAAGGCAAGTCATGTGCTGGCAACCCTATACTGTAATCTCCCGGGCTTCGACCCAACCTTCTTACGATATTAACAAAGCAACATTTTCCACAACCAATTTTCGTTTTTATAATAACATGGAAAGGTGTGACGTCAGCGGCAGTTTGCTTCTTCTAATTATTGAACTCCTCAATCAACACTGGTACTATTATTTTGCTCAGGGCAGCAATGGGATAATCAAACAATCAAATGATCAACGTCTTCTTTGTTGATTTCCTTATGTTATCTCTCATGTGATCATGTACGAAACGGCAAATAATTATTTAATTTTGTGCGGCGGAATTGACAGATAGATGCAAGACACAAGAATATACCCATGCATGCATGTATATGTTAATGCAGATAATGGTTTTGTAAGTTTAAAATATTGTTCATCGTAAAAATCCGTGTTTTTGAGGGTTTGGGGTGGGTTTTTTTTTTTGCAATAAAGTATATCTATGTCTTGCCCAACTTAGTAAGTAATAATTTATCCCTTCTCCCCTATTTAAATTTGCTGAGCAAAATTATCATGTGGGTTAATGACCCAGACAATACCTAAAACAATACAACATTGTCAGAATAATAGCAACGATAGGACATAATATGAGTATTTGCTCAATAGCAATAATTACAAGCCGACGACGAATGTCGGCTTGTTCTGTCTTCTTCCAATTCTTTCTTTCTTACCTAGCCGGGACACCGGCTAGGTCTTGTGATGCTATCGGATCTTTCTTCTTCTTCTTCTTCTTTCTTCTGGCAACAAATTTCAAAATGCTTCTTCTCCTACATGTTACATCCTACAATGACGTCACTTGCACATATGCATCGGCTATATCCAGTGTCTATAGGATATTCACAAATTTGGGGTCAAAGGTCATTAAGGGGTCATTTCCGGTATAAAACCAAATATCTTCAAAATGCTTCTTCTCCTACATGTTACATCCTACAATGACGTCACTTGCACATATGCATCGGCTATATCCAGTGCCTATAAATTATTCACAGAATTTGGGTCAAAGGTCATTAAGGGGTCATTTCCGGTCTGAAAGCTAAAAATATTCAAAAATCACTGTCTTTACAAATTACATAGCAGAGTGTTGTCATTAGCACACATGCATTGCTACCAACCAGGGTCTTTGGGGTGTCTACAGTTTTGGGGTCAAAGGTCATTAAGGGGTCGCTTCCCGTCAAAAACCAAAAATCATCAAATATGTTCATTTTTTTATATCTCAAAACGTAACCAGACCAGAGTGACATAAATTTCATATATGCATTAGTGTTACCCGATGTATGCACGGTATTTTTATTTTTTTTTTTTAAGGTCATTTAGACGTCATTTCCGGTTTTAAGCTAAGTAACTTCAAGAATTTTTATCTCCATAACTAAGCATAGTAGATTTTTAAATTTAAACTGTAACAATGCATTTTCTCGGTGTATATGAGGGTTTTTTTATATTGGGGTCAAAAGGTCATTAAGGAGGTCAAAACGTCAAATTTGCAAAAAAAATGTTTAAAATTACGGAAAAGTAGTTGTATCTCAGCCTATTAAAGACGGATTAAGCCCCTACATGCTACAGCGATGCACCATTAATGGTGTGAGATGTCCATAATAACCAGTCAAAGGTCAAACTTTAAGTTAAGACTGACATTTCCGGCCCGGCTAGGTCCAGATCTGTAACCAGATCTAGTTCTTCTTCTTTCTTTCTTTCTTTCTTCTGGCAACCAATCAAAATGCTCTAGCTCCGCCAGGCATTGACAGATTTCAACCATATTTGACCCAAATGACCAATGGGTTAGGCGAAACCTTCCATTTGACTTTGACCTGGCTGTGACCTTTGACCTTGACCTTATGACCCAAAATGTTGATTTCACAAAAAATGCTACTCCTTTCACAAATTACATGCAATGATCATGTGACTCATGCATATGAATCAACATGTGGCAGTGCTTAAAACCTATTAAAAAGAATTGAGGTCAAAGGTCATTAAGGGGTCATTTCCGGTCAAAATCTGAAAAATTTGTAAAAAATATTCAAAAAATCACTGTCTGTACAAATTACATAGCAGAGAGTCGCCATTAACACACATGCATTGCTATTAGCCAGGGTCCTTAGGATGTCTACAGTTTTGGGGTCAAATGTCATTAAGGGGTTACTTCCGGTCAAAACCAAAATTATCAAAATGTTCAAAAAATTTTATCTCAAAAGATAAACAGACCAGAATAATATAACCATCACACATGAATTAGTGTTCCCTGATGTATGCATGGTATTTTTATTTTGGGGGTCAAAGGTCATTAAGGGGTCACTTCCTGTTTTTAGCTGAATAACTTTAAGAATTTTTATCTCAAGAACTAAACATGTTAGAATTTGTTAATTAAAATTGGAACAATGCATTTTGTCGATGTACATAAGGTTTTTTTTCCATTGAGGTCAAAGGTCATTAAGGGGGTCAAAAGGTCAATCAAAAATTTAAAAAATCAAAATCCATGTATAAGTTCCGATTAAGCTGAAATTCACCAGGAATCTTTCTTATGACATCCTAAGCACAATGCAAGAGCAGTTGACCCCATCCGTGACCCAAGGGTCAAGTTATAGGGGTCAAAGGTCAAAATTGGTCCAATCGAGCTCAAATTCAACAGGAATTATTCTTACGACATTCTAAACATGTTAAAAGTATAATAATATTTATGACCCCAAAGGTCAAAGTTTAGGGGTCAAAGGTCAACTGCGGCGGCTTGTACTCAGAGTCTGTTGACTCTAGTATATATTACGTAATTCCATCAAAACGTCGCCTTTTCGCCGTAGAAGTAGAGATGAAACAGGATTAATTACCATAGCAGTAGGTGAAAACAATTTTTTAATGTATTGCCCTGCGCTGTAATTAAGCTGCATTCAGCACCTGTCATGTCTGTGCATGTGTGCAATCGTAGATTGAATACAATACCGCTCTTTTCGAAGACACTAATCGTACAGGTGCGAGTAAACATATGAATGTGAAATTTCGATCCAGGTCTTTATATCCATTCTTTAATAATAAATGGTCCGATGCAGATTTACAGCGGGGCAATACATTCAAAAATTGTTTTCACTTATAGCTATGACAATTAATCATGTTACATCACTAGTCTACAGCGAATATACGTCATGTACATCTGAAAGAATATTTTAGAACATAAAAATTACAAACTTCGTCGGGTCAGTGCGAGAACTTCGTAAGTGACATTTTGGGCGAAATATTGAGTTATACGCCTAGGAAAAACACGCATATTAATATGAAAATATGGGTGAGTGCAAACATTTCAAGTTATTCTACAAGTCTAGAAAGCCAAAAATAAGTAAACAAATATAGATATAAAAATGTTTCTTCTATAAAATGACAAAAATGGAGATACGATGTTCTTGCACTATAATTGAAGACCGAATTAAAAAGACTAGTTTGCGTCTGACGTCAGGACAAAGGCGCAGCGTGATTGGATGCTGACCTGCGCAGTACGGCATTTTTGGTCTGGTTGACAGGACGTCATACGCAAACTAGTCTTTTTAATTCGGTCTTTAATTCTAACACGAGGACTTGTATCATAAATCATCGTGGTTTCTTTTCATTAGTTAAAGATCTTATAAAAGGTCGGATATCTTGTATAAAATATGCATAAACAGAAAACATGAAAACAAAGTAAAGGTAACCTTAGATACTGTATAGTAACAGCATACCTATCAATCAGGCTGCAGAACTAATAATCATGTGGTGTACAAGAATGTCAAACCTGTCTATGTGTCATGATTATGACAAAGAAGGATACAATTAAACCATACATTACAAAATGGCTGCTGTGATTATTTTTTGTGTCCAGCAGCACAAACACATGTGGGCCATTATTTCGAGTTCTTGGCTCTACATTTTGTTAATATCTGTCTCCAAAATTCTTAAGTATTAAGCAACTCGTTTTCCTGGTGTACTGCCGTCCAATTACAAATGCAGCTAATTTGCTAATATCAAGGAGTAGTGGAGGACTATTAATACATTCTGGAACCGCAGACTGATTCAAAAACATTCAAAAAATTGTCTCCAAGATAAAGGCTCAGTACGTGTCATCTGCTTAGGATATTTCCCATACTGCTGTATTCTACTATGACAGCAGACTGATTGAAAAACACGTGACTACCTAGTGCAAAGACAGTATCGGACTCGTGATTTGGTTGTAGATACGTGCATTTTACCAGTGAAGGTAGATGTGGAGAGATGAGATTTGAGTGGTTTAAATGATGCAGGTTTCTCGCACCATTGACCGTGTCATTGAGTTAATCAAGAAATTAAATTGGGCAAAGTGGACGGGGCTTTCCCATCATAATCTATCATTATGTCACGCTCTCACTGATATGACTGGTACTACATGCGATGTCCACATTATATGATAAATCTAGTCCATTTCAGACCAGCAGTTGAAAAGGTGTATGAATAATTTAAATCATCCAAAATTTCTACTCTTTGAGAAATCATGTAAAGTATTCGGCCCTGATTTGGTAAAACGATCTAACTTGAAATTTGGACATTTTGAGATAAATCGATATCTTGGGTAATGTGAGGGCCCCCTTTCCATTGGTGATATCCTCGAATCACCACCGTGCTTCATTTTATGAGATGTGTTTAATAATTTATTTCATTCAAAAAGAAAAACTTCAAGTATTCAAACTTAAAAGCTATTTTTCTCGATACATCGATTTTCAAGTTAGATCATTTTACCAAATCAGGGCCGTATTGCAGTTCGGGTGAATCTTTCTCATCTTCCGTGGGTAAGTCAAGTCCATTTCAGAGAATAAAACAATTCTATGTTTTAACTTTTTAAAAAAAATAATTAGCCATAAAATATGTATTATATATTGCGAATTTCACAAATCAAGTGAGAAGCGAGTGAGAAGACCAATACACTAACCCATCCTCACAACTGCTATATTATTTTGTGATCTACCAAACAAGGTATTGTCATTTTAATGTTACAAACTATTGAATTGAAAGAATTTCTTTTCATAGACAGACTATATCCACCTTCATGCATTGCTGATGCACTTGTAATTGCTCCGTGCAAATGATCGGAATTGACACTTCACTTTACCTGCACATCTAACTTCCTGAAAATTATACCTTCAATAAGGAAAAGTCTGTGTATAGGTTGCAATAAAGCTCAATTCGGAAAAGTGTAAGTCTGTATAGATTGCTATAAAGGGTTCAGGAAACATTTGCTATTTCAATCGCGTGGATATGGTTGTTCTCAATAATTAATAAGAGATCCACGTAGATGTGAGGCAGTAGTGTTACTTTGCATATCACACTCAATCATCTTTCTCACAGTTGTGTTGTTCTTTCATTAGTATTCCTCTAAGAAAAAACAACAACAAGTGGTAATAAGTGGAAGAAATCAATTTTCACATCCGGGACAGATTGCGTATTGTATTCTCGTAAGTCACGTGTTTACATCCATATTTGATAAATGTAACGATCTGAGTTATATTTTAGTGAAACAAAAACAAAATTATTTGATCGATCGTATTTTTAGGTGACTCATAATAACCCTGATATGTTATATCAAATTAAAACAAAATAATGTATCCTGGATATTTGTGGTGACAATCTGTTATAGCAGAATATGTTTATCGATGTAATTATTGTTTCTCTCCTTTATATATAATCAGTTCACTGGTTTAACATACCATGATTTGATCATTAGTTATGAAGAATGGCACGAGTCACTGGTTCATCATTGATGTATGGCAATATTCTTTTTGTACGATGCATCTCGAGACTAAAATTTGAATGACGATATCTTGTCTGTGTATATTATAGTAAAAGGACAAATGACCAAGAATAGACTTATAGCAATATAGTACCAGCCATGATACTTAATGCTATGCATGCTAGCCATAAGCTTCAACATAAAAAGACCAAGTTTTGAGAAATTTCTCAAAATATCAAGAGCTATCTTAAGAACCACTGAACAAATAATAGGCTTGTTTGTACTCATTTTAATGCATTTTTCATGCTGATTTCAAATATGGTCATAAAAATTTAAAATTCTGAAATATTTGAAAAATTCAAATAAAATTTGAAACTTGTCGTCTGCAGTCGACACCCGCGTGGAGAGAGTTAACAGATCAACCAATGCATAGAAATGTAATGCGCACCCCTTAAGCTAAAAAGAACATGACAAAATGACCAAGATTCATTATGCCTTTCAATTTCAAATGGGGTTACCTAAAAGGGTGTCTCCGTTTGAAATCTACACCCCTGTGTGGGAGATAAGGTCATGTCTTTCATAGGGGGGTGTATGGATTTCAACTGGAATATCGCAATGCATCCTCTAATTCAAATCTTATTCACACATACTCTGTATCGACTCCATTTTAATTTGGTCATTCAAAAGACGCGCCTCTTTTTGTCCATTAAGTTTACCCGTGTTACTTTTGTTCTCAGTATGTACTATTTCTTCGTCCTTAGGCTACTCTCGGTTTTCATTCATAGCAAAAATGTCGGGTGTTGCATGTATAATACCTTTCATTTTTAACCTCTCTTTTGCTGAAATATGGTTGAATCTGAAATAACGAGCGATGGCTTTTACCAATAAACATAATCATGATAATCGAGCGTTTCATCAATCATGGTTCATCTGTGGTGAACATCCAATGCTAGACATTTAGGGAAAGACTTAAAAAGATTCCTTACATATCCGTATATATGTTACATTATGCTAAATCAGTATCAACAGGCTACATTTTAATAGCACCACATGGAAATGCGACTGTTCGATAAGTGATGTCTGCATATTATTTGAATACTATTGAATCAATAATATTGGTTATAATTTATTGGAAGAAATGACTATATTTAACCACGAAGACCTTAGGTACATAATATGTACCTTCAACACGGAAGATCAGAACTAAATTCATGATCGCTCACTTCAATTAGAAGAGCTAGTACATTTATGACATTGTGTCAGGCTATAAGCAATATCAGAATTAATTTTGATGTATTCTCCTTTATTATTTTGGCTAAACGGTCAATTAACAATTACGCGCACTTAGCACAAATGTTGATGGTTGCACTCATATTAATAGTACTTAACCCGAGCAAATAGCTTTCCTATTAAAACATCGCTTTCAATGGTGCAGGGATGTGAATGTGATACAGTTTAGGATACTAGTAGTCATGACGAAATATATGTTACATAACTGATTTGGATAATTGATGGTTCCTACTAACAGGGCATCATCTAGACTATTTGAAAATAAGTAATCATTGTCACTCGCCAATTGCAATTTAAGCAATGGGCCATGATTAGAAATCTACTCAAAAGCGTCATATATTCATTCTAGAAACGCTGTCTTAAAATACTGCCATGAGTAAACAAATGAATAGCATAATGAATTTTGGACTGGCTCTTAAGGGCTGGGGTATGAACGTTTGGACAGTATTTATTGTGGGACATTAGAGCACCTCAGACCTATCGAATTGCATTCTGAATACGAAGCATGTCTTTCTGATATCAAATAATTTTCATTTTTTGAAAAATAATGATATATTCTTAAAGTGTATGTAGCAGGGAGGAAAAGCCGACGGCCAATTGAAAATTTTGACCTTTCATATTGAAGATATGGATTTTTTCCCAAAAAGACCTAATTTTTTGGTGTTTTGGGAAAAAATCCATATCTTCAATACGAAAGGTCAAAATTTTCAATTGATCGTCGGCTTTTCATCCCACCTACATACACTTTAAGTATAAATCATCAGATTTATAAAGTACTGTTAAATATCAAAAATATCAATTTTTAATGATTTGCCATAAAATGTATTAAATTGCGAATTTCAAAAATCAAAATTATTTGATATCAGAATGACATTCTTCGTATTCAGAATGCAATTCGATATGTCTGATGTGCTCTAATGTCCCACAATAAATACTGTCCAAACCTTTATACCCCAGCTCTTAAAGCAGCAAACAATTGAGGGTTTAAGGAGAGTGATAATTGGACGCCATATTCTAATTGCAACTTAAGGGGACGCCGGATGATTTGTCCCTGTCAGATAATAATTAAAACGCCAACTTGTTACACGATTTCCAAAACATGTATTTCTAAATAATTTACACTATATTTTCCCAACGATTATAACATATAATCACGATATTTGCGCTTCTTTTGAAAAGAAGGAAATTACAAACCTCGAGGCCTATCCTACCTTAAGATTTTGGCATGCCAATGATAGAAATGTACTCAAAACAATGATCTTTACTTAGTGTTACAAAATGTACTCCGCTGTCCTGGGTAAATAAATACAATTGTCCCGTCAAGACATTTGTTTTGTTATCTTGCAAACATGGGATATATCGGTGTGGTAAAATAAATATGATTACATCATCCACTTGAAAATATAGCGTTATTCTATAATATTGAGTGCCACTGCGTTTCTAACATGTCTAATAACCATGATAACGTATGGAAGCTTCTTATCATGCAATCGACAAAACTATAGACTCTACTACCTTCTGCACGTCTATGTTTGCCCATATCTATGGTTTGCCCCACTTATATCAATAACTTATAAACATGATATAAAAATTTCGTTTCCGAGATTGTAACCCCAGAAATAAAGGCACAAAAAAGAGAGCAATCAATTTTAAGCTTATTTTAGCGTTTAATATATCTTATTGTAATAAACACCACATGCTGGTTATTTTGTCTTCTGGAGTACAGCATCACAAATTGACAACGTTGTTTATTCCGTATAGCCCCGCGTACCGGAATATACTCTCCCGTATACTCTAGCTTGATTTTGGGGTGCTATCTTAATAATTGCATGTTCTATTACTTACCTGTTCCATGACCATTTACCATGGGTACGAGAAACAGCAGGCAATTCATTATTACGATGATTTCCATGATGAAGTAGTCGCTATGGTACTGTTCTTTGACGGGCCCTTTTCGCTTTGAATTGTGATCAAACATGTATGGACTCTAACACGGATAGACTAAAAACTCATTTAATTATGTAATTTGTTGGCGCCATTTGTAGGACTACAAATAAACACCAAAACCAAAAAACACACCCAGATATACTGTAAACGCATACCATTGTTCATGTTGCCTGGCAGGGATCCGAACTTTAGACCTAATGAAGAATGAAACACCACAACCTTTTCAAAACTAATTGGAATCGCGGTTGTCGACTAACAGGCTAAGTTCTTCACTCCTGCAGGCTCAGGTCTAGGTCTATTCAA
This sequence comes from Amphiura filiformis, assembly GCF_039555335.1. Lineage (NCBI taxonomy): Eukaryota > Metazoa > Echinodermata > Ophiuroidea > Amphilepidida > Amphiuridae > Amphiura > Amphiura filiformis. The sequence continues at coordinate 44,986,255 of NC_092646.1, forward strand.
GGGATGTAAGAACACATCAGCGAGTTATTGTTACCTATTTTGAACAAACTTTCTTTGGCCTAAATTTCGTTTTCATTATGTTTCTTTATAATTGCTATATAGATCCAATTTATTCTAGTTTTAGGCAAGTACATTATGAATAAAATGAAGTAGGGAATGTAGGCCAACATGATGAATGTTCAAAAAGCAAAATTTTGGTTAATTTTGTTTCTTTTGGGGATTAGGGTTTCAGGTATACAATTGTACAACTCGAAAATCTGTTTCCAAGTGTTAAGTTACACTGCTCCAGAGCTTTGGATATTACAAACAAACCCGTATATTACAATGCCCATGGAACCAGTACAATGGTCCATAGAACCAGCACATCTATAAGAAGACATCTTAGGCCTAAAAGTTTGCTGGGGTTATGGGAATAGCTTGATCTTTCTTCATAATGGCTAAAGTTTCATGGGTAGGCCTAAAGTGTGTGGATTAGGCTGTCAATCGCGTCACCATTGGTATTGGCGGATTAACTATGACAGTTCTGATTCTCAATATTGTGAAAAAAAGAACACTTTTGCTCAAAAATACAACAATCTCCCTTAAAACTATTTAATTCGAAATGAATGGGCTAAGAACACCTCATGCATTAAAGTCATAACCTCATGTGTAAAAGGTAAGCCTATGTTCAAAAACAGCAATTGCATCAAAACTGTCTGCGACTAAAAATCCCGGGCTAAAAATCGAAATGCATGCTTGACACTATTTAATATTGGCTTCAGTAAAATGTATTTCTGTAAAATCTTTATACTTTGTTTAAATAAAGTTTAAATTAAGAGTGAACGTGTAGGATGATTGGATCGTAATTTGCACATAGGAGGTTTTGAAACGAACGCTTAGTTTTACATGGGAGGTTTTGGTATTAAAGGTCAATTGCACAGGAGGTTTGGTGTGCACGATGACAACACAAAGAAAACTAAAGGTGTCGAATTGACTCGATTACTGGATTCGAAATGCCCGAGTACTATAGAGAGTCCTGATGCAGCAATTAAAGGATCTGTTCGACTCTAGGTAGCTTCTCCAGCTTTTTGAGTACAAAAGTGTCAAGTATGTATCTGAGAGAGTCAAGATAAATCTTTTAGAGGGTCAAAGTGACTTGTTTATGTTTACGGAGTAAAAGTTATGCTGATACCAAAAGGGTAACCGACTCACTTTATATTTTTTAACATATGCGAGTATTAAATGGGGGTTCAAGGTGTCTCCCGTAGTACAATGCCAGAGTACAAAAGAGAATCCCGATGCAGCCATTAAAGAGTCTGTTGGACTATAGATAGATTCCCCAGCTATTTGAGTATATGAAGTGTCAAGTATGTATCTGAGAGAGTCAGAATAACGCTTTTGGAGGGTCAATACAAAATACAGAGGAGAGTCTAACTGACTCACTTTAAATCTTAACGATATGCAAGTATTAAATAGGTGTCCAGGCTCATGACTCAGAGGAGTTATGACTCATATAATAATAATAATAATAATAATAATAATAATAATAATAATAATAATAATAATAATAATAATAATAATAATAATAATAATCATAAATAATAATAATAATAATCATAAATCAACATAGCAAATATTATCAATATTTACAGTAAATTTGATCAATAATCCCAAAAAAAAAAGGATATTGCTTATATTAACTTAAAATATATGGAAAAACAGTGGCATGATCGACGGGAATTATAATCCTTAGGTGACAAGAGTTTGCTATCATCCGCTAAATGCGTTTCGTGTTAAATGATGTTCGCCAAGTCTGTCGGAAAGTTTTGTGCATGCACAAAACTTGAAACGGAGTGTACTGGATAAAAAATTGTATATAGCGGTGTACGTTGACCCATTAAGTCTATGTATGACCAGATGACAGAGGCATTAATGATAACACTGTTAATTCTATGGTACAAGTCTACAATAACATGTACGGGAAATACGTTACTTGTATGCTATTATTGTCAATGGGGTAAAACAACATACTGTCATGATGTGTATCGTGGATACGTCAGTACAACTATAGAGTCATACATTTAGGTTACACTGACGTATATTGCTTGGTTTGTGGTGTGTCATGGATACGTCAGTACAACTATAGAGTCATACATTTAGCTTACACTGACGTATATTGCTTGGTTTGTGTACTGTTTATTTCCTTAAGATGTTATCAGGGACTTCATTTTGAAAATATCGGATAATAATATCTGAAAAGAACTTAGAATAACTTTTATAGATCCCTGTGTTTTTGTCTTTCAGAAGCTCGCTCTGTGTTCATTACTTTCAGAACTTTGCACCTGCACTTCTCTGTCTTGCCCCACTTTACTTATCAATAACTTGATATAGAATTTCGATTGCCACATTAGACATTAAAAGTCCACAAAAGAGTGCAATCAATTCAGGTGAAGCTTAATATAGCATCGAATATGAATATGATAGGTTGTATCACATGATTATAAACTTGACAGGCTGGTTATTCTGTCATTAGACTACAGCATCTCAAGGTAACAATGCTGTTATTCCGTATCCAGGTAGAGAATAAAGAAATACAACTTGTGTCAACAAATGATTCTTTGCCATCCGTTTTTGGGTGTTTTTGAAAAAGCCATTGGATCCGCTGGAAATGACCAAACCTGTATGTCTGATCGTTTCAAGTAGATACAAATAATGCATTTTGCAAGAGACAAACTTTTCTCGCATAATTCTAGACATGGGCTGCTATGAAAAATAGCAGTATTTATATCTAACTACTCACCATAATTTCCATTATGGACTGCGGAATCATGCTCACGTCCTCTGGAGTACAACATCTCCTTTAAACAATGCTGTTTCTTCTGCAGATAATAGGGGAGGCTATTCTTTCTTGTTTCCAAGTAACGGAAGACAAGCAACAGAAGAAGACAATTCATTATTATGATCATTTCCATGGTAAAAATGGTCGCTGCGGAGCTATCATGTATAGCATTTATCACTTTGAATTTTGATCTCGGGATTTTGAACACACATTCATGGACTCTTATACAGAGTAGGCTTAAACATAACTAGCACACCTAACTAGATCTGTACTGCCTCAAGAGGCACAGATATCAGGTGGCTGAAAAACATTGTATAATAATACTACTCTTAATACGCTTTTCCTGGAACAAATTTGCTAGCCAACGGTGTTAATTTGCCGAAAGACCTCAAAAACGGGCAAACAATTGTCGTATCTTAGCACGTCATTTTCGTTACTTCTTTTTATATTCGTCAAGTTTATCCCATCTTGGACCCGCGCCACTAATATACCAGGTTTTTTTGGATCGTCAACTTTTGCAGCTGCTGGTATGTTTCACATGTTTTCTACCTTATAGAGTGGCTGATTAGCAAAATAATCTGACTCAAAGTTTCGGGTTACGTTGCTTCAAACAAACAAGTATATAACAATTGCATGTAGAGTCATTATGCTGTGGAGCGGTTCACACTTTTGTTCACAACATTTTATGCTTTAAGCAACATTTCTTAGGCCCAACATTTGCTGGGGTTATGAGAACAAAATGATCTTTCGTCAGATGCCAATGTTTTCAAATTTCATGATGTAAAGTGAAGGGATTATGGTGTCAATCGGGACACTAGTATGACAGTTCCTAGTACCACAAACACTTTTTTTCTTCAAAATCTCAAAAATATCCCATTTAAAACTATGTAATTCGAAACTAATGGTGTTCAACCTAAAGTATATTATTCATCTATATACATAATAAATGTGATGGTTCTCGAATTTGCCTTGACAATGAAAATTGATAGAAAGGAAGAGGAGCTTGGATTTCAGCAGTTGAGCCAATGGTGGTGACATGCTTTTATTTTGTTGATGATACCGCACTCTTTACCTGAAGAGGAGAAGAAATAGAGCAAGGTAAGGAATTGCTGAGTTGAAACATCAGTAGCAAACGTAGAGTTGAAGATGAATGCCAGCAAAACAAATTTCATATCATACAACAATGGGAAGAAGACATCACGACCAAAGATGGTACAACACTGGAAGAGGTGAAGAATTTCAAATACCTCAGGGTTTGATGGAGAGGACAGAAAATGGCTTCAACCTACGAAATGCTGCACAGTCGGAGGGCTTGCAGCAAGCCTATATCTGGAAGTCGACTCTCCCCGATTGCAACAATCGAGTCAGTACCTCTTTACGCACTGATAACCAGAATGGAGTCAGGTGACTCTCAAAGTGGAGTAAACTAGCACTGACTCTCAAAAGGAGTCGCCTGACTGCCACAAGAGAGTCAGTTGACTCTACCCGTGGATCCAAATGACTCTACCTGTACAATGTGGTAGTTATTTGACACTGACTCTCAAAAGGAGTTGGACCTGACTTTCAATACAGAGTCAATTGACTCTATCCGTGGAGTCAATTGACTCTACATTCTGAGTCATCGACGCGATACACGTGTATTGCTGTGGTAGCGGCCATTTTACATTATGCTGATGTTGTTTGCTGCTGTTCAGCATGATGGTCATTCGCACGGTGTATCATGTGTTGGTGCTTGGACAGTGTGATATGGTATTTTCATGCTGTAGGTTAACTTGGTCTTGAGCTGGATTCCACAGTAAAATTTTAACCTGGCGGTGAGGTAAAGCTAATAATAGTAAGCTTTCCTACCTGGAGTCGGACTGTCGAAGTGACCCTGTAATGGAGCCGGGTGACTCTATAAATGGAGTCTGAGTTACTTTAGAAGCAGAGTCCAGCCACTGCGTGACTCTATGTCTAAAATGACTGCATATTGGGAGTCAAATGACTCCTGTGTAGAATCATTAACGGCTACTCTTCAGCGGAGTCAACAAATTATGACTCTTCAAGGGAGTCAGATGACTCCCAATATTAGACATGGAGTCGCAGAGTGGCTGGACTCTGCTTTTAGAGTCACCCAGACTCAATTTATAGAGTCACCCGGCTTACACCAAAGCTTGAAATGCTAAAATTTATTATGGATATTTCCTAAAAATTATCCATAAGATCAGAGAGAAGAACCAGATATACAGGACATTAATCTAGGAGTGAGGAGCCAGCATCAAAAGCTAATCCACTGGATACCGAATCATAGGAGAAAGAAAAATAAACAAGACAGCCCGGTCTTATATGACATCCTCAAGAATGCAGTGATGAAGGACAGACATCTATGGAAAGCCATTGCAATTCAGGAAACCATCTACATAAATCTATAATCTAAATGGAAATGTCGTTGCTAGAATAAGAAAAATAAAATACCTATATATTAAAGTAAAAACCTCATGTACAAGGTACTCCCAGTTCCAAAACCTCCTATGTGCAAATTACATTTATTATTACAACTGTGTGCAACTACAAATCTTATAGTGGACATTCTGATTTGATATTAGCTTCAACAAAGTTTAATCTGTAAAATCTATACACCTTGGTTTATAGATTGGAATTCAGAGCGAACATGTGGACTGTTTTGTTATTAATTGGACCGGAATTTGCACACGGGAGGTTTTGAAACGAACGCTCAGTTTTACACGGGAGTTTTGATATTAAAGGTCAATTGCACAGGAGGTTTGTCGTGCCCATTGACAATATGATAACAAAAAGCTAAGTTATCTAGCGACTGTACGTCATGAGTTAAGTATGCTAATGACTTAAACAAGAGAGGAAAACATAGCTCAATGGTTACACAGTTCTATCGTACAAGTCTACAATAACATAGTACGGGATATACGTTACTTGTATGCTATTATTGTCAATGGGGTAAAACAACATACTGTCATGATGTATGTCGTCGGGATGGAATGCTTGCCATGTCGTGGGTACGTCAGTACAATATTAAATATAGAGTCTAATATTTAGGTTCCACTGACTTCATTTGCACACCCGTTTATGTGTTATTTATTTTCTTATTTAATATAAGAGGGTGTCAAGTATTTCATTAGAAATGGTCGGATAGTACCTTTTATAAAGGTTTTTTGTTTGTTTTCTTTGCTACATTGTTTTTTCTGATCCTTCCTGTCTGGTCAATCTCAAACATCTGAATATTTACAAACCACGTGACTTTGGAACACCACTGCCACCCCCTTAACGGTTACACTAGCCCTAAACTATAGCCCTAACACCTCATTCATAATCCTAACTTCTAAGTGTAATCCTTATCCCATTTCTAACTCTAAATCCAACCTCTATAGCATTAAAACGCAAGGTGCGAAGGCGCATTCCAATGGATATTTTCCCTTGACGACCACACCCAAAATAATTGTGACGTGATTGATGTGATTTTAAGGCAGGTCCACATACATTAAGGCAGGTCCACAAATTCAAAATGGCTGCCACAAGAATTTGAATTCAATTTGATGCTTCAGTTAAACAAATCTTTCGATATCAAATGGTTTGCAGAAATTTGAGGGATATGAGCATAATAATCAATCATTCTTGGGTTCGATTTAATTTGGCTTACGTCCATGGGTTAAATGTGTGCATAAAACATAGCCTTTGATAATGGGATTAATTAATTCTCTTCCGGAATATGTTGATAAGTTGTGAAAAACAACGTCTTAAATGCGTTATATTGGGGCTTACCCGCTTGTGAAAATGTGCACGAACATGCGTAAAATATAGTAAAACAATAACTGTGAGCCATAATTATGATTACTAACAAATACAAAAATTTTATCACTTCCAAGTAGATATTGAATTCCCTATGTCATTGGAATCATACGCGTCCTTTAATCCAGGTTTAATCAGGACTATAAACTACCTTATGCCTGTATTTTAGGAACTGGCAATGCCATTGGTCCAGACACTGGCTCACATTCATTCATATCAATCTGGGCCAAGTACAATCATGTAAATACCCGCATCTTGTCTTGTATTGTTAAAAAATTATCTAACACGACGCCATGATAAAAATTATGCATTTTTTTCTCCTGTATTTAGGAAAGCAATATCTCCGCATTCATAATTAACTACAAGTGCAATATTGTCGAAATTAATCAAACTTTTTGCCGATTAAATCGTGATAAAAATGATGAAAAACTGATGCATATTATCCCAAAAGATAACATTTTGTTGGATATGAAAGTATTGGGTATAGTGGTTGGTGCCTGCAGGTACATCTAGACGCAGACGACATGTTTTTACGTCCAATTTGTAAGGGTGATTCCAAGTGAAATACATACACCCTTGTTAAAGATATGGCCTTAATCTTCCACATAGGGAGTGTGAATTTCAAATGAGGTTACCTGAATGGGTGGCTCCATTTGAGATCTACAACCCCTGTGTGGAAGATTAAGGTCATGTCTTTCATGGAGGGTGTATGGATTTCAACTGGAATAGCCCAAATCAGCAGCAATGCATTATATCAGGATGACTGGGACAGGTTCTGAAAACAAACCTGGAAACAAGGATCAGTAAAATAACGTTTGCAAAATTCATTGCAAAGGTTCTAAAGTGGAAGCTTTCTCAAATATTCAAATATGCGCTTGTAGGAAAAATTATGAATAAGGTCGATCAATGGTAAGCTAGTTCTCCTATTACACAGGGGACTCGGTATGTATGAGGTGGATTTCCACTTGAGTTGTAAAATGCAAGCAGTGCACTTGTAGAATCAGGTTGAGAATATGGAGAAAACGCCCGATATATGTATGCAAGTATCATAATATCGTTATGGTAAACATTGGTTATTCTGTTCTCTGGAGTACAGCATCCCGTATTGAAAGTGCGGTGTCTACCATAGAGAACAATGTCGGATATTCTTGCATGTTTCCAAGCATGGATGCTGTACAAATACCATAACTATAATTAAATATGATGTTAAAAACAAATGTGTTTTTTGTAGGTAGCCTGAAAATCAAAATGCGAAATGCGGTTTTGTTATGTTTACTATTTTTTTTTTCCATTTTGGATCAATGGTGAAATAACATGAATAATGTCAACAAATCGCAAATATTTCATGTCAAATCAGTGCAGAGTAGTAGGTCAGATATAGGAAAATTATTGAATGGATTTTAATATTGCTTCTAAAGCAAAATGTACGATAAAAAGATCCTTTGAAAAAGATGTCGTCGTTCATTTTTTGCTTGGAAATGTTATTTTGTCTGGATTTCTCAACAAAAAAATGTGGTAAAATTGCTCCAAAACGAAATCGCACGGCCTGTCTTTTTAGCCTGATATAATATAAAAAATATATACATAGATTGCCTGGAAATGTGATATAGTAGGTTTAAATATTTGGAATGTCAATAAAGGATACAGAAGAAGTCAAAAAGGTTGATTTTCCAATTCCTCGATATAGGCCTATTAACAAAAACTGTTTCATATATAAAACGTAATAATCACTCCCTGCAGTACATTTTATATCAAAACCATTGTCTTCATCGTTGTCATCATCATCGTCATCAAACACCATCAGTAACAACAACACCAAAACCAGCTAAAAATACCACTACCATCACCGAGCACCATAGCTCACCACATCTCACCTTCTGTAAGAGCCCAATACGTAACAAAAGCTCTCTTACAACCGTCTCCTCCTCCACCCTCACCACCATTACCATTACCATTAACACCATCACCATTTTATCATCTCACAACATTGTCGTGCAAATTTAACATTCTCACTCGGATACATACACTAAATGTTTTTCCCAAGATTGATTAGTCTTTGCTTGATGTTAAAATCATATAACACTCGCAGGTAAACGTTATTTTTTCGCCGAGGCTATATAGAGCAAAAACGTGGTGACATACTACATGACTTGTATACGATAGGTGATCTCAAAATATAATGGGCTATTCTATTCAAAATCCACAGTAACCCTGTGAAAGATGTTAGAATATCTTCCACAGAAGGAGTGTGAATTTCAAATGGAATAAACACTATATAGCAACTCCATTAATTTCATACAACCTCGGACAAAGATTTAACTGGAATCTTCCATAGAGGGAGGGCCAGAATCAAAAAGTGTTGGGTATGGTGTTCATTCCATTTGAAATTCATACTCCCCTGTTGAATATAAACTATTTCTAACACCTTCCACTGGGGTATGTGCTTTAAATGGAATAGCCCAATGTTAAATTTCAATCGCCCTTCTCCTTTTCTTTTGATACTTACAGCATACTGGTAGCATTGAAAATGAATATGCATACACACATATTGTTACACATTCAAATATGAACAGTACATTTTGCAATAATTAGCCTGCCTGCATGTAAAATCATATCTAAGGTATATTTCAATGTTCACATAATATTATTTCTTGTGATTCACAAATTCATGGGAATATTAAGCATATATTAATTATTATTAAATTCAATGAATGTTTTGAAAACATGCAGATGAAACTAAACCACATGTTCTTTTAACATTAAAAATAATGCAAATTAGTTTTTGGGAATTCCCCGTCAGTTTTTTGTTATGAACGATACACTGAATAAGTAATACCGAAAGCCACTTTAATTCATTAAGCATTAATTAAGATTAATATTGCAATCCTATATCAGATTAAATTACCCTTCTCAACAACAACCCTACATTTCATCTTTAACCAACCATAAGGCAAGCCAATTTTTAAACATGATTTCCTCCCATTACCAACACTATAATATTTTAATGAATTCCACATTTTTTCAAGCCCAATATTTACGTTAAATTATGCGCGCTACCCGTGAAATACGACTATTTCATGGCGAGAAAAAGAAATGTGACTTTATGTAAACGGTTTTGCCGTTAGGTATTTTTATCGAGTTAGAAGAGTACGGTTTGAAGAGGGTTGCGCTTTCACGTACAACCGAGCACGTTTGCGTGTGAATACTGTGATAGCCCTAGTCTGTATACCTCACCCATGCTTAAAACAATTCCAATGGTGTCTAATTATTAATCTGAAAACACAAAACCCCTGCTTTCTTGTTTTCTCAGGCAGGCAGTTGGTAGGTACTTGTCAGTATGGATCTTACTTTGTATTTTAATAATGTTACGCAAGTAGGATACCCCCATGAAACTAGTTTCAATTTTTCTTTACAAAGGTTAACTTAACTCCTTGCTTGTGAATCATAATCATGTTGATATAAATCGAACACAGGCTATCCTTTTGAAATAGCAAATTATAAAGTCGTGTATAGAATTCTAAACATGTATTTTTATGATATGTAGACACATCTTCTGTTTTGTTTTTCAGTAGTGCTATGCTAGAGGGGTAAAGTCCCTAAAAAGAATTTACGATTCAGCAGATCGAGGATAGCAGAGGCGGCGACAAAATGACACGGGATGTAATTACGTATAGTTGCCGTTAAGGTAGTTGAATTCTGGGCATATCGCGGTCCCTATAGAGTCATGATCGTCGTTGGTGATGGCATATTTAATATAGAAAATGGTTTTATGTATGATTGAAATTGCTTTGGATATAATCGTAAAATAGAGCTTATTACTGCTGGAACGACATCATAAAATTAGACGATAAGACAAATGATGGGTATGTGACTGTGAATACTAAAGGAAGACAAATTACACTGAGTTATGTTTTTGTTATTTATATAGCGGCAACATTTAAATGAGAAATCTACCAGGAAAAAACGCAATTTTGTTTTCACTTTTTCTTTAAAGAGTATCAACTCTTAATTAACATAATCATGAACGGGCCACTGTTAAAATTACTCTCTAACTCAAGAATAATAATAATGATAATAATATAAGTGATAAAAAAATCTCGCGAGAAAATAAAGCCCTTCAAAAGAGATCTGATATTCAAGATGGCGGCGAATGTATAAATAGTGCTATAACCAGGATGTCACCCAGAATTATTTGTATGTAGAAGCCACAATTTAAAAAATTTATCTATTTCCGAGATAGTAATAATAATATAAATGTTTAAAAAATCTCGCGAGAAAATAAAGCCCTTCAAAAGAGATCTGATATTCACGATGCTATAACCAGGATGTCACCCATAATTATTTGTATGAAGCCATAATTTAACAATTTGATCTATTTCTGGGATAGTTGTTTTTGCTCAAATTATTATATCAACTATATAGCATAGGACGTGATATACATATACCTAAATACATATTTACTTAACGTTTATTAAACATAGGTTATCCAGTAGATTTCCAACAGGTGTTACACATAGGCCTATTTATTAACATAAATTATGTATGTTGGGATTTTCCGGTATTAATAATTACTTTATTACGTTAGCATAAAAATGACACCCAAACAAACAGGTGTATACACACAAACAAATAAACATTCACATGTGTCTTATCAATATCTGGAAACCAATGGGTACCTATCATTTTGATGCAGTCTGTACGCATACTGCACATTTATAAACACTCAAATAATACTTCTGAATAGCCTCTGTGGCGGCTGGGATTTGATAACGAAATCATTTTCTTTTTACCCAGGGAGTTAATTGTTCACTCAACTTGTCTCAAGTGTTTACCATTGTTTTCAATTATATTAATAGTTGTATAAGCTTGAAATGTCTATCTCAAAACCGGACTTGAGCAAACGTCATTGAATCAGGTCCCATCAGGACCCAAGTGTATTTCCGTACGGAATGATCATGTTACCAAACAAGCGCACTAAAATATACAGGCAGCCATCATATATTATTATAATAACTGTTTACAGCACGCCACATAGCCACACATACCAAGCATTACCGAAATCACATACATTATAGCATAATTGAATTATGGATAATAATATCAACAGATAAAATAGAAAAATATTCCAAATGTCAATTCAAATGACACCCTTTAAGAAAAACATAAAGCACTATTTGGATCATGCATTTAACGATTGTATATCCTACTTTACACTCCGCTCATATGTTACTATTAATCTCAATTTTTTATCGTTCTGTTTGTTTGTAGTACTTGAGCGCCTGATGATATTACACTTAAAGTGCACCACATAACACACTTAATGAAACGCTAGACTGTGGAGTTAATCAATTAAGAAATCCCGTGCACGGTACTTGTGTTTCTCTACGCCAGACAAATCACTGCGATTTACAATCCGCCAAATAACTCTAATATCGCGTGAAAACTACCACATATCTTATCAAGTCCCATTACTAGGCTTTTTATTTTAGATGTACATCAGTTCTAAGAATCAGGTAGATATAATTCTTCGTCATTATAATTTGTAAAGGATATCCACCATTGTGTATATGCAGACATTTACGCAAGCACACGTTTGGTACTGTTCATAACTGAACACATTTGAAACATTTGAGAAAATTTCCTCAACAATTTAAGGAGTTTTTACACAAATTAAAACAAATTATAAGAATGTTTGTAATTTATCTTAACCATTACTTTGGAAAATTAGTTGCTAATTTGCTATGATACACAAAACTACCCGAAAATGTCAAAATCTATATCTGCAGTCTGCCAGACGATTTTCGCGCCTAAATGGTAAAGGAACCACGCGAATCTAAAACCCAATGTATGCTTACGCTTCTGTAGCTGACAATTAGGGAGCTAGTTATCATCCTTAATGCTTTACCCGCTGATCACGTGTGCTGTCCACAAATTGCCAAAAATAGCAGCATTGTCAAAATGTTACATTTTCGTATTTTTGATCACCATATTTGAATTTAATTTGATAGAACACCTGAATGAGCACAAATACGATTGGTATTGGTGGCTTGTGCCAGGTTCTTGAGGCTGACATCTTAAAAGGAACACCTGGTTGGCGTAACGATGTATGAAAGCATGCATTACCATCCAGCAAAATGAAATCTCAGGGCTCCGTGTTGACCTTTCATCACATTCGGTCAATGCGTCAGTGTCGCTGTGCAGGACTGAAAACTGAGCGATGGTAGGGTATGTGTACATTAGATCAAAATTGGATTCATAATAAATTCATCATATCAGTCAAAAATAAATGCGTTACATAGCCACTCTTTTGTTGTTGTAGAGTGTAAGCTATAATTTCTGTTTGATTACTCTGGTAGCTGGGAGAAGAACATGTGAACAAATTATTTGGTGCATGAACAAGTCACTTGATATCGATTTTGACAAGGATATTTAGGGCAATACACTACAATATTGATTAAAGAAAAATACAATTGAGCAATGTAGCAAGGTTCGTTAAGTCTACCCTCAAGTAACGCGGTATTGGGAATTAAATAACATGACTGCCTTTGACCAATGTGCTATGGTTGTTGAAGTACTATAATGAGCTATAAGCTTCAGTTTCTTTTCTTCTTCCCCGCCGTCTTAATCATGCTAATATTCATACCAACCCGTCTCCATCTGCCTCTTCATCGTCACGATCTTCATCTTCATCTACAACTTCATCTCCATCTCCATCTCCATTTTCATCTCCATCTCCATCTTCACCTCCATGTTCGTTTCCATCTTCATCTTGATTTTCAGTCGTCTTCAAGCTTCTTAATCTCCATAAGTCTTCATCTCCATCTTCATCACCATTTTCATCTGCATCTTCCTCTTCATCTTCATCATCTCCATCTTCGTTTCCATCTTGATCTTGATTTTTTAGTCTTCTTCAAGTTTCTTAATCTACATCTAAGTCTTCATCTCCATCTGCATTTCCATATCTACCCTGGGGGCACTCAACTTTGGAGGTGACGCGTATGTAGGGCTGTTAAGACCCCCTTTTTCAGCATCGCTGTCACCCAAAGACCCCATATTTTTTTACGAACACATACTCTGTCACCCGAAGACCCCTTATTTTTCCAATTGATCTGTCACCCAAAGACCCTTACAAGTATAATTTGAACAGCAATTTTCATCTATCACTAATTTTCTTACTTATTTTGAAAAAACAATGAAATTTGAAGCCATTTAGAACTAGAAATTCGATTTTCGAGGTTTTTGTGGCGCTTTTTCGGCTCTCACCCAAAGATTCCATTTTAAAAAAAGGTCATGTTCTCACCCAATGACCCCATATTTTTTACATTTTACTCTCACCGAATGCCAAAAATCCTGCTCTCACCCAATGACCCCATATTTTTTTACATTTTGCTCTCACCGAATGCCCCTTAGTGCGAAGGTGCCAGCCCTACACCTATATCCATTTCATATTGAAGTGCCCCCCGGATATCTACATATTCATATTCATCATCATCATTTTCGTCTTCTTCCAGTTCATCATCATCTTCATCATCCTATAAAAGACATGACCTTCATCTTCCACGCAGATATGAGGTATGTCAATCCGACCAGGTGTTTACTTCGTGGCTCTTAGATCACATGGGACTCGATTAAAATGAAATAACATGAAATGAAATTTAGCTGTGACACAGTAGAAGGGAACTCTATCATCAAGGCTCACTTCGGCAACAGAATTTGGACACTGTACTACACTGCAGAAGTAATCAACCTAAAAATTTAATACTGATCATGGCGATGGAAGTGAGGAGCCAAATTCAGCACCCATGTCTACAGATAACACTGCCGCGGGAATCACTAATCATGCTATGCCCTATAGCTACACGACTTGTTCAACTTCAAGTTCTATCAACGAATTAGGTAGGCCTAGTAGGCCTAGGGTCTATTTCAGGATGTGATTTAGGCCTAGCTTAGAACTATAATTTAGGCTATAACAGACAATCAGGCATTAAGTATTGGCTGTAGCATATAGCCTAGATGTAGGTCGATCATAGGCCTAGCCTAGTCTAATTCACGTCATGAAATAAAGACCCTAGAACCTAGGCCTAAGCCTACCTCTTTGATAGAACTTGAAGTAAACACAGCGCCAGTGTTTAAGGTCTAAACACGAAAATGTAAACACGTTTCTAAATATTCAAATTCTAAACATGTGCAGTATCTGAATTATTATACATGTTTATCAGTTAAATAGACAAGAACGTGTTTAGATTTCATGTTTAGGCCCTAAACATTATTTTTACAGCGCCTTACTCACATTTCAGTCAGGCGATGATTATAAAGCAGCTGTAGACATGACTGGTTGGTGGCTCTATGCTATATGCATGTATTGATAGGACAAACCGACAAAATGTAACGAAGCCATAACAAATACGTATAATAGCTTCAGAACTATTAATTGTATAGGCCTACATAATATTTTAATATAGAAAGAAACGTGGTTTGTAAGCACATTTTGATACCCCATTCGTTCAATGTTGTTCAATATTAACGACACATTAGTATTTTAAAAGAAAAAATCGGTGTTTAAAAGTTCCGGTTAAATGTATTGATTTGAATTTGGTGCGAAGATAAAATGGCGGATTTTGCGTGTCACAATGATTGCGTTTCATGTTTCATTAACCACTGTAAGTGCAACCACTGTAACAACCGCACTACCGCGACTGTAAGTGTAACTTTTGAAATTCGTAGGGTTGTTTCTTTCTTTAAGTACGAAAGTGTATCAAAATGCGCATACATAAACCCCTTTCTGTCTGTGTTAAGGGGGTACTACACCCCTGGCCAATTTTGTGCCTATTTGTGCATGTTTCTCAAAAATTATAGCACATTGGGGACAAGTAAGATATGTATATTATAGGGGCAAGAACTACAACTACTGCCCTAAAAATTCAGCAACTCAAGGCAAGTAGTTATTGATTTATTGATCAAATATTGGTTTTCCCTCATTTTTGACTGTAACTCCACAACTGTTGTCTGTGCTGAAATAAAATTTTCAGTGCAATAGTTGTAGTACTTGCCCCTATAATATACATATCTAATATCACCAATGTGCTATAATTTTTGAGCAAAATGCAAAAATAGGCACAAAATTGGGCAGGGGTGTAGTACCCCTTAAATTAAAATATTGTGAATACGATTAATAGTTCTAAATCTACAGGCGTATTTGTAACGGTTGTGTTACTTTTTGTGAAGTCATTATTTATGTACTTTCACCAATGAATATGAATATG
This sequence comes from Amphiura filiformis, assembly GCF_039555335.1. Taxonomy (NCBI): domain Eukaryota; kingdom Metazoa; phylum Echinodermata; class Ophiuroidea; order Amphilepidida; family Amphiuridae; genus Amphiura; species Amphiura filiformis. Next base: position 45,002,137 of record NC_092646.1, read on the forward strand.
GTATATAAATGATCAATTGATAGAAAAATAGACAGCCCGAGGACTTGTATCAAGTCTAAGCAGATACTGTATTTTTACCTGGGAGATGACAGGTGTCCTATTTCAAAGTTTTCATAAACACCCTTCATTTGATTTACCGTCTGTACGCTGTGTATTTTTAAAATATTTAATTTTAATTTTTAACATAATCATGATAACAATGCAAAATTAATAAAACTTTTTTTTCTGAAAAAGTAGGCTCTTTGTAAGGGTCATTTGTCGAATTGATAATATCATTATTATTATTAAAAGTAATAGTAATAAAGTCTTATTCAGATTCCCTTTTACAAATTAAGCGTACTGCTAGCCGTCCAGCGCGTATTATTTGCACAAGGTCCAATGCACACGCTTGACGTCTCACGCGTATACGCGATGGTTAAGCTGTCAAATGAAATCTGAATAAGACTTTAATAATAATAATAATAATTATAATAATAATAATAATAATACTAATAATAATAATAATAATAATAATAATAATAATAATAATAATAATAATAATACTATACTATACTACTACTACTACTACTACTAATAATAATGATAATAATAATAACAATAACACTAATAATAATATTTATAAGTACTTGTAATGTTAAGGTCTAAAAGCACTTGATATGAAAAAGAACAACAATAACGTATGAAGACAATTCACTTCTATAACAAAATGTTTAACATAAGGTAGAACATTAAGAAACATCAAGATCTTCTTACAGAGAATTTGAGAGAAACAACGCATCGTAAAGTGACAGGTCCTCAATTAAAAAACCGAGGAAAGGAAAATCTATGTGGTGTGAAACCTGTAGGACCAATAGGCGTAATCTATATTCTAACATTGAACAACTCCTCTTGTAGTAGTAACAAAATGATGACAGTACTTAAAATAACAGTACTGTCATCATTTCGGATTAGAAATACTTCCTTTACCACTTGATCACAGCTTATTTTGCATACACGTAAGAGTACATGTCATTCCGTTAATTAAATATCTTAAGTGCATGTTTAAGCGTGTGATATGTCTCATTAGAACACGTAGTCGTCATATTTATCATATTAAAGTTATCGATTGACACTGAATAATTTCGAATGAACACGTGGTTACAATACCTCCTATTTAAAGTATGTCATCCATGCACTCTTGTATTAATTAAACCTGTCGAATATAATATCCACAGGGATCCAGTGTTGTAGCGTATTACAGTCTGTGAATGATACTATCAAAATTTGTCACAAAAATGTCTGTTACATTTTGGATAATGGAAAGCTAGTTAATTTGAAATTGTGAGATGAGCTTTCTGCGTTGACATAATATTTTTTAGTATTCTCACTGGATATATTCTGGCTTTAAGGTTGCAAAATTGTTATTATACAAGTGCTGCATTCTGTTAACAATTACAATCACTTCCGTGTGTTCTTATTGCATATTTGTTGTGGGGATGTATAGACACTAAATTGAAATTCATTGAATCGCTGTTTTATAAAACTGAAATATCAACTTTAAACAAGCAATGTAGGTCAGTAGTCGAGAAGCAAAATAATGTGTGTTTGTATCTTTGTTGGTTTGAAATGTTTTGACTGTTTTTGTTTAATGCAAATATTAAGCAGACATACCTTGCCGTTAGCAAGATAGAAAATATGAATATCTTATTACCATTTGAATGTTATTACAAACATGATTTAAAACATTATATTAGGAAACATTATGGTTCTTAGATTGCATACGATGTGACATGATAATATCAAACATATATTGAATAACAATGTTTGTTATATTCCACTTTGAAATTACCATTACAAGTGCGTTATCTTATGTTTTTTCTCTCTTACCAAAATCGCAATCAGCACAGGATACTGTCCTACTGGTGGTAATTGTCGCACTGCATTCCGCACAGATGGGGTCGTCAGGAAACTGGTCACAGATTGAACAGGACAAACACTTCCCTTGAACCTTGTTCCAGATTTCACCTTTTGGACACTGTAGTGCCATAGTGGTCCATCCAACACTTACTAAGAGAGACAAAAGTAGCTTCATTCGTATGATTCCCATGGTGTTAAGTACCAGTCAAACAAAACGATGCTCAATATCAGCTGGTGTATATATATATACATATATATATACATGTATATTATCAAGATGCAACGTTGCGAATCATTGTATAAAACAATAAGGCTATATAATACCAGGGACGATATCTGCTTGTCTATATATCCATGTAATATAATTTGTAGTAGCACAAATAAAGAGGCCAAAACTTAAGTGAAAATATCAGGTTGAGCACGGCACTCACTGAGCAGTCATTTCTCTACAGGATGCTGTATTGTGTAGATTCTGCTGATGATGAGACTGATGTGACGTTACACACTTAAACATCTACCGGTATGCCACTATTTTAAACATCACGGTTATAAATATCATACTCAAACCGGCATCCTATCAACTTAAGTATGAAATTATCGATAGACTGCCAATACAATATAGGATAACAAAATCAAATGGAGGATATCGATAAAGACGATATTGGTAGTCCGCCTTGTCGTTATTATGCAAATAGACTGGCAGTCCCATCCAATCGATTGCGCTCCACACTAAGCATAACGCCAAGCTACCCAGAGCGCACTACAGAGGTATACACGTCTATTCGTAGTAGGTGTTTAATCGGCTTTGTACATATATCCACAACTGAGTCAGTGTTTACCCCCTTTTCTATAGTAATAGTAACTTGAAAACAAACCCCTCCGGACAATCTAACACTCCTCCCTATAACTGATTCAATGCATATAACAAACACGTATAATTCTAATACAATTTTCTTTCTCCCACCTGTGAAGGAATCTGTTTTCAGTACGTTGAGGAAGCCTGTGTGACTGCGCATGCGAGGTTCACTTAACGATATAACGCTAACTGTTCGCCTTGTTTTTTGACCCCCATCTGTCCCATCTTCAAATGTTGTGTAATACTTATATAACATAACTACTCATAGAACATGTTTACGTTGAAATACATTAAAACATACTGAGTTTACGAACCCTGCAGCAATAATGTCTGGAAAAACAAAATTCAAACTTGCAAAATTTTCACACACTGAAAAATGATACTTTGTATTTGATTTCTTTTGAACACATTTGAAAGCAACTGTATGCATTAAAATAAGTACAATTATTCCTTGTATACACATGATTGGGATATGGTTTTATTTACCTACTGTATGATACTAAAAAGGTATTGCAAGCCATAGCATAAAATGTTACCATATAAAATACGTGCCAAAAGTGTGTATCATACGAGCATGGTAATTGAATTGGGCTCAAGCTAAGGTTCACCTCCAATTGGTTTACTTATTGATGGTTCGTATGAGTTGGGAGCTTTTAATCCATTTAAATTCAGTAAAGCTTCCAGAACTTGCCCTGACGATTGGTGTCAAATCTGAAGAGTGTATCATGTATTTTGCTTTCTGTTATGGTTAGGAAATAGCAAGATTGGCAAAATGGTGTTGACTGTTTCAAATTATTGGCAGTCCTAGATATGGTGAAATATGTATTCCGGGTGTTTTCATATTTTAAGATGCTCTGAACAAGATATTAAAAAAATTCCCTTTAAAAGGGAAGGCCAGCCTCAATGCAGAAGAGGTCTTGTAATTAGTTTAAGTCCGAACAAACTTAAGACAAATGTTGTTTAATGCGTATGCAACATATCTATTCTTACTGGTAATAATTATGTTTATCCAGTAATACATTAAAACACGCTGAGTTTAAAAACCCTTCAAATATTGTCCGAAAAAAAAATGATCACACATCAATCAAAATTTGACAATAATGTTTGCACACGCACATATAAATGTAATTAACACGTGTTTGCTGGTGCTTAATACGGGTTTATTTTGTAAAAAAAATTTCAGTGAATATTGCAAAATATAGCATCATGTTACCATATCAAATACGTGCCAAAAGTGTGTATCATACCAGCATTGTAATTGAATTGGGCTCAAGCTAAGATTCACCTCCAATTGGTTTACTTATTGACGGTTCGTATGAGTTGGGAGCTTTTAATCCATTTAAATTCAGTAAAGCTTCCAGAACTTGCCCTGACGATTGGTGTCAAATCTGAAGAGTGTATCATGTATTTTGCTTTCTGTTATGGTTAGGAAATAGCAAGATTGGCAAAATGGTGTTGACTGTTTCAAATTATTGGCAGTCCTAGATATGGTGAAATATGTATTCCGGGTGTTTTCATATTTTAAGATGCTCTGAACAAGATATTATTATTAAAAAAATTCCCTTTAAAAGGGAAGGCCAGCCTCAATGCAGAAGAGGTCTTGTAATTAGTTTAAGTCCGAACAAACTTAAGACAAATGTTGTTTAATGCGTATGCAACATATCTATTCTTACTGGTAATAATTATGTTTATCCAGTAATACATTAAAACACGCTGAGTTTAAAAACCCTTCAAATATTGTCCGAAAAAAAAATGATCACACATCAATCAAAATTTGACAATAATGTTTGCACACGCACATATAAATGTAATTAACACGTGTTTGCTGGTGCTTAATACGGGTTTATTTTGTTAAAAAAATTTCAGTGAATATTGCAAAATATAGCATCATGTTACCATATAAAATACGTGCCAAAAGTGTGTATCATGCCAGTATGGTAATTGAATTGGGCTCAAGCTAAGGTTCACCTCCAATTGGTTTACTTATTGACGGTTCCTATGAGTTGGGAGCTTTTAATCCATTTAAATTCAGTAAAGCTTCCAGAACTTGCCCTGACGATTGGTGTCAAATCTGAAGAGTGTATCATGTATTTTGCTTTCTGTTATGGTTAGGAAATAGCAAGATTGGCAAAATGGTGTTGACTGTTTCAAATTATTGGCAGTCCTAGATATGGTGAAATATGTATTCCGGGTGTTTTCATATTTTAAGATGCTCTGAACAAGATATTTAAAAAATTCCCTTTAAAAGGGAAGGCCAGCCTCAATGCAGAAGAGGTCTTGTAATTAGTTTAAGTCCGAACAAACTTAAGACAAATGTTGTTTAATGCGTATGCAACATATCTATTCTTACTGGTAATAATTATGTTTATCCAGTAATACATTAAAACATGTTGAGTTTAAAAACCCTTCAAATATTGTCCGGAAAAAAAATGATTACACATCAATCGAAATTTGACAATAATGTTTGCACACGCACATATAAATGTAATTAACACGTGTTTGGTGGTGCTTAATACGGGTTTATTTTGTAAAAAAAACTTTCAATGAGTATTGCAAAATATAGCATCATGTTACCATATAAAATACGTGCCAAAAGTGTGTATCATACCAGCATGGTAATTGAATTGGGCTCAAGCTAAGGTTCACCTCCAATTGGTTTACTTATTGATGGTTCGTATGAGTTGGGAGCTTTTAATCCATTTAAATTCAGTAAACCTTCCAGAACTTGCCCTGACGATTGGTGTCAAATCTGAAGAGTGTATCATGTATTTTTGCTTTCTGTTATGGTTAGGAAATATCAGGATTAGCATAACGGTGTTGACTGCTTCCAATAATTGACAATCCTCAAATTTGCGAGTTACAAACACCAATATTGATGATTTGTCCTACTTTTCAATTCACTTAAAATAATATACCTCTGAGACTATAAATTTCATACCAACAAAACCATACATTTTCTGAACGAACGCTTTGACGTGAATATGATTTTGAATGAAAATTACACGTGAATATGATTTTGGAATTTGTTTATTATTAATTAACATGATTTCAACATGTTCACAAGACTGAAATGAAGGGTAATTAAGGGTTGACCGCCGGTTCCGCCCGGTTCCGTCCGGTTACCATTGTTTAGAACAATAGCAACCGGGCGAAACCGACGGTCAACTGCCGGTTGAGTTTTGATTTCGTCCCTAATAGCTTGCCTATTATTAAAAGTCTATAGATCAAATAAAAATTATAAACATTGAAATATAAAAAAAAAAGTCTATAGATCAAATTCAAAATCCGATATAAATGAATGAAAATGCTTGAAATATTTTTTTTTTTTTATTGCAAAAAATATCCATGTATTGTGTTAAAGCATAAAAAGTAGAATATTATTCTTTCTGATTTTTGCCATGTGAAAGGTTTTTTTAGGGGCCGGGGATCTGTCAGTGACGTCACCTCTAAAAAGATATGTATTTGTATTAAGGGGGTACTACACCCCTGGCCAATTTGGTGCCTATTTTTGTATTTTTCTAAAAAATTATAGCGCATTTGTTACAAGAAAGATATGTATATTATAGGGGCAAAGACTACAACTACTGCACCGAAAATTCAGCAACTCAAGTAGTTATTGATTTATTGATCAAATACTGGTTTTCTCATTTTTGACTGTAACTCCACAACTGTTGTCTGTGCTGACATAAAATTTCCAGTGCAGTAGTTGTAGTCCTTGCCCCTATAATATACATATCTTACTTGTCACCAATGCGTTAAAATTTTTGAGAAAAATGCAAAAATAAGCACAAAATTTGGCAGGGGTGTAGTACCCCCTTAAAAATATTAGTTTTTCATTTGGGTTCTGTTGGAAGACAAAACGGGTCAATCAGTGTAAAGTACATGTAGTGTTAACGTTAATTGTAGTGGTGTTTTGAAAATGAGATAGCGATCTCAAACAATTGAGTCCAAATGTTGGCACTCAAATATGTATACGATAATGCATATCATAATGGATGAATGCATTTTCATTTCCTTTTGTACCCGGACCCATATGGCTACATGTCTGTTATCAATTAAAGCATGTGGTAGTTGCGATTCAAGGGAAAAGAGCAACCCATTGGACGAATATTGTTGAAATCATTAAAGGAAAAAAGACAGGTTATACTACAATAATTGGTATCTATAAATCTCCAGTGATTATGGACAAGACAGCCATCTCAAAATACAACATAGTATCCACTTAATTTGTAAATTTCGGAAATTTGTAAACAAGTACAAGAAGATGATATGATCAAATGTTGCATTTACAACAAACACGTTTTGCAACTGACATCACAATTGATGGCCTCAATCATTTTGATCATGTTGATACCGCCTTTAAGTTAAAGTAAAAATTAAACAAAACCTCATGTACGTAAAAAGCATTTTTTGCTACTGACTCTTTAAATAAATCAGTCCTATTATACCAACCATGCCAACGTTTTCTCTGATAAAATGTGGTAATAACTACTCAGCCATTCATTGTCCAAAAACTGCTTTCAACCTTCCAAATTTGAGTACCATATACACCAGACAGAGGTCAGTTACCTGCTGGAAAGCTGGACAGAACAAGGCCATCTGACGTAATTAAATCAACATCTACTCAAGCTACACACAAGTATTGCAACTGAAGAAAGAAGAATTCCGCAAACTGTAAGTTGAACATTGATCAAATGGAAATCTTCTTTGCGTGAAATTGGGCTAATTTAAGGAATTACAGTGCTTACAATGGCGGAAAGACGGAATTTATTTGGAATGAAGAGCTGAAGAAACTTTGATCCACAAAATATCTAAATGTCTTTAGACTGGTTCCCAAATGGTTTAATTGGTTTCTGCAAGGTATCAGGAAAATGGGTATTAAAGATGGTTACACGGAAGCCTCGGTGATTAGACGAAAATAACTGTCAAAGATGGCCAAGGGTTAGGGGACTCGGAATTTCTATTGCAATAATAAAGTCACATATTAAAGGAAATAATTGCATTTAAACACGAAATGAGTCCCCCAGACTTTGAAGGACCTTTCTAAGGTTGGCAATATCTTCCACCCGACACATCCAGGAATCATTCCCTACCACCATTTGCCTGATACCTTGCAGACAGCAATTAAACCATTTGGCCGGAGATTATTGTAAAGGCATCGGGAAATTTTGTGGATCAAAGTTTCTTTGTCTCTGATTTCAAACGGATTTCCGTCTTTCCGCCATTGCATGATTGTAAGCACTGGAACAGTCGCATGATATCACCACAATTGACACCTTCCATCCCATTAAGTGACATCTTCCATCCCATTCATTAGCCTTGTCTTACTTATCCATCCAGTACGTCATGTGAAATCGACAGGATAGGATCAATGTTACAGGATCAACTTACAGTTTGCGGAATGCTTCCTTTCTTAGCATTGTTGCAATACTTGTGTGTAGTGTGTAGGTCATACCCATTGGCTGTATGAGAAACTGGTCTTCTCGGGGACATAGACAGAATTACTGTCGGAACTTCAGCTCTCAAGAAGAAGAAGAGTTGCTGAAAAGGGCACTGTAGCGTAATGACATCACATATCTAACTTTTGATTGGACACAAAAGTAACAAAATAAACTTTTTTAACTTCATGACTTTCTAATCTACCAGTGAATAAGTAAACTTGCTTGAGTAATTGTTATTTTACGAGTACAATTAAGCACAAAGTATGAAGTAAAGTAGATGGTATACTTCTTTACTTACTCCAAAATTGTATTAGTATAGTTAATGTGTATAACTAACATACGAAGGTATGTCTTAGATATAAACACGATAAAAGCCCACGTGCTTACCCCTTATAGGTTTTCAATGTGAATGACTTCTCAGCATAGTATTAATGTGAACATTTAAGACTGAAATGTGAAGACATAACATAATAAATGACGCTTTTAAGTAAGACAATCTGTCATAAACATAGATATACCCAAATTGGCTGTTCCAAGTTACAAACGATCCCGTCGTCAGAAAATGATTTATTTTTGTGTAAAACCGAAAGCATATTGGTCAAGACTTCGCCTGAAATGGTTGCAGGTAAAACAAGTAAGAAATGTCCCAGCAAACACAAAACGTTTTCGACATCATTCGCAAAAGGTTATAAAAGGTTGTCAGAAAACGTTTAAATGTCAGGTTATATAAAGGTATATTAAGGGTATAAAACGGTTTCATAACATTAAAAATAATTCTTTGATAATCTACTGCTCAGCAAACAAAAAATGTTTTAGAGAAAACGTTTAAATGTTGGGTTATATAAAGGGTATAAAACATTTTAATAACATTCCAAAAACATTTTTGAATGTTATTTTGGGGTTGAAAAAATATTTTGCGAAAAATGTTTGCCCAAAATATTTCCAATAACGTTTTAAAAACATTTTCATGACCTTTATATAACCCGACATTTAAATGTTATTAAAACGTTTTGAAAAAAAAAAAAACGTTTTAAGAACATTTCTGTGTTTGCTGAGTGCAAATATTTTAATATAATGTTATTTAAGTGTTGACAAAATATTTGGCAAAAAATGTTTGCAAGAATAGTTTACAATAACATTTTTGAAAACATTTTAACAATATTGTTGTGGTGTGTTTTCATACAAAACGTTTTAAAACGTTTTCATGACCTTTATATAACCCGAGATTTAAACAGTTTTTGTGTTTGCTGGGGTGCTATCCAAATTAAAATCCACTGGAAATAGGGGTGTATAGATTTCAAGTGGAATACCCGAATTCAGATTATTTTTGAAAGCGAAAAGAAAACAAATTTTATAGTGTTCAAATTTCTTCGTTTCCTTTGCTAAATCCAAATAAATTGAAATTAAAGTCTTAACTGTCTTCGTTTCCTTTGCTAAATCCAAATAAATGAAAATGAAAATCTTAACTGTTTAACAATTTAGAGAACATGAACGGGAATAGCAGATGAGCGCTTATTCCAGTTAAAAATAACACAAATGTCCTAATGTGTTTTTAATGACAATAGGGTATTTTTGCATCCTAGAATGGCTCAGTATAAAATGGCTCTGTATTAAAGTCTTAACTGTTTAACAATTTAGAGAATATGAACGGGAATACCAGATGAGCGCTTATTCCAGTTTAAAATAACACAAATGTCCTAATGTGTTTTCTAATGACAATAGGAGTATGTTTGCATCCTAGAATGGCTCAGTATAAAATGGTAAGCTTAGCAAAGAAGTATTCCATAGTTACATGCTGCCATTAGCATTTGCCGAAGATGAAGCACGCAATGCTGGTACATCAAAACGCGTGGGTGCAACACAAAATATGTGTCTCTCAGTCTCATTCCATTTGTTATATCATTTTTCATTAAACACAACAACAAAATCAAGCAAAAACACGTTTGCAGGTGTTTAACGCCAGGGAAGACCTTTACAAAAAAAAGGATGCTCGATAAACTTTAACTTTCAAGGGATTCGTGTGGGTTTTTTTTTTCAATTTCACTTTGTTTTTGATAAAAAAATATTTGTTGTCATCATGATCGTTTTCTTCATCATAATGGTCATCAGCGGCAGCGTCATCATCATCATCAGCAGCAGCAAAGTCATCATCATCATCATCATCATCAAAGTCATAATTATTATTATCATCATCGTCGTCATCGTCGTCGTCGTTGTCATTACCATCATCGTGATAATGATCAGTATCGTCATAAATATCAATATCAATAAGAAGAAGAAAAAAGCGCAGTGATCTATAGTGCACTACGCACAGGCACAACGCCTAGACGTTGATCCACAAGCCTCAGCACACTTTACAGGTTGTCGCTGACCACTATGGCCCCACATCATTCCATAAACCATTAAACAGCAATTCAGGGACTTTGCTGCTTCAAGAGCGCACACCCTAGACATTCCACAAATAACCATCGTAACCAGGATCAGCTCCCCGAGTTTCGTACGGGTTTCAACGAGACAAATTAGCAGTGAGTTCCTGGTCCAGGGGAATTTCAAGCTAACTCAATTTTTCTACGAGAGCGTACTAGGCAGCGCCAGGGTTCGAACCCGCAACCTCTCGCACCATAGTCGAACGCCTTATCGATTAAGCAGAAGAAGAAGAAGAAGAAGAAGAAAAGTAAAGAGAAGAAGAGGAATCTAGAGTTATATATTTCTGAGTTATAAAGACTATAGACTTGTTTCATATATCAAACAACGCAATGCCGAAGATACATTTGACGTACTATTAGCTGTATCAATTCTCAAATAAATATATCAGAGCTCAAATCCGGGGCTCAAATCACCAACTCTGTCTTCCCATGTACAGACACAGTATCAGCATTGTTGAAATAACTTGCAGATGATTTGGTTTACTTTGGGATGAGACTTATGCAAATATATTCAAACATATCTGACTCGCAAATAAAAACACAGTTACTGCAAAGTTGTTGATCTGTAGATACTACATTTTACATTGGAATATTCCATCTAAAATCCATACACCCCTTATGGAAGACATGACCTTAATCTTCCACATAGGGAGTGTGAATTTCAAATGGAGTCACCCATTCAGTGTCGTCTGCTCCAAAATGGGCTTTTCCAGTTGAAATCCATACACCCCATATGGAAGAGATTCTAATCTTCAACACAAGGAGTGTGAATTTCAAATGGAGTCACCCATTCAGTGTCGTCTGCTCCAAAATGGGCTTTTCCAGTTGAAATCCATACACCCCTTATGTAAGACATTCTAATCTTCAACACAGGGAGTGTGAATTTCAAATGGAGTCACCCATTCAGTGTCGTCTGCTCCAAAATGGGCTTTTCCAGTTGAAATCCATACACCCCATATGGAAGACATGACCTTAATCTTCCACATAGGGAGTGTGAATTTCAAATAAGATTACCTGAAAGGGTGACTCACTTTGACAGTTACACTCCCTACGTGGGAAATTAATGTCATGTTTTATTATGGGGTGTATGAATTTCAACTGGAACAGACAATAATTGAGAGCAGATCGATTCATAATCACGTGTCTTAAAATGAAACACTTTAAATGTCATATGTGCTTTTCTTATAGTAAAGAATATTCATTTTAGATATAAAGTTCTAACTATGAAACAATGAGAATGCATGCTTTTATAATTTAAGGTTCATGATCGTCTTTATATAGCTTACATACCACGACAGGTTCAACAATAACCCAGCTAGGTCTTTCATGACAGATGATATATATGCATTTCAAATTATATTCATAGCCATGCTTTCAATAATATTAAACGGCTACAAAGGTTTTTCAACTGAGGTGAATAGCTAACAATATTTGCAGAAATCCCCGGGAATAGATACCTCAACTGTAGCATATTCTTTTCATGTGGTAATTGGACATCAACAATGCAATACTTGCTACGGTCAAATGAAAAACGTGGATTCGATAAGGTCAAATGCAAAAGGGAGTACTCGTTCGCTAACACCCCTTCACTATTAAAAACAAAAAGAGTTCCGAATTAGTACCCAAAATACAAGACGAAGCAAAATTGAGCCATTTTTGAATGTCTATAGATATATTAAAATTGGATAACTCATCAATAGTTTCCTGTGGCCCAATGACATAAATAGTTCAATAATGGCATGACGATGAACAATTGCATTTATCATTTTTGTCTGTTGTTCATAATAGTTCATATATAGCTTCCATCTTTCAACGTAAGTACAAAACGCTTATTGTATAACTGTGTAAAGTCTTGTCAATGTTTCTTGCATTGTATTCTATCTTTCAGTAGGGTCGTCTTGTCATCTTGCATGCGCTATATAGATGTGGGATCACCTTCATGGGAATAAGAGTGCTAAAATCTGAAGTATCACTTTTTTGGGGAAAATATGCTAAAAGCAAGTGTCGAAAGCATAAATGATATGCACTAACAGAAATTATTAGGCGCCTTGCTTTGTCAAAATATGGGTTATAAATTTGACAAGTTGGTCCATAAGATATCATTTAGAGACAAAATTGACCTCAGATATTCATGTTCATTGTTTCCATTCCCTGGATGAGAGCGGCATTGTACACTATAAGCAATTTTAACAAGTTGCTATTTTTCATGCCTTGATCTCTAACTTTAGCTCTAGACACAGTGTTAAAGTTGAACGTGTGGAGATTTGGAGGCCATCTTCATGAAGGAACATTTTCCTCTCTGACGATTCAATAGGGTTAGTAGACATAGTCAGAATTTATTTAGGGGGTGTAGGACTTTTGAAATGTTGATGAACTCTTTTAGGAATAAAACGACTTACCTGTTAGCAGTCAAGTTAGCTCAATCGATAAGGCGTTCGACTATGTCGGTGCCTAGTACGCTCTCGTGGAAAAATTCCCCTGGACAAGGAACTTACTGCTAATTTATAATCTCATTGTAACCCGTACGAAACTCAGGGAGCTGATCCTGGTTGCGAAGGTTATTTGTGGAATGTCTAGGGTGTGCGCTCTTGAAGCAGCAAAGTCCCTGAATTGTTGTTTAATGGTTTATGGAATGATGTGGGCCTTAGTGGTCAGCGACAACCTGTAAAGTGTGCTGAGGCTTGTGAATCAACGTCTAGGCGTTGTGCCTGTGCGTAGCGCACTAATAAATCACTGCGCTTTTTTTCTTTTTTTTTTTCTTTTTTTTATTAATGTAAAAGGTGGGTTTTTACCCTTCAAAACTAAATTTGAACATCTAAAATCTTTGTACGTAATGAAACCTTTTACGTTTTGGCAGAATACCAACCACTTTCGATTTATTTTTGATAAATTTGTTCATTTGTTATTAGAATGGCACAGTTAATAAAATTACTCTTATACTAGACATCATTACCTGAATATTCGTCGTAATTTTGATAAATTTGATGCCTGTTGTTTTTGATAATTATGTCCCTATGCTTCCCTGCTAGGTACAGGGTGCCGTGTATACGTCACATTGAGAGTGCTTTCTTATACCCTGGGCTAACACGCTAATCAAAATGGTTTGGTGACGTCATACATCAATACAAATTACATAAGACTGACTTTTGTTTACCATTTTTGTTTTACATTTATCACTTTTATGTGTGCAATGGGCACTGATATTAGGCTGAAAATTGCTGATTTTTGTTTGTTTTGTTTGTTTGTTTATTGTTGATTTTTTGTTTGTTTGTTTTTGATATACTAAGATATTCAGAATATGAAAGTAAAAGAATGAAATCCAAACTGTGGGTTTCTTTTTTTGGGGATTCTAAATTGTTATCGTAGGATGATGCATGGTGTGGTATAAGAGTCAATAATATTGACAAGTTATTATTATATTATTGTCTTTTGCCCCCAACGACTAAAACACAAAATAATGTCATGACGATGAACTATTTCATTTAACATTTTTTGTCTGTTGTTCATAATAGTTTATAGCTTCACAATAATAACGCAAGATCTTTCAACATAAGCATAAAAAGCATATTATATAACTGGGTAACGTCTCGCACATGTTTCTTGTATTGTATTCTATCTTTCAGTAGGACCGCATTGTCATCTTGCAAGCGCTATATAGATGTGGAATCATCTTCATGGGAATAAGAGTGCTAACATCTGAAGTATCACTTTTATGTGAAAATATGCTAAAAGCAAGTGACGAAAGGCGCCTTGCTTTGTCAAAATATTGAATATACCTTTGACGAGTTGATCTAAAAGATATCATTTAGAAACAAAATTGACCTCATTGTTTCCATTCTCTGGATGAGAAGGGCATTGTACTCGATTAAGCAATTTTATTGCTCTAGACACAGTGCTGTTAAAGTTGAACGTGTGGAGATTTGGAGGCCATCTTCATGAAGGGACATATCCTTCTCTGACGCATGGGACAAGACCGATTCAATATTGTTAGTAGACACATAAATTATATAGTCAGAATTTATTTCGGGGGTGTAGGACTTCTGAAATGTTGAAGAACCCTTTTGGGAATTAAACAACTTACCTGTATGTAAAAGGTGAATTTTTACCCTCCAAATCTAAATTTCAACATTTTACTTTTTATGATTTGTCCATTCACATCAGAATTTTTGTTTGGTCATATTATCAAATATATTTTTGTAATACACATACAAGTTTTTGAAGAAACCAAAAACAAAAGTCGTAAACATTAAGTCGTAAACATTAAGTCGTAAACATTTAAAAATCACAAGCAAAGATATCCAAACTATCCACGTCATTTTGTAAACACAAACTAAATGCAAATAAACGAATGTTTTCAAAATCGTCTTGGCGGAACTGGATCTTCATGTAATAGAATATATTGGCATTAAATCTAATAAATTTGTTATTAGAATGACACAGTTAATACAAAGCGTTATTAAAATACTCTTATACTAGACAACATTACCTGAATATTCATAGTAATTTTGGTAAATTTGATGCCTGTTGTTTTTGTTAATTATGACCTTGTATACATCACGTTGAGAGTGCTTTCTTCTACCCCGGCTATACACGCTAATGAGAATGGTTTTGGTGACATCATACAAAAATACAAATTATATATCATAAAGACTGACTTTTGTTTAACATTTTTGTTTAACATTTTGTCATATTTTATTCAATGGGGCGTCCTTTAATACTGCATGAATAGGCTGAAAATAACTGAGAAACTACAAATACCATTCTCTTTTATGTACTCATGATATTCAGAATATGAAAGTAAAAAGTATAAAAGGAAACCTGGGGTATTCTTTTAATCTTCATTTCTTGTTGTTCTGGATGTTTGTTTGTTTGTTTGTTTTTGTGTGGGGGGTTTGTGTGTGGGGGTTGTTGATGTTATCACGGGGTGCTGCATGGTGTGGTATAAGGGTAATTCGTCAATATTGTCTTTTGTCCCAACGATTAATTAAAACACAAAATAATGCCATGACGATGAACTATTTCATTTAATATTTTTTGTCTCTTGTTCATAATACTTAAGAGCTTCACAATAATAACGCAATATCTTTCAACATTAGCACAAAAAGCATATTACATAACTGGGTAACGTATCGCACATGTTTCTTGCATTGTATGCTATCTTTCAGTAGGGTCGTATTGTCATCTTGCAAGCGCTATATAATGTGGGATCATCTTTTTGGGAAAATATGCTAAAAGCAAGTGACGAAATAAATAATATGCCCTAACAGAAAGTATTAGGCGCCTTGCTTTGTCAAAATATGGGTTATACATTTGACGAGTTGGTCCAAACGATATCATTTAGAAACAAAATTGACCTCAGATATTCATGTTCATTGTTTCCATTCCCTGGATGAGAGAGGCATTGTACACTATAAGCAATTTTAACAAGTTGCTATTTTTCATGCCTTGATCTCTAAAGCTCTAGACACATTGTTGTTAACGTTGAACGTATGGCGATTTGGAGGCCATCTTCAAGCAGGGACATTTCCTTCTCTGACAAATGGGACAAGGCCGATTCAATAGTGTTAGTAGACACATAATAGTCAGAATTTATTTAGGGGTGTAGGACTTCTGAAATGTTGATGAACCCTTTTGGGAATAAAACGACTTACCTGTATGTAAAAGGTGAGTTTTTTACCCGCCAAATCTAAATTTGAACATCAAAAATCTTTCTCGAAGAAACCCAAAACAAAAGTCGTAAACATTAAGTCGTAAACATTACGTCGTAAACATTAAGTCACAAGCAAAATATCCTAACTATCCATGTCATTTTGTAAACACAAACTACACAACTCAAGAATTTGTTTACATATTCACTCTGCTTTCGAATGTTTTCAAAATCGTCTTGGCGGAACTGGATCTTCATGTAATAGAATATTGGCATTAAATCTAGCCTTGAGGCTCCGAAGTTGATTAATAAGAGTAACCAGTGGCTCGGGCGGTCAATAGATAATGAAATCCATTGCAAGTGGTATTGACTTCCATAAAACTTACACTGACCGTTTATTGTACTAAGGTCAGCTTTTAAAATGAATAACATAACTTCTTACTTGACTGTTTTCTTTGTAAATATTGCTTAAAGGGTGCACATATGGCCGATGGCCCTCTTTATCATTTTCTGTTTAATGTCTATTTCTACAAATCAATGTTTATCATACTCAGTCGGTGTTTGTTTGCTTGCTTATTCTTGTTTTGTTTTTGTTTTTGTTTGTTCTTTGACCAATTTGTTTGATATATAATTAAAGACAGAGATAAAAACAATTTATCGCGTCTGATGTCACTGACAATTACGATCTTTGATTGGTTTAATCAGCGCGTAAAAGGAAGACCGATCTATCTGGTGCTGATCGGAGAAAAGTAAAAGCAGCAAATGGCAAAAAATTACGTACTTTTACGAGGCAAAAAGCAGCTTTTCTAGGCGGTTATAAATCCACGTTTAGCAAGTCATCATCACGACACTTGTAAACAAACCGTGCTCGAATTTGATTGACAGATGACGTCAGACGCGATAAATTCTCTTTATCTCTGTCTTTAATTATAGTTTGCACTGTTTTTGATAAAAATGACTAATTTTACCTATGTGAATACATACTGATAATTATTAAAGATGGTGTAGTTGTTTTGTTTTGCCTGACAGTGCTGACTTGTTATAACATTACTCTTGATCGTACAATTCATCGTACGTTTAATGCAATGCATTGTTATTAATTTTGATCAAGTTAGTAAAATTTAAAAAATGATTTCCAGAGACAAAACCTTAAACATGTTGACAAAATATTTGGCAAAAAATGTTTGCAAAAATATTTTACAATAACATTTTGACATTTTAAAAATGTTGTTGCAGTGTGTTTTCATACAAAACGTTTTAAAACATTTTCATTACCTTTATATAACCCGACATTTAATGTTACTTAAATGTTTTTACCAATTAACCAAAACTCAAAATATATCCTGTAAAATGTTTTTTAAAAGTTTTGTATTACATGCAAATAAAAAAAAGTTCTGGAAATATATGTTGGCATTTAGACATTAATCTTAATAGTAATTTCGTGGTTTACAAATTTGTATTCATTACTTTAACTCTCTACACGCGGGTGTCGACTGCAGACGACAAGTTTCAAATTTTATTTGAATTTTTCAAAAATTTCACAATTGTAAATTTTCATGACCATATTTAAAATCAGCATGAAAAATGCATTAAAATGAGTACAAACAAGCCTAGTATTGGTTCAGTGGTTCTTCAGATAACTCTTGATATTTTGAGAAAATTTCTCAAAACTGGGACTTTTTATGCTTAGCATGCAGCATTAATGCTAAATTTGTATAAAACACATATGTATCCACTTACACAGATGTTCCCTATAATTATTATAGAAAAGACAATAATATAATCAGAAGCAAATAATATTGAAATAACTTTTACAGATGTCAATGTTAAGAACATCTGAATATCTCACATACAATTAATAGACTGTGTCATATTTTGCAATATTAAAGCATGGGTAGCCATCCACATCACACATTCATTATGTCTATGTATCTGTCATGTTATGTCAATCTCACAATCTATTATGAAATGACAATAATAGAACAGTAAATGCAATCATTCCACAAAAATTCTGATTGACTGTCGGTTATCGAGAGAATCGTTTTTGTACATATTATTTGAAGAGTTTCATCGGTAAGGATCAGGTAAGATCAATGACTGGGGGCTTTCTGAGTTTAGTTGTTCATGATGTTCGTGACCAATTTGCTTAGGTTTCTTATTTTTATAAGAATCATTATCTTGATTATTATCTTTACATATTCAGACAACTATAAATGACACTATAAAATTTAATCCTTAATGTTTTTGCTTTCGATGTAATTTGTGACGAAAGACAAATTTCTAAAGGAAATTTAACATTAGTGACAGAAATAAAGAAAGAATTCTTTTGATGGGTTCATTTGTTTTTTGATAGCGCACTTGACAAAATGCAACCTACGATATTTCATCAAAATATATCCACAAAATGATCAATATAAAACAATGCTTTATATTATATTGTCATTCGTACTAGTACCTGTATGTTATATGCGTTTTTATGTGTCTTTATTTTTTCACTTGATGAAACCTTTCACGTAGCCAAATTAGTGTACTCATTTCCGATATTTTGGCAGAATACAAACAATTTCCGATTTATTTTTGATAAATTTGCTCATTTGTTATTAGAATGACACAGTTAATACAGAGCGTTATTAGAATACTCTTATACTAGACATCATTACCTGAATATTCGTCATAATTTTGATAAATTTGATGCCTGTTGTTTTTGATAATTATGTCCCTATGCCTCTCTACTCTCGGTATAGGGTTCCGTGTATGCGTCACGTTGAGAGTGATTTCTTATACCCTGGGCTAACACGCTAATCAAAATGGTTTGGTGACGTCATACAAAAATACAAATTACATAAAACTGACGTTTGTTTTCCATTTTTGTTTTCCATTTTATCACTTTTATGTGTGCAATGCGCACTGATATTAGGCTGATATTCAGATATTCAGAATATGAAAGTAAAAAGAATAAAATGCAAACTGGGGGTTTCTCCATTTCTTCCTGGGGGGGGGGGTTCTTTGTTGTTGTTAGGATGATGCATGGTGTGGTATAAGGCTAACACGTCAATATTGTCTTTTGTCCCAACGATTAAAACACAAAATAATGGCATGACGATGAACTATTTCATTTAACATTTTTTGTCTGTTGTTCATAATAGTTTATAGCTTCACAATAATAACGCAAGATCTTTCAACATAAGCATAAAAAGCATATTATATAACTGGGTAACGTCTCGCACATGGTTCTTGCATTGTATTCTATCTTTCAGTAGGACCGCATTGTCATCTTGCAAGCGCTATATAGATGTGGAATCATCTTCATGGGAATAAGAGCGCTAAAATCTGAAGTATCACTTTTATAGCGAAAATATGCTAAAAGCAAGTGACGAAAGCATAAATAATATGCACTATTAGAAAGAATTAGGCGCCTTGCTTTGTCAAAATATGGGTTATACATTTTACAAGTTTGTCCAAACGATATCATTTAGAGACAAAATTGACCTCAGATTCTTTCCATTCCCTGGATGAGAAGGGCATTGTACTCGATTAGGCAATTTTAAGTTACTATTGTTCATGCCTCGATCTCTAAAGCTCTAGACACATTGTTGTTAACATTGAACGTGTGGAGATTTGGAGGCCATCTTCATGAAGAGACATTTTCTTCTCTGACAAATGGGACAAGGCCGATTCAATAGTGTTAGTAGACGCATGTGAAAAGGAAGATTCAATAGTGTTAGAAGACACATATAGTCAGAAATTATTTAGGGGGTGTACGACTTCTGAAATGTTGATGAACCCTTTGGGGAATAAAAAAATGTATGTATGTAAAAGGTGAGTCCCCCACCCAAAAAAACTCAATAATTTATCCATTCACATCAGAACCTTTTGGTCATATTATTAAATATATTTTTGTAATACACATGCAAATTTTCGAATAAACCAAAAACAAAAGTCGTAAACATTAAGTCGTAAACATTAAGTCACAAGCAAAGATATCCAAACTATCCATGTCATTTTGTAAACACAAACTAAATGCAAATAAACAATTTGTTTATATATTCACTCTGCTTTCAAATGTTTTCAAAATCGTCTTGGCGGAACTGGATCTTCATGTAATAGAATATATTGGCATTAAATCTAGCCTTGAGGCTCCGGAGTTGATTAATAAGAGTAACCAGTGGCTCGGGCGGTCAATAGATAATGAAATCCATCGCAAGTGATATTGACTTCGATAAAACTTACACTGACCGTTTATTGTATATATTAAGGTCAGCTTTTAAAATGAATAGCTTGTTACGTAGCTGTTTTCTTTGTAAATATTGCTTAAAGGGTGGACATCTTTATCATTTTCTGTTTAATGTATATTTATATAAAATCAATGTTCATCATCACATCATATTCAGCAGGTGTTTGTTTGCTTGTTCTTGTTTTGCTTTTTGTTTTTGTTTATTGTTGTTGTTTGTTTGTTTGTTTGTTTGTTCGTTCGTTGACCTATTTGTCTTATATAGTTTGTTTTATTTTTAATAAAATGACTATTTTTACCTTTGTTAATGGATACCGATAATAATCATTGTAGATAGGCAGTTGTTTTGTTTTGCTTTTCCCTGAGAACGCGGACTTGTTTCAACATTATTACTCTTGATCGTACATTAACAAAAGTAATGATCAACCACTCGGTCAAATGTGCAATTAAATGCAGACGCCATTAATTTAGTCACGCTAGTAAAGTTTGAAAATGTTATAAACCAAGTATATAAATGTGATTTGATGAGGATAGAAAATTCTCACATCTCTATGGGTTCAAGACATATGAAAAGAAATTTCAGCTTTCCCGATTTGTCTACTGTCTCAGCAATTATACTGTACCTTAAAACATCTAATCCTAGCCTTACCTTATTGTTTGGAATATATTTTCCATAATAACTGGACATTAACAAATGGTTGGATTTTAATTGCGCTTTTCAGCTATAATATTACTAACGATAAAAAGACGAATCTTAAATTCAGCATTTAAATTTGCTACTTGTGCCACATTATTTACTTAATGTAAGCTGAGGAACTCGAGATCGTTTCTTTCCTAAAGAGAACCAAATTTGTAATTTTTAATAATGAAATTGATCAACTCACAACCAAAGTCTGTTATCATCGGCTTTTCATCAGCTACCAATATATTCTTTCTCTCCGCTTAATCCGGCAAATAACATGATCGCAACACCCTTCATGTACTCAGATTAAAACCTTGGGCACTGTCATGTTTCCACTCTCAACACCAGTGAACCCAGTGTCTATGGATTATACATATTCCCTTAGCATACAAAGCCACCAAATATCTGCTATAGTAAGGTTTGCTATCATTTTCATACATTTAATTCCCATTCCTGATTTAAATTAGATTAGATTCGAATATTCCTTCAAGTATTTTTGCAACAATTTTATCGTTTGCAAATATCTTTTCGCGCCCAAATGGTTACAGCACTCTCTCCAAGTATAGTTCATTACACCAGTGTATGGCTTTACAGAGTTCATTTTACTGGTCAATTTTAGGTGAACCATAATCCAGCAGCTGAAGTCAATGAGTCCTTGAGGTAATTGAATCTACTCGTAAGGGTTCATTGGTAACCGTTTTATAGAAATATCTATTGGTGATTTCTATCGGTTTTTTAACCTAGCATAAAGTATAGAGTAGAAAACAACATAATTATATACGAACAAGCAGTTGCAATATTTATCCTAATAAGCCTATATACTAATAACATGTGTGTATGCCAATTACTGTTTCCGGGTGCACTCTTGATGTATATTTAAATATCTCTTGGTGTTTATATCGTTTATTTTTTAACCCAGCATAAGTAAAGACGAAGAAGCAACACACATGTACGAACATTTGTAATATTTCCCTGAATGTGCTGGCCAGTATTGATATGAAGAGGCCAAAATTGATATCAAGAGTGTCTTAGTCAACTAGTACCTGTTCCATGGGTACTCTTGATTTTAATACATATTTAACTTAGTCTCCATTGTGGAAAGGTGTTTATTTCTTTGTTGGGGTGTGGGATTGGTGTGGGGTGCGTGGGTGGGGTGTGTAGGAGGGTGAGACTGTGAGGGATATCCCATGTGTTAGTGAAGTCATCTTACCTGTTCCAGGGTGCAGTGTTAATATTTATTTAAATTGGGGATATACCGCCAACCGGGGATATCCGCGATTTTTAAAAGGACTCTATACAGGGTAACAGGGGCTATAGAGCGTGTTTAAGACACTCTACAGGGCAATAGGGGTGATGTCTCCATTTGCCCTGTAGAGAGTCAGGAATGTTTGACAATTTCCTAGTCAACTGGGAAAGATCGGGCTCTATTATGTGCCAACTGGGTGTCCCCATTTTCATGGTTACGCAACCTGTGTATGTATATGTGTATCCCCGATTGAAGGGAAAAAACAGTGGGGGTGTGTATAGGTGTACACAGGGGATGTGGGATGTGAGGGATTCGTGTATTGTCATTGTGTGGTCCCACTTTTGGTTGGGCTCCTTCATGTAAGGGTGTTTTTAGAAACTCAGGCAACGATATTTGATGGAAAAGCACAAATTGAATAATAATGACATACATTTCTAGAATACATACCTTTTTTGAGTCGACAACAAAGCATGTATACACTAAAAGCCGTGTCATATGGAAGTGTTAATATAGAATGATGTATTATGATGGGAACATTATTGATCGATTTTGATTATGTGTTTATAATGAATACATGTATATCATTCAGGCAAATAAAACGGGTTTGGGAATATATGTTGACATTTAAACATTAATCTTAAACAATAACATTTTGCGGTGCGCAAGTTTGTATTCATTCACTTTCTCTCTGAATGTGTATAAAACGAAAATATATGTATTAATGTCACACACGCACGCAGTTAATGCTTTTCATCATTACAGAAAAGACAGTAATATGCAAACATAATATCGAAAAGATAAATGCTTTACATATACAGATGTCGTATTAATTTGCATTAAGGCATGGGTAGCCATCCACATCAAACATTCATTACATACTTTCAATGTATACGGTCCACAACTTATAAGTTCCCTCTAATACTTTTTAGAATAAGTCAAAAAATATTTTACGAAATGTAAAAATATAAAAAGATATATATAGCCCTACTTGTTTTACACATGTGGACCAAGCGTCACACGTCATTGCGTTCAGTCACAATGGTTAATTGTGTAAGAAAAGAGGCCGTTTTAAAAGTTGCACCTGAGTCAGTTTTTCTTTAACAAACACATGAATAGACATTGCATACTGTATTGTTTGAGAGCTGACTCCTATGGACTGGGATGCAACTTTTAACACTGTTTAAACGGTCTCTTGTTTTACATAATGAACCATTGTGACTGAACGCAATGACGTGTGACGCTATAATTTGGTCCATATGTGTAAAACAAATACGGCTACCCAAGTACAGCCCAGCAAACACAAAACGTTTTCGACATCATTCGGAAAAGGTTATAAAAGGTTGTCAGGAAACGTTTAAATGTCGGGTTATATAAAGGGTATATTAAGAGTATAAAACGTTTTCATAACCTTAAAACACATAGTTTGATAATCTACTGCTCAGCAAACAAAAAATGTTTTACAGAAAATGTTTTAATGTCGGGTTATGTAAAGGGTATAAAATCGTTTTAATAACATTCCAAAAACATTCTTGAAAACTTGATACAAAACATTCTAAACAGAATGTTTTTTTGGGGTTGAAAAAATATTTTGGGAAAAATGTTTGGCCAAAATATTTGCAATAACGTTTTAAAAACGTTTTCCTGACCTGTATATAACCCGACATTTAAATGTTATAAAAGGTTTTGAAAAAAACCATTTTAAGAACATTTCTGTGTTTGCTGGGTTCAAATATTTTAACATAATGTTATTTAAGTATTGACAAAATATTTTGTTAAAATGTTTTTAAAAATAGTTTACAATAACATTTTTTGAAAACATTAAAAAAATATTGTTGTAGTGTGTTTTCATACAAAACGTTTTAAAATGTTATCATAACCTTTATACAACCCGACATGTTAATGTTATTAAAACGTTTATACTTAACCAAAAGCCCAAATATAACTTATTTAAAACGTTTTTAAAACGTTTTTGTGTTTGCTGGGAGGTAAACTGGAGAGGGGAAGCCACATCTTACACTAAGGATCATGTTTAAAATATTGGAGCGTTTTTCCCAAATTTGATATTCTTGGTGATATTTCAAGAAAACAACATACAAAAGACAAATCTTTGGGCACATACTTTGTTATTGTTAATACAGATCTTTTCCGCATACGGTACCATTCGTTTTGGTGATTTACTTATATCATATATATGATTATAATCTTAACCAATCACGTCCATTTTAAATCAGAAAGAAAAGTTAAGAAATCTATTAATGAGTTTTGTTCTGCGTTTTGATAGCGCACATGACAAAAAAATTCAAAATGTTATCCAATAAATGGAAGACAGTAAAACAATGCTTTTTACATATTGTGGTTATTATTTAACTTCAGCATTAAATTATCACTTTTAGAACATTAAATGTCATACTCCCATTTTTGTTGTCTGATTTTGTTTTGAGTCATTATTTTATTTATGCTGATTATAAGCCACAATGACAGAAACACGAATGAAACTGATAAGGGAAGTTAAATTTAGTCTCAATAATTTTTTTCACTTGGTGAAAACTTTCAGGCAGCCAAATTGGTATACGTATTTCCGATTTTTTTGCAGAATTTCTAACCACTCGCGGTTTAATTTTGATAAGTTCGCTCGGTTGTTATTAGAAACATCACAGTAAATACAAAGCGCTCATCGTACCTGGATGTTCATCGTAATTTTGATAAATTTGATGCCTGTTGTTTTTGATAATTATTTCCCTGTACTTCCCTACTCGGTACAGGGTACCGTGTATACGTCACATTGAGAGTGCTTTCTTATACCCCGGGCTAAACACGCTAATCCAAATGGGATGATGACGTCATAGATAAGTACAAATTATATAAGATTGACTTTTGTTTGACATTTTTGTTCTATATTGCATTGCTTTTATTTATGTATGCAATGGGAATTCCTATTAGGTTAAGCTAAAAATAGTTGAGAAACTAGAATTTGAAGAGTTAACTTTTGTCTTTTATGAGAGAGAAAACTAGACTGAGTAATGATTTCGGACGATATTTATACTGTCAGAGTAACAAAGAGGTTTTAGTTTTTGGTCGTTAGTTTATTTTTTTGTTATCGTTATCGTTTATGTTTAAAAATATTTCAACATCGCTGAAAAAAAAACCAGAATTCTGCAAGCTGTAAGTTGAACATTCATCCAATATCCAGTCGATTGTACAAGACATACCAGAAATGTTCTTTGCATGAGATAAGAAAGATTAGGCTAATTAATTGGATGGAAGGTGTCACTTGTGATTACATCATGCGCGTATTCCAGTGTTTACAATGGCGGAAATACAGAAATACGTAAGATTGATAAAGGTTCTTTTTCAGATCCAATAAAATGATACAACTCACTCAGAAATATTTCAATTCCTATCAGGATGTTTTTAGCACCGGCAACACTTCTGTCTGGTTTTGATGACGTCACCAAACTTTCTTGTTGCCGAGTATTTATGACCTGGTCATAAATTCTGTCCAGTCGGTAGGCCTCCTCGTCTTTATTCATAGTGTCTTTTCCTCTACTCCTGATCCAGATTGCTTCCTTTAGCCAGCGTGTAGTTTTGTCGGATTCTTGATCAATAACCTGAGCCTCCTCCCACCCAATTACGTGGTTTTGGTTGGCAACATGTTCGGCAATGGCAGATTTGTGAATTTCAAAACCAGACAGAAGTGTTGCCGGTGCTAAAACATCTAGAAACACCAGTACCAGAGTGAACAAGATTCCTGATATTGAAATATTTCTGAGTGAGTTGTATCATTTTATTGGATCTGAAAAAGAACCTTTATCAATCTTATGAACTATGAACGATCCTGATGAATCTGTTTCAAGAGTTACAGAAATACGTTTTTAAAGTTTCTTCGTCTCTGCATTTAGAAATGCAGAAACGAAGAAACTTTGTTCCACAAAATGTCCAGTTGCCTTCGTTTATGAGCACTGTCAATCATGACAAAACTTTTAGCCCAAATCATATAAATTTTTTTCTCATATTAATCTTAATGCAGGTTTGGGAACATATAGAAACATTCAAATGATATATTTCTGGAAATTAAGAAATTAAAGCAAAGTATGCTGATCAATATGCCTTTTGTTCGAAGCAAATCGGACATACGTATTTTATTATATCAATTTATATAAACTGCTCAAATAAAGAAAGTCCGCAGTCATGTAACCCGTCCTACACCAAAACCTGATCTTGTTATGAAAATTTGATTGATACGGTTGTGTGCAGAATCTTGTTAGCTCTAATTTGATACCAAATTTGATACCAAACACTCAAAAGTGACAAAGACTTTTACCAGTTTATGGCATTTGGTGCATTTTCAAAAGTTGCAAATCAAAACGATAACGCGGTCGAAATTGCTTAGCGTGGCAATGTGGTCAAGCTTGCTTGCCCACGATGAACCCATGTCGACTATCCCAAGTGCGCGCTTTATTCAATTGTTAATTTAAAACGCATGGATTGCTACAGTGCTTTACTGATGAATACTAGGGCTCGATGCGATCGATATGACCTAGTGGTTGTTTCGGGCTTTATCAATGGTCGCGCTGTGCCATTCACCTCTATAGCTCCGCGTGGTCCATTTTTAATTTGCAACTTTTGAAAATGCAACAAATTTCATATACTGGTCTCAATCTCTCTGAATTTAGAGTTTTTGGTGGCAAATTTGGTATCAAGTTGGAGCTAACACGATTCTGCACACGACTTTATCAATTAAATGTTCATAACGCGATCAGATTTTGGTGTAGGACGGGTTACATGACTGCGGACTTTCTTTATTTGAGCAGTTTATTTGATCATTCATTTGATCATATTCATTTGGAATCATTTAGATTCAACTGTTAACACTACACTAGTTGTTTCAATGGAATGGCAACCCATCACATATTTGACCAACGCATCACACCCTCTACGGCGGTTCCTGTCGCATATAAAAGGTTACCAATCTGATGAAACCACTAGAAATAAAATAAATTGAAAACAGTGTAGTGTTGAAACCTCACTAAAAATGTGAGTCTAATATCTTCATTTTTCTTGTAATTGAACCTAAAAAACCATGTTAATAATATAATTTATATTTTCTATTTTATTGATTTTATCAATAATCAATCAAGTTAATGCGATTATGAAGATTAACATTCATCCAGGTAAAAATAACTATGAAATTATTATAATCTGATCTACTGGACTTACGTTTTTGTGAGTGGCAATATTTCACATCCTATCTCGGATGCATCATCAGGCCAACTGATGTTAAAGCGGCAAAAGTTCGTTGACCTGTGAAGAGGATGTTACGTCACAGGTCGACGAACTTTTGCCGCTTTAACATCAGTTGGCCTGATGATGCATCCGAGATAGGATGTGAAATATTGCCACTCACAAAAACGTAAGTCCAGTAGATCAGATTATAATAATTTCATAGTAATCAAGTTAATGAGCTAAAAGGACTGAAAAGACTCATGTTATGTTATGTTATGTTATGTTATGCTATGCTAAAAGGAATGGAAAGGCTCATGTTATGTTATGTTATGTTATGTTATGTTATGTTATGTTATGTTATGTTATGTTATGTTATGTTATGTATTAGTTATGTTATGCTTTGTTATGTTATGTTAATTCGGGTTTTTTTTCTCCCGAATATACTAATGCATGGAAATTGTGCCACGAACAGCACTGAGGCCGGTCATCTGGGCGGAGGAAAGGCGGCGGCTTTGGACGCTTTAAACTTAATATACCACAGGATTGTCCAGCTCTAATTGGATTTTCTACTAAGCTTGTTAAAATTAACTTTGCCCTTTACTGAACACAACAAGATTTAGCATTTGAAGGAGTATTTGGGTTGGAAACTATTTTGAGTAATTCATTGTCACTATTAAAAAATCGGGTAAACAGGTAAACCTAATTCAACTTAAAGTGATTTACTCTTCAATGCGATCATCGCGATAGCAATGTTTGGCATCGAACGGTGACACTCCGGAGGTTGGGCTTGTTACCTGACGGAGACTCAATATGTGACTGTGACGTCACATACAAAACTGCCGACAATATAACGGTAACTCTGCCAGCAGATGACAAGGAAACTGGACTTCCCTGAACATGAAGTTAACGTTCGAATCCTCGATGGAAAGCTGCTGATTCCTAACTAATGACGTCATTTTTACAACTCCAGATGTGATGATTAGAACAAATAAGTCTAAATTTCCACCTGACATTCCAAGGTTTCTATCAAAATTATACCCAAGACTGAAGCATGGGAGCATGTGTGGCCTAGTGGATAAGGCGCCCGACTCATAATCCATAGGTTGCGAGTTCGAGCCCCGCTCGTGCCAACGTGTTGTGTCCTTGGGCAAGGCACTTTATCCTCATTGCCTACGGGAGATGGGGTTGGGTGTTTGTATAGTTGTTTGTTTCAATGTTGCAATATTGGCGCTGATTAAGCTGCTGCCTGCAAAATTGCATTATGTCTGTTCAAGTGTGTTTAATGTAAAATTCTAGCAATTTGACCTGCGGGTCACCATTAGAGTTTGAAATAAAACCTTCCTTGTTTAAGTATACGATTCGGCCAAGGAAATATAAAAACAAAAGAAAACACTCCTGATAAAAGTTGGTAACATGTCAGAAAACATCCAACACACCTTTAACTTAAGCGGTGATGTTGTCTACTGTCAGCCAATGGAGACACACATGGACTTGATGACCGTATAATTGCATTACCTCCTGAATAAAGCTTTACACGCCGAGACAGAACATTTTAGCCATCACATTAATAGACTTCTAGCTTAGACGTAATGTATTTATGCATGAATGCGCATTTCTCTCACTATATTTGATCTAAGATAGGCTAAGGATAATATGCATGTATTTTTAGAGGCTTACAATACGACACTTCGTGACCATCTACCATATTTTCAGACACACCTTTTAAGCTTTTGAGATTGGATCGGAAAATTATTTTTCAAGGTCTGTTTAGCAAAATAGGTCGCATAATTACTAGACACGTCCGCACTACTTATTATTTTATAATTTATATCAAATAATAAAATACAACAAATTGACAAGGAGAAAAATGAAAGTATTCCACCCCACATTATACAATTGATTATTAAAAACACGCTAGATACACAAAGTAGATTCACTGATTACGTCATATGTACAGCTCGTACAATTATATTCATTTCATTGCAGAACTTTACGAGTGGCTTATTCTGTCAGCTTGTAAACTATTCTCACACGAAACAGTGAGAACAAAAATGGAAAATGAAAGACTGGTATGGAGAGACTGTTACCCGGCCACTTCTCACGGGCGCACACCACCAAAAATGAAATACCAAGAAAGGTTATTGGTAGCCTAATTGGTTTTACACACCTGGTCCAATTTGCAATGTCAGATATCGTTACATTCTGTCATAATGGCTCATAAGTGTAGAAAAGATGCAGTTTTGACAGTTGTACTTTGGTCCATTAAACTCTTGCAAAGCATGCAGAATGTAATGTTTGTGACATTCTATTGTCACAATCCACAAGTCTTTTAAATCGCGCGGATGTCCTTGACGCAGGAACCAGGATCTGCCCAATAATCCCTCCTATTGTCTAAAACTCCCATGCGGAAAATATATAATTCAAACTCAGTTTTCATATGATAGTCAACAGATACATAACTGCCCACCATTGAAGACTGAGTTCTGCAGTCTTAGCTACACCTCTATCTATTCCGCAGTCTTAGCTACACCAAAATAAGTACAAACATTATGATTTTCCGTAAGATGTCGCTATTACGTCATAATGTGTTTGCGAACTTGCGAAAATGAGACATCTTATTCTTTTGTATTCCGAGGGTTGAGGATTTCCTTCTAGCAAAAGATAAAACGGAGTAACAGTAACACTTCTGCTCTGATCGGATTGTTTGGTTTCTTTTGATTATAATGTTATATTCATGTACTTATCTTTAATTCAATGGATTCTTATCGCTAGTTAAGACGACTTATGGAAAAGTTTTTTTGTCTCAAACGTGTTACAGCATGTAATAGTCCTTCACTCCTCGTTTACTCCGGGCGTTTGCTTAACAACCTGCTACAATACTGAGATACCAAGAGTTTGTAAGACCATCCTTGGATTTATTGTATCAGTGAAACAAAATTAACCGTTCCTCCAACCCCGAAGGTTTGCTGAAGCAGATGAATTTGCTAGATTATTCATCAGCTAAAAATAACCAAAGTAAATTATTGCCGGAAAACCAAACGTGAAGAATTATTGCTTATGGTCCACGTGTCTATTATGAATTTTGTTTATGCATTTGGACAGTCTCGGAATGTGAATGGTTCTTTAAATGTGTCGAGTCAGCATATATCTTGCCATATATTTAATTGTTTAAACATTAGGTTTTGGAAGTCAGTTTAAGTGTAACAAGACGGTGTCTTCAATTATCAGGCGGCAACATACTGGTGGAATTGCTTAACTTGTTCTGTTTGTTGTTGTTGTTTTCTTTTTGTTGTTGTTGTTTTTTGTTGATTTTGTTTTTGTTTTTTTGTGGTTGTTGTTTTGCTTTTGAAACAAGAAATACCCATTTCACTCCTTAGCCATTAATGTCTATAAAAACGTTTCATAAAAAGGTTTGGTTTGTTTTGATATTGAATCTGAAATATCCAAATTTCAATGTGCGACTTGTGTCTGGTTTTACAGAGTGTATGAATTTATGCATATTATAAATATAATAAAAACGTTATTCGTTTTGACCAGCCATCCGGGCCAGGTGAAAAATTATGTAAGGTGTAATATGGACAAAATGAAACTATATATAACTAGACTGCTAAAATAATTATGAAACGACAGGTTTGTTTTCGTGTTAAGGCTGGCTGCAGTGTAAACATGTTTCAACTATGATTAATGAATTGTATTGGACGTTACGTTATTTATTCATATGCGTGTGTCACGATATAAGTTAGTTAAGTTGATTAATTTTTTAAATTTTGGTTTACATGTATGATTATAAAAGGCATTGGCAAATGTCAGATAACCAACCGAGTTTGTAAGCTGATGACTAGTTTATATGATGATGACGACGCCGGTGATGATAACAACCAGTAAGGAACATTCTTATAATTACTATGTATATTGCATTATGCATCCTTACGATGTTAATAGGAATGTTAATACAACTTGGTTTACTCATTGAATGACAAATACAGTATGTTTGTACTTCAATAACACATTTGATATTAATTTAAAAACCTAATTCTAATCTTTATCACTCCCTTACATTTAAGGGTAGACGAGGTATTGTTGGTCGAAGCAACCTAAAATTGATTTTCATTATCTAGATCAATATATTATTGAAAACAACACCTTGATGTTTTGCACAAGTTCATTCTACAAATCGTATACCTTGCAAACTTGCTTAATTTATTGTTGTAAATGAGTTATGTACTTTTTACAAAAGTGTTGTTGTAAATGAGTTATGTACTTTTTACAAAAGTGTTGTTGTTTCAGCCCTCTTTACAACGTAACTAAAGAACCGCAGCACCTATAAAAGTATATCTGTGATATTTTCATTCTTCTACACACTCGCTATGAATTGAGCAATGCACTTTTTGCCAAAGCTCACTACCATTCGTAAGATGCTGTGAACTACCAAATCACAACAGTTTAAAATAATTAATAACCTTAAGGTTGCCATTAGGATTAGGGCAAGCAAGCGGGTTTGTAGTCTTTCTTACATTAACAACACTCACGACAAACAACGCACTTTGATAAAACAGGCGACACGTGGAGGCGCACTAACATTTTGTATACGACTGTGTTACATGTTCTAAATTATTTTTGTCGAGAAGAGGTTCCTTTTATTCCAGGTCATGATTAGTATCTAAAACTATAAATCGTATAAGGAACAGAGAGAATTGTAAGCAAGATATTTTAATCATTTTAGTGCAACGCCAAGAGAACGAAAACGAGAACAATCCCATTATTTTGTCAGCAGTATAAATCAAAAGTGATCTTTAATCATTTTTATTTTTTAGCTTTAGTGTTTTTTAAAAGTTTGACGCAGTTATATAATAGTGAAATTTTAACTTATGTAGTCTCAGAGTTGGTCAATAAAACCATTTTGTCATCACTTTCGTGGACGCCAATGACAAAAAAAATCCTCCCATAAGTTACATAACCATGATAACACGATGACGTCACTTGCCCACATACATTGGCTATAAGCAGTATACTGTGTCTATAGGTTGTACACAGAATGGGGGGTCAAAGATCATTAGGTGGTTTTTTGAGATTGTAAAACTTGAATTTCTATCTCCCACAAATAATAGTGACGCTACCTAGTTAGCTCAATCGATAAGGCGTTCGACTGTGGTGCGAGAGGTTGTGGGTTCGAACCCTGGCGGTGCCTAGTACGCTCACGTGGAAAGAACATTGAGTTAGCTTGAAATTCCCCTCGACAACGAACTCACTGCTAATTTGTCTCGTTGTAACCCGTACGAAACTCGGGGAGCTGATCCTGGTTGCGATTGTTATTTGTGGAATGTCTAGGGAGTGCGCTCTTGAAGCAGCAAAGTCCCTGATTTGTTGTTTAATGGTTTGTGGAATGATGTGGGCCGTAGTGGTCAGCGACAACCTGTAAAGTGTGCTGAGGCTTGTGGATCAACGTCTAGGCGTTGTGCCTGTGCGTAGCGCACTATAAATCACTGCGCTTTTTTTTTTTACCTATACGCACATAATACTACCCAGTGTTTATATGATGTTTACGGATTCGGAATCAAAGGTCATTAAGGGGTTAATTCCGGTCTAAGACCAAATACCTCGTGAATTTTGATCTCCCACAACACCATTTGTACATATACATTGTTGCTCCCAAGTGAGTGTGTGTGAAATTTTATAGATTTGGGATCAAAGGTCATTAAGGCTTCCGGTCCGAAACCAAATACCTTCAAGAATTATTATCGTCAACATTATAAAATAACACTACTTACAGATAGGGACAGGGCGTAGCCAAGCTTTTAGTATGGGAGGGGGTCATATTCCATTTTCAGTCTTTTAATGACACTTTACTCTTTTGAGTCCATTTGGTCCGTGACAAATTTTTGAGGGGGGACAAATTACTCTAGCTCCCCATTTGCTACGCCACTGGATAGGGCTTCCCTTTAATTTTGTGCTCTTTGGGCACTATTGGGTATTACCTGGGCTTTTCTATAGGAGAAATAAATAAATAAATAAATAAATAAATAAATAGTAAAAAATTATAGTGAAACCATCACTAGATACAGTGCTCAACTATAAAATATAGGAGCGAAATATATTATTATACAAATGAAATTACCACATTGCAATACAAATTTGTCATTTTACACATTGCAACTGACGAGTGTGGATGGGTCAAACCATCCATACGAAACAAATTTGTATTGCAATGTGGTAATTTCATTTGTATAATAATAAATAAATAAATAAATAAATAAATAAATAAATAAATAAATAAATAAATAAATAAATAAATAAATAAATAAAGATATTCATTGATAAAACCCAATGTTTATGGGATATTTTAGTTTGTAATTAAAGTCATTAAGGGATTAAGGTATATAACCAAATACCTTCAAATGCCTGTACTGCTTCAGCAAATATTGGCAATGGCTGGTGGCAAAAACTTAAAAGTGCTACTAATTCCACAAATTACATAGCACAAGTGCGCAGTGGCGTAGCCAAGGAGGGCAAGCTGCCCCCCCCCCCCCCCCCCTGTGAGAAGTCGTGTCCCCTCTTGCTCCCACTGTGGGATGCTGGCCGCCCTGATATTTAAGGTTTTTAGGCCTTTTTTGTATTTTTTTACCATTTTTGTCGAAGTGTTTCCTTAAAAGTTATCTTGCCCACCCCCTTTCCCAAAACCCTCTGAAAAAGTGCTGCCTACGCCACTGACGTCACTTTAAAAAAAAATAATTGTATAGTTCTCATAACACTTTGGTTGACCTTTGATGGTTAAGTGAACATACCCTGCGTATAATTATATTTAACACGCAATAGCGCCACCAATGTTGAAATGTGACATATTCATGTCTGGCCTTGACATAATAATAAAGCAAATCAGCATATAAACTCTTCACTGTCTACTGAAGAAAATCGAAAGAATAATTGCACTTCCCTTTTAAAGGTTAAAGTTCTATAATCTCTTTCTGACACATTAATTAACAAAGTGTTTATAAATATGCGTACTTTAACACAGACTGCAAATTGTCAGTAATGTTTGATTGATCAAATTTTGTTACACACATTGTACAGTTATCTTCTCTAATTTTGCATTTAAGGGCTCAGATAGCAGGTAACTGGAGAGGGGAAGCGAAGAGTTACCCCCAACTCACAGCGGCAGGTAGTCACTAGGCCGCCGAGTACGAATATGTATTCATTTTTGTTTGTTTTAAATTTTAGGACGTTTTTCCCAAATTTGACATTTTTGGTGATATTTCAAGAAAGTAGCATGTCAAAGACACATCTTTGGGCACATACTTTGTTATTGTTAAAACAGTTCTTTTCCACATACATATACCTACGTTGCCATTCGGTTTGATGATTTACTAATATGTGACCGTACACCACGAATGAGCCGTAAATGTCCTCGATTGTATTCTGAGTTACAGTGTAAAATGGGCATGAAGGTCATATTCATAGGTATTTCAATTTGGTGCTACGTGTATCTCATTAAATGAGGTACACGTAGCACCAAATTGAGGTACCTATGAATACGACCTTCATGCCCATTTTACACTGTAACTCAGAATACAATTGAGGACATTTACGGCTCATTC
Source organism: Amphiura filiformis (assembly GCF_039555335.1). NCBI lineage: Eukaryota > Metazoa > Echinodermata > Ophiuroidea > Amphilepidida > Amphiuridae > Amphiura > Amphiura filiformis. Next base: position 45,037,377 of record NC_092646.1, read on the forward strand.
GTGGTGTACGGTCACATATTACATATTTTGTGACTGCATTTTGGCGTTTTCAATGCGTTTTAGGCTAACCATGAAGTTAACGCTGATATCTGGACATGCTTCTTATAGAATTTAGGTCTGATCGTCGGCTATTCCAGCCAACAGAATGCCGATTGGCTCAGGATAAATGTCGTATTCCTCTAGGTGTGTCTCTTGACGATATGATTGCTTTGGATACGTTGGTTGACCATTATTATGGTTTATACCAAACTGTTATCAAACCTGTGCTGTGATTGGCTCCTGCATGAAGTATCTCTTTGCATAATGCCCTACCATTCAGCAAGCCGAGTGACCTTGTTATATATGTTTGATTGGGCATTGTCATCTGCTATAAAGGATCCAGTTAAAGAGTGGGTTGTTTAGACCCTGGTCACGACATAATCCTACAGGGAACACAGTAGTTTGGCAATGGAGTGAAAGACCCATTATTGATTAGGCGCGGATATAAAAGCACAGCTCCTTTGCGTGTGTAGCAGAAAATAATAAATAATTGAATGTTTGGAATTTTGTAACTAAAATACTAAATGCATTCTGCAAAATTGTTTTCTGACCAATATCTTAAATTTACTTTCTTTCTTTCGTTATTTATGTATTTATTTAATTAATTAATTAATTAATTAATTAATCAATCAATCAATCAATCAATCAATCAATTAATTAATTAATTAATTAATTAATTAATTAATTAATTAATTAATTAATTAATTAATTTATTTATTTATTTATTTATTTATTTATTTATTTATCAGATTAGTAAGTAATTTTCATCGGTGTATTATTGATTGTTGATAACTTGAACACTTGATTGATTGATCGATTAATAACCTTTTCACTGTTTTCACATATTACTAGTTTCTATTTGAATAGCATCGACAGTATTTATTTATTATATTAAGTAATATCAAGGATTACTATCAAACTTCTCACAGCTAACATATAGGTAGTTGGCTTAGTGGTAATGCACCACCGGGAGGGCCTGGGTTCGATTCCCAGCTCTGCCTATTTTTTTCAAGGCTGGGAAAAATTGCAATTTCTGAACTGCTAACGTATTTAAGCGATCTGAGTCCTTTTCTGATGGCTGTGTCTCTTACAGGCACCCTCCCTCTGGAATCCAACCCACGTTCCTGCCCTCTTAACACCCCTTAATAAAACTAAATATCATAATTTTTCTTATTGACAATGAAAAAAACAGCTCTACAATTAATTTGAAGGCCAATATTAAAAAGGATTAATTAAACGATCCCGCTTTCGCCCCCGAAAACTAGTTGCAATGTTGTTTATTAAGTTATCAAAATGACACCATATACCATTATAATGTAAAAAGGCCACAGCTGTGTCTACGGTGCTAAAATGGAATCCGATACTGGCGTTATCCCATCTATATGATTATTTTAGCAACCTATTCCCTTTGAACATTTTAAACCAATTAGCTCCATGCCATTTATGCTATTATTCTTCCGCTGATCCTCTGTCCCAGATGGCACATGTGGTAACAGATCATCACTTGTCGTCAACACACAGATACTGAAAACTTGAAGGTTTCTCATAATGTAACGTTTTATTCGGGGTTTAATTGTGCAGATGCATTTTGTGTTTTATTTCCCGGTTTTACAAGGGATAGTGGCACTTTCCAGGGGGTTAACATTCCAAGTTTCACCAGCGACTAATAACCTTTGTTCAGTTATAAGCTTCGTTCCTTTCGGATAAGTTAACAATTTCAGGTTAAGAGCTGGCACAGCCGAATTTGCCGGCCTGTGTTTCATAATTAACTTATGTTTTCACCTCCCGATCACATTATTGTGTCGCACTTAAATTCAACACAACTATTGAAATATGAAGGTTGGGGTCAATCAAATATTTGACCGCACACCGATCAGTACTTCCGTGGTGTATACTCTAACTAGTGGCAATGACGTGCGATACTTAGAGGTTTATATGGCCGAAACCGGTGTGTGAACGCAACTTGGGGTGTAGGTTGTTGACTCTTGAAACCTTGAAACCTTAAATATTCATGTCCGCCTGAAAAGGCTATACTATCACTGACTATTTGGTTGCTTTTAGAGTTCGATGCACATAACTCCATTTTAAGTGAATTAATTTAAACAACACACCGTAGCGAGTTTGTGTCAGGTAATTTGTAATTCCCGTTGGAAATGACGCAAAATGTTAAGGTGAAACGTGATGATAAAACTGGAAAGATTGTAGATCATTGTCGATCTTGTGTTGCATGTTTAACTATTGCTTGAAATCGTAGAACACGTTCCTTCATTTTTCGTTAATTAGTTCGTAAAGCGATGATCTGATATTTTTAGTGAGAAAGAAAAATGTGTAAACGGGAAACAAATATGAAGCACGTTTAGCTTCACAAAATCCCAATAAAACACTTTTAAGCCTAAAAAATGTCTGGTGGTCAATAATAAAAAAAAAATTCATGTTTCTACTGTTGCCAAAGTCATCATAGGTTTTTATGGTTATTTCATCATTAAACTGAATACTTTTAAAACTGAAAACATAATTGAAGGGGTTCGCATGAGTCCTAATATCCTTGTTAAAGGGATGTCCTCAAAGCGAATAAATCTTCAAAAGGTCTATTTTTGGTATTTGCTTAAGGGATGTGCAATGGGCGTGAACCTGGTTTAGATTCCAGAGGGGGTGTTCCTGTAAGCGATACAGCCATCAGAAAAAGACCAGCTCATATCGCGCGCCAATTAAGTTTGCAGTTCAGTGCAGAGCTGGGAATCGAACCCGGGACCTCCCTGTTGTAAAACTGTATTACAACTGAGCCAAGAAACTATTAGCTGCGAGAAGTGTGATAGTAATCCTTGATATTGCAGAATAGAATAAATCAATAAATCAATAATAAACCGATGAATCATGGAATATTATTAATTACTTACTAATCTATCAAATAAATAAGTCAGTAAATAAACAAATAAATAAATAGGAATAGGCCGAAATAAATAAATAAATACATAATGCAGAACGCAGTTAGTATTTTAGGTACAAAATTCTGTTATTCTATTATTTGTAATTTTCTACTATACACGCAAAGGACCTGTGCTGTTAATATCCGCGCCTAATCAATAATGGGTATTTCACCAGGTTCACGCAATAGTTATACTATACTGTATCCCTGTAGGATTATCTACTGACCAGGTGCTAAAGTGGATGCTTTTACAGTACCCAATCAAGTGTTCATGTCAAGGTCATAGCAGGGCATTATACAAAGAATGGTCAAAGGTCAACGTTTACAAAGAAGTAGAGTATAGAAGTTGACGCAAGCTTTCGTGCGGGAAACATAAAAACATACTCGTCAGTCGTGGCTTTTTATGAGATTTGATACGGCGCCGAAGACTAGAGCTGTTCCATAATTTAGTCCGAAACCCTGTTTCCAAACGACAATTTGTGTGTTGTTACACGGAATTCAAAGTAATTTTTTCATCAAGTGACCCACATAGAAAAATAAGACATCTATCGTGAGCCAATCTGCATTCTGTTGCATACAAAAGCGGACGATCAGGTAAAAATTCCTGAAAAGGAGCGTGACCAGATATTTTTCTTAATTTCATGGTAAGCTTAAATTACATTGAAAACGCCAAATTGCAGTCACAAATTATTATTAGTAAATCACCAAAGCGAATGTTAACGTAGGTATGTGGAAAACAAGTGCAATAGCAATTACGAAGTATGTGCCCAGAGAGTTGTCTTTGGCATGTCGCTTTTTTTGAAATATCACCAAAAATATCAAATTTGGGAAAAACTTTTAAAACAAATACGAACCTTCCAAAATAAATACATATTCGCACTGGGCGGCCCAGTCACTACCTGCCGCTGTGATTTGGGGTAACTTCCCCTCTTCAGATACCTGTACTTCAAGTTCGCCCATACCCCATGCCTTACCCAGCAAACACAAAAACGTTTTAAAAACGTTTTAAATAAGTTATATTTTGGCTTTTGGTTTAGGTAAAATGTTTTAATAACATTAAAATGTCGGGTTATATAAAAGTCATGATAACGTTTTAAAACGTTTTGTATGAAAACACACTACAACAATATTTTTTAATGTTTTCATAAAATGTTATTGTAAACTATTTTGCAAACATTTTTGCCAAATATTGTAAACGGGAAACAAATATGAAGCACGTTTAGCTTCACAAAATCCCAATAAAACACTTTTAAGCCTAAAAAATGTCTGGTGGTCAATAATAAAAAAAAATTCATGTTTCTACTGTTGCCAAAGTCATCATAGGTTTTTTATGGTTATTTCATCATTAAACCATTACTCGTTGACTGCCGATAAAACGCCGGCCAGTTAAAGTACATGCCCTATCACACCACTCCACACCATACATAAATTCTCCCAGTCACATTTCCCAAATATGAAACTAAAAAAAGTCAAATTTTAATTTACTTCTTTTAAAGTTTGCCAGAGGCGGGGTTCGAACTCACGGCGCAACGCTTAGTACTCTATGAGCCTAGCGCCTTAGATCACTCGGCCACTTGTCTTATTGTTATTCATTTGAAACTTATTTAAAAATATAATCGCTACCACGTGACAAGCAAAGACAGAAAACGTATTATATTTTGGAATTTTATCATTAATGTGTATTATAATAGAGCTACCATTATTTATATTGTTGAATTCTCAAGCGCATCATTTCGAATTGGGTTTTATTCCTAAAGCCCCACCTGTACATTTTAATTTCATCGCTGGATGCTGAGATGTTTGAAAAGCATCGCAGCATCGCATACCGCTGCGAAGTGGAGTCAGGATCGGGCTTAATTCGAACCACCAGCATCCATGGTTCGATCATGGAAGAAAGAGATAAGAAGGAACCACAACGAACGCATTCACTTTGTCCACTCCCTTTACCGACATTTAGTTGACATTGTTATTCATGAGGATTTACTTTGGTCAATACCCCGCGTTAAATAGGTGATTGGTATTGTATTCCATGTATTTGCATGTCTTCTGGAGCGTGTGTGAAGGATGATTTGAACTAATGACCTTCCGTGCAAGCACCCTATAGGATTTTCTTTGGTGACGTGATCATCGGTCATTGATGGCCTACATCTTTTTCTTCCATTTTGCCCAATTTTTCCGAACTTTGAGGACTTTTTTCTCAGAGTTGGCAGTCTTTGGCACTGAAACGAGTTAGCTAGTTACGATTATACACATATAAACTATTAAATTAAACAGGTTTTATGTACCGGACTCAACCGGAACACTGTGCATTATTTAAGAACATTTTACATCTATTTTTCATCGAAAAAGTCACCAAAATCTCACCTTATTTGCTAAAGATGAAACTCAGCAAAAAAACGGCCGATTTTGATTACCTTTTCGATGTTTTATAGGACATTTTCTACACAACACACGATCAAGAAAACAGTTTGACTGTAGATCCCAAAACAAAGCTACTATACATGTTCAGAGCATCAGTGAAATTCCATAATCTTACTTCTGGGTAGCGTTTGTTTGTTCGTGGATGGGTTTGTTATAAATTTTTCCAGTAATGATTTTGCCAAGCATCGATCGCGGTAAATGGATCATACATGAAAGTAAGTACCATTGATAGCTTTTCTTTTCATGCGTCAATAGATAAGCGGATTAAAACTTGGCCGATCGAAGTCGTTGTGGTTCCTTCTCATCTCTTTCTTCCATGGTTCGATGTAGAGAGTCTTTCCTATTCAGAGGAAATATTGCAATTACACACCTTATTGCCTTTTAACAATAACCAATGACACTAGCACGTAATTCCAGTCAAGCACCAATCTTTAATCCTATTGTTGAAGAGGATAATAAGCTTATACTTATGTATAGCATTCGTAAAAAGCTTAAGTCTTTGTTTGCTTTGGTTAAGTCCTGTTCAAGTGGTGGATTAACCAACAATTAACAATGAGAGTACATTCCTGAACCTCGTTCAGTTGGCGATGATTTGAAGTGACCGCCAATTATGACCATTTGATATTTAATAGGGGCCTACCAGCAATGTGGAAAAAAAGAAATAATGTAGTGCCAAAATAATGTACCCTTTTACGGAAGGAGCAAAGTTTAACAAGTTACAACTCCGCTTCTGCAGTACGAATGTCAGCGGCGAATGTCAGGTTATTATTTCCCAGTCTTGAAAAAAAAATTGCAGGCAGAGGTGCGAATCGATCTCGGTACCTCCCGTTTAAAAAGCACTGTGCAAAACCACTAAGCCAACTAAATATCTGTCGTAAGATGCTTGACATTAATCTTTGATATTGCTGAATGGAACAAATCGCGGAATTAAATCAGTAATAAAAGAAGTAGATTCTTATTTAGCGGCCAAATTGGATAAAAGGGAAATATTTGTCCCTGCTCTAAAGAAAATATAGGTTAGAAAATTATCAAATAAATTTAAATTAAAAATTGAGACTTTATATTTATTTATTTCACAAGGCGGCATTTTCACAGACAAACACTGTATACGCTAAAAACTCGACCCTCATTACTAGATGATGGCATAGCTCAGTGTTAGAGCATCAGACTGGTAATGTCAATATCGTTGGTTCGAATCCGCCTGCCAGCAATGGTTATTATGATTTTAATGCTACGCTACAATTTGTTCAATTTTTTTTCATTTATTTATTTATTTATTCATTCATTCATTCATTCATTCATTCATTCATTCATTCATTCATTCATTCATTCATTCATTCATTTATTTATTTAAATAATTTGATATATTTGAAAGGGTATTTGAGCAATTTGAAATTTTTACCCTCTTATAATCCTATGGTGTCATTTTGAACCCACCCCCTCCCAAATTGCCAAAACCTATGAGTTTAAATCATACATAATGATCAGTACGTCAATCATGAGTGAACACCGGTTGGTCACTGCATTTATTTGGGAATGGGTAGGCACCAGAGAGTTGATATTATTGAGAGGGCACTCTATTCACGTGGTTTCTTTTCCAACGCTAAAAGATCACGAATTTTGGTGGTTTGCAAATAAAAAGTGTCCGCACTATCGATTGATTACGTAACTGTTATGAATAATTTATTAGGTTTTTCAATGCAATCGCCTCGACCCATTAATACATATTATCTGTATTATCAAAGTACTTGGAATAGCAATCCGGTGAGTTCACTGAACTACGCCCTAATACTGATGGCGTTTTAATGGCGTTTAATGGCGCTAATCCTCTCCATACACAGATGAACAAATACAATAGATGAAGGTCAACACGTATGACCTCCTATGTGACATGTTATATGTGATGTACAAAAACCTGAATATCATAAAGATCAGTATTCGTTTGTGCATATGAACTGCACATTTACGTTGCTAGATATTACTCATTATATATAATGACAAATATTGGTATTATGACAATACGGTATATACATTGTATATAAAACGACTAATAGATCCTACTATCATGGCGTCAGGTCAATGTTCATCATACCCCGTATGTTTCTTAAAATTCATTCATATTTGAGACAAATTGCTGTGCCAATTTTATTGGTGCACAGTAGATGCGTGTTTTTTTTAATTTTCATTTCCTTTTAATGAAAGAATTAAGGTTTTCCACTGCACGGTGGCCACAAGGGTGATACTAATTTTAATGCTATATTTTCAAAACGAATACGTGCTCCCGGTTGGCTCTATAGCGATTTCACAGAAAAGGTATTTCTAGTGCAATGCAGCGTCGGACTCTAGCTGAGAGCGTAGCCTAAGTCATTCCGGACTCCAAAAAGGGCTCTCCATACACAAATGAACAAACACAAAGGAGGGTAGTCTCCTCCGTGACCGGCTTGAGTTCGATGGAGCGGAACCAAATTGGCTGCGGAGGAGACGGGTCATTTTTCCATGCAAATTTTTCAGTGTCAGCCGCCTGTAGGCACTGCAGCTTGATTCACCATCCACAACATGATAATGTGTGCACATGCTACATTATATACACTTGTAGGCCTATGTTGTTGTTGGTGTATAAGTAATGGGCCTTGCAATATTATTGAAATGCCTCAAGCTTTTAATCCGATATGCAGATTATCTATTTGTTTTCATGAATTGGAAGACATTCTTTGATGTATTACTGAGCTCCATGATCTGAAATTACTGGAGTGTGAGGTCAGCATAGTATTTTATTAACAGAAAGTATAGAGGCCCTGCATGAAATTATCGATTGGCTCCAAACAAAGGATTTGAGCCGGTGTCCTTCACCGTAGTTATGGCGGAGTGCAGTCCATTCAATCAAATGTTGTCATCAACCTATTTGATTGCAATCATGCTTTTGTTGAATGCATTTGAGTAGTCCGCCATATTTACGGGATGATATGTCACATGCAAGGCCTCTATTCTCCAAATTCATTTCCTAATGTATGTGAGAATGATACAATAATGACATGATGAACATAGTCATTGATGCATCAGTTTTAAAATAGACTAGGCGGTTACCATATTTGGCGGTTCTCGGCTGTGCGCGATTACCAGGCTGATGGTGACATGTCCATATGACAGTTTTTACTAATTTGACCTCAGATGACCCCTGGCGACCCCAAAATGACCTTCCAAAAATTTGGCTCTAAATGTTGACTGTACCCACCACGTTTCATGCCCATACGACAGTTTTTAGTAATTTGACCTCAGATGACCCATGGGTGACCTTGGATGACCCCAAAATGATCTAAACTTATAACTCTAAATGTTGACTGTACCCACCAAGTTTCATGCCCATATATGAGTTTTTACTAATTTGACCTCAGATGACCCGTGGTGACCTTGGATGACCCCAAAATGACCTTCAAAAAATGTTGTTTTAAATGTTGACTCTACCTACCAAGTTTCATGCCCATACGACACTTTTTAGTAATTTGACCTCAGATGACCCCTGGGAGCGGACCCCGGTGTCAGATGACTTTAAAACGAACATAAACATCTTCTTGACAGGACAGAACTACACCCACCCACCGAGTTTGAGTCCCGTAGGACCTAGTTTCATGCCCATATGGCAGTTTTTAGTCATTTGACCTCAAATGACCGCTTGGAGGGGGCCCCGGGGTCGGATGACTTAACGAACATAAACTTCTTCTTGCCAGGACAGAACTACACCCACCCACCGAGTTTGAGCCCCGTACGACCTACGACGGCCTCACATTAGCAGTCACAGACAAAACCTAAATCTACAGAATATATCCATTACTCGTCTCGAAAGAGCTCAAAATAAATAACTTAGAAAATTTTCTTGATGTCCTTTAACATGTTTCCATAGTTAACCATCGTTAGCCATGGATATCTATGCTGTAGAACTGACCGGTGACTAAGTCCGATTTATTGGGACGTTTATCGACCATCAACGAGTAATGCTGAATACTTTTAAAACTGAAAACATAATTGAAGGGGTTCGCATGAGTCCTAATATACTTGTTAAAGGGATGTCCTCAAAGCGAATAAATCTTCAAAAGGTCTATTTTTGGTATTTGCTTAAGGGATGTGCAATGGGCGTGAACCTGGTTTAGATTCCAGAGGGGGTGTTCCTGTAAGCGATACAGCCATCAGAAAAAGACCAGCTCATATCGCGCGCCAAATAAGTTTGCAGTTCAGTGCAGAGCTGGGAATCGAACCCGGGACCTCCCTGTTGTAAAACTGTATTACAACTGAGCCAAGAAACGATTAGCTGCGAGAAGTGTGATAGTAATCCTTGATATTGCAGAATAGAATAAATCAATAAATCAATAATAAACCGATGAATCATGGAATATTATTAATTACTTACTAATCTATCAAATAAATAAGTCAGTAAATAAACAAATAAATAAATAGGAATAGGCCGAAATAAATAAATAAATACATAATGCAGAACGCAGTTAGTATTTTAGGTACAAAATTCTGTTATTCTATTATTTGTAATTTTCTACTATACACGCAAAGGACCTGTGCTGTTAATATCCGCGCCTAATCAATAATGGGTATTTCACCAGGTTCACGCAATAGTTATACTATACTGTATCCCTGTAGGATTATCTACTGACCTAAATATCAAATTTGGGAAAAACTTTTAAAACAAATACGAACCTTCCAAAATAAATACATATTCGCACTGGGCGGCCCAGTCACTACCTGCCGCTGTGATTTGGGGTAACTTCCCCTCTTCAGATACCTGTACTTCAAGTTCGCCCATACCCCATGCCTTACCCAGCAAACACAAAAACGTTTTAAAAACGTTTTAAATAAGTTATATTTTGGCTTTTGGTTTAGGTAAAAATGTTTTAATAACATTAAAATGTCGGGTTATATAAAAGTCATGATAACGTTTTAAAACGTTTTGTATGAAAACACACTACAACAATATTTTTAATGTTTTCATAAAATGTTATTGTAAACTATTTTGCAAACATTTTTGCCAAATATTGTGTCAATACTAAAATATCATTATGTTAAAATATTTGAACCCAGCAAACACAGAAAGTTCTTAAAATGTTTGTTTTTTTTCAAAACCTTTTAATAACATTTAAATGTCGGGTTATATAAAGGTCATGAAAACGTTTTTAAAACGTTATTGAAAATATTTTTCAACCCCAAAATAACATTCTGTTCAGAATGTTTTATATCAAGTTTTCAAAAATGTTTTTGGAATGTTATTAAAACGTTTTTATACCCTTGAGTCGACAAAATTTGTTCTCGCGTTACGGAGGTTAAATTAGCATATCCTTATCATAAAACTTTCATTATTGCGTTATGTGTATCATATCAAACACATCGAAGAAAACTATTATTCTGTTGCTTTTCTATCCAAATTAAATTTCATAAAATTTATTTCTGAACAAGAAACACAAAATATATTTTCCATTATATTTCTGCATTTTTTCGGAGGAAAACTATCGAGTATTTGTTGTTTGATTCACCAGAAACTGTGTAATTCTATTAATAGAACTATCATCGGCCATAGGAATCAAGTGATCAATTCACGGAATATCCCTGTTATTACCATATTTATGAGCTGTTTTGGGAGAATGATGCTGCAGAATAACTTTTGTGTGATCAACCAAGAACGAGAAAGACAACTATTCATACTTTCATCTGTGTGAGCACCCAGAAACGGTTAAATAACTTGATTTTTAATGAAGGCAGCTCTGCACTCTCATAAATGCATGCAGTTAAAGCGTCTTAACTTCTGGCAGTCAAGTTAGCTCAACCGATAAGGCGTTCGACTATGATGCGAGAGGTTGCGGGTTCGAACCCTGGAGGTGCCTAGTACGGGCTGGCGGAAAAATTGAGTTAGCTTGAAATTCCCCTGGACAAGGAACTTACTGCTAATTGTCTCGTTTTAACCCGTACGAAACTCGGAAAGATTATCCTGGTTGCAAAGGTTATTTGTGGAATGTCTAGGGTGTGCGATCTTGTAGCAGCAAAGTCCCCGAATTGTTGTTAAATGGTTTATGGAGTGATGTGGGGCCTTAGTAGTCAGCGACAACCTGTAAAGTGTGCTGAGGCTTGTGGATCAATGTCTAGGCGTCACTGCGGTCTTTTTATTCTTTTATTTTTTTCATTATTCACAATTATTCACGCACCACATATTATAAAAGTAAACATTTTTGAAATAGCAAAAAGTCAATCAATCTAATTATAAGCACATTGACATTTTTTGAGAAAGTTACCAATTTTGTTTTGTTTTTTGAAAACGTGCTTGCTTACTTGCTTATGTCGACTTGTCTAGTCGGACTCCGCTGATGGCTCTCCACACAACTCTGTTCTGCATGCAGTTCCTAATGTCTTGTCTCTCTAGTCCAGTATCCTCGATTAGTTGCTTAATGTAGTCCTTACGTGGTTGTCCTCTTGATCTTTTACCATGCGTAGGCTGCCACAGCAAAACTCTGGAAGCTGCCTCTGTTTCACTTCAGGCACAGTGTCCAGCAAATCTCAGCCTTTTTTGTTTTCAGCCTTTCGGAGATTGGGGAGAGATTGCCGTACAGCTCCTTATTGGTGGTGTGCGACTGCCAGGTAACATTAAGTGCTTTTCTCAGTAGTCTGATATAACAACCATCAAGCGCCTTCCTAAACTTTGATGTAATTGTCCAGGTTTCTGCACCATACATCAGAAAGTCAGAAAAATATAATAGCTCAAAAACAGCAACAAAATGAACTTGTTAACATTAACACGCTCAAATCCACTGATTGCTTGATGTTGTATTAATGGAGTTGTGTTCGAAAATGAACATACATATTGAGGCTTAGAAAGTGTCACATTTGTCACTTTGATCGATGTTCACTGGAGAAAGCGACAACACTCGGTATTTTCCCTCACCTTACTGTGTACATCGGGTAAATTCACAGGCTTGGTCATTGAGAAATCCCCATATATGTCACGATTTAGGACAGAAAAATTTGAGGATACAATAATTTAAAAGTTTATAAAATACAAATTTAAACGTTAACATACCAATCCAGCAAACAAAAAAAGTTATATTTTGGGTTTTGGTTTAGGTAAACACGTTTTAATAACATTAAAATGTCGGGTTATATAAAGGTCATGAAATCGTTTTAAAACGTTTTGTATGAAAACACACTACAACAATATTTTTAAAATGTTTTCGAAATATCATTGTAAACTATTTTTGCAAACATTTTTGGCCAAATATTTTGCCAACACTTAAATAACATTATGTTGAAATATTTGCACCCAGCAAACACAGAAATGTTCTTAAAATGTTTTTTTACAAAACGTGTTAATAACATTTAAATGTCGGGTTATATAAAGGTCGTGAAAACATTTTTAAAACGTTATTGTAAATATTTTAGGCAAACATTTTTTGCAAAATATTTTTTCAACCCCAAAATAACATTCTTATTAGAATGATTTGTACCAAGTTTTCATAAATGTTTTTTTAATGTTATTAAAACGTTTTTATACCCTTTATATAACCCGACATTTATATGTTTTCTGTAAAACATTTGTGTTCGCTGTGCAGTAAATTACCAACAAATGTTATTTAATGTTATGAAAACGTTTTATACCATTAATGTACCCTTTATATAACCCGACATTTAAACGTTTTCTGACAACCTTTTCTAACCTTTTGCGAATGATGTCGAAAACGTTTTGTGTTTGCTGGGAAAATACTAGCAACAGCCTTAAAAATTTACCAGTTAAAAACCTAAACGCGGTAACTTCAGAATTTTCCAGTTAAAAAACCTAAAAACGGCCACTTCAGAATTTAGCTTCCTACATAAATTTCACTTTCAAGATTCCAGAAACGCCCACTTCACACATTTGCTCACCCTCCATAGATTTTTGGCACTTCAAACGTCTACTTTGTCGGCCAGAAAAAATTACGGTCTTGCAACCCCTGCCGGTCACACAAACTTCCGGCCTCTCAAAACATCAACACTTATCCAAGTTTTCAACACACATATTATATTCGTCCTTTCACATTCGACACTTTTCCCGATTTCCAACACTATCACTACTACACACACCATTCTCGCATTCAAGTAACATTTTACTTTCAAAATGCCTCACAACTCTTTCACTATATTCAAAAAATAGAATTAGTTTGTTCAAAATCGACACTTTTCCCTGTTTTCCACACTTTTAAACTGCTTCACATTCGCAATTTCAAAATCGACAGTTTTCCTGATTTTCAACACTTTTACTATACATTCACAAATTAGAATTAGTTTTTTTTTCAAAATCGACACTTTCCCATGTTTTCAACACTTTTAAACTGCTTCACAAATTACAATTGTTAATTTTAAAATCAACACTTTTCCCGATTTTCCACACTTTAACTTTATTCAAAAATTAGAATTTGTTTTTTCAAAATCGACACTTTCCCATGTTTTCAACACTTTTAAACTGCATCACAAATTAGAATTGTTAATTTCAAAATCAACACTTTTCCCGATTTTCAACAAATTGTTGTGATGAAATTAAATTGAGCACGCTTGGTTTGACGCAAGTAGAGACAAGGCGCCCTGTGTGGCTTGACGCTTTTGTTCTTTCACACTGGATTAAACCATATTAACGTGCGAACTCCGTTAAGTTTAAATTTGTTATTCTTTACCCAAAATACTGAAATAATATTAGTAACAACTGTCACGAAGGGCTTCTGTACATTTTAATGGAGACGATTTTAAAGCCAAATTGCCAATTACGACCATTATTAACCGATATCTCATTGTTTTGCATTGAACGTTTCACATTAAAACTACACATACCGGGAACATCATACAAACCGTCACGTTTATTATGTGATATACACTGATAGCCAGAATGGAGTCAAGTGGCTCTATAAGTGGAGTAAACTAGTACTGACTCTCCAATGGAGTCACCTGATTATCACAGGAGAGTCAGTTGACCCTACCTGTGGGGTCAATTGACTCTACATTCAGAGTCGTCGACGGAGTCAAGAAATTTATGACTCTTCAAGGGAGTCAGACTCTGTAATTGCTTGGCTCTTGACACCATGGAATGTATATTCTCCCATTCCAAGGGGATGGTAGTTAAGCCAAATTTTCTTCATCGTGTCGTCTGACAATCGCCAATGGCGTGAAACTCATAGTAAAGTCTCCTATTCCGGTAGGTCTATACTTTGAATTTTTATCTTGATGTACATCTATGTGTATCAGTATTTTATCTTTTTTCGGACAGTCGGAGTGACCCTGTAATGGAGTCAGAATGACTCTATTAATGGAGTCTGGGTTACTCTAGGAGCAGAGTCTTCAACAGTGACTCTTCAGCGGAGTCAAAAAATTTATGACTCTTCAAGGGAGTCAAATGACTCCCAATATGGAGTCATTTTAGACATAGAGTCGCAGAGTGACTGGACTCTACTTTTAGAGTCACCTAGAATTGGCTTTCAGTGTACATGTATATTCAGTTTATGGTTGATTTAATCACAATAAGTATTTATATACAAATGTCTCATTAGTGGTCTATTGTTTGCCCAGAATCTGCCAGTGAAAATAATTACTTTAGCACAGGCGTCTTCAAGTTTTTACTGGAATACTTTAGTCGTCTTCAAATTTTAGTATACTAGTAGCTTTATGCCACTGAATGAAAAGACGCGCGAAGTAACTGCGACAAGGTATACTGATGTCACTGCTTCAAGTATGCTATGGAAAAACATCAAAACTCATCAAATAGAAAACAGACTGATGTGACGAATATGTTAATAAAAGCTAACTGCGAATTTTGATCGATTACAATTTATATCATTTGATGAATAAAATATAAGACGACTTCGTGACTAGGGTGTTTAATCATACATTTCATTTCTGATCATGGATAAGGTATGTAATTTGTTTCATCATTACTTGTTTGAAATGCGCCACCCATTTTGTAATCTAATGATGATAAGATAATGATGATGATGATGATGAGGATAATGACGACGACGACGATAATGAGGATGACAAAAACGTCATTTAAGGGTAAACGAGGTATTATTGGTCAAAGCAACCAAACAAAAATCAATTTTTATTATATAAATCAATATATTTAAAAAATTAACACTTTGATGATTTGCAAAAGTTGATTCTACAAATCATATACTTTGAAAAGTTGCTTAATTTACTGTTGTTAATGAGTTATGTACGTTTTACAAAAGTGTTATTGTTTCAGCCCTCTTTGCAACATACGACGTATCTCAAGAACCACAGGACCTACAATATCTGTGGTATTTGAATTCTTCTACATGCTCGCTATGAAATGATCAATGCAATCTTTGCCAAAGCTCGCTACCATTCACAAGATGATGTGAACTACCAAATAGCAACAGTTTAAAATAGTTGCTAACCTTAAAATGTTCATACTTTAATCTCATAAATTATTCTCTTAATTTCAGCGATTTGCACGTTTATTCAGTTTGATGATAGTTTACTTACTATGTGTTACACTGTACCATTCAGTAACATTACTGCAAGTGTAAGTATTCCAATTAAATATGATTAAATAATTAAAAATTAATATTGGTCGATAATAAGGTTAATAATGGAAGGATGCATAATTTAGTGTTTTATGTTATGAAGAATCCACCAAAAAATGTTGACAAAGTAAAGAAAGCAGCAAGTTCAAACAGTCCCCATCTCGGCTCACATTTTGAAACTTGGTCCCATTTGTAAATTCTTCTGATTTAAACTTTATCATATTATCAATTTAGGACATTTCCAAAAGTGTTACGTATCATTCATGTGCAGATGTGCGATATTAATTTGTAAGCCTTATAGTGGAACGACCAGAAATGTTATTACAAGATCAATATAATTTATATGTTTAAAATTACGTTATCCTTGATTTATGTCAAAATTATGTTATCCTTGATTTATGTCAATAAATTCTTTTATAAAATATTGAAAAGAATTCAGGTGGTCCCTGGTTTTAAACTGGGGTCACGAAATCAGATACCCGGATCAGAAGTCGAATGCTCTATCCACTGGGCCACGGGAAACTGGGATAAATGTGTGAACGTGCAGTTCTTATATAATGACACCCCATTTGAAATAATAACATTTTTCACGGCTGAGTACACGCCTTGTGAATGTAGCGGGGTCTCAAAGCATTATTCTGTGCAGCAAGCTGCAATCCCATATCTTCACAATCTGGGACCTAATGCAATCCTCCAAGATGACACCGCTCGCCCACAGAGCCACGGTAGTCAACGACTACCTACAGAATATGGGATAGAGTCAAAATGGCCAGCCATCAGGCCAGACCCGGGGCCAGACCTCAACCCGATTGAACACTTGAGGAGTATATATGAATGGATGCGGTCGTCACAAACGAAGTAAAAGAATTGCGAATAACTATAGATTATTTGGTAAATGGGGTTCAGAATTTGTATGAATATGCTAGGGTAAATGAAAAGGGAGACTGAACAAATAGTGCGAAAGTGATTCGTAGCTATGGGTGTAGCAGCCATCAAATGTTCTGGATCAAATGTGTCGAATGGTTTCCACACAATATGAGGACCCACAATATGACCCTTATTGACAGTGCAATAAGTATCAGGTCCCCAGAACCAAAACAAAAAGATATGGGAACAGCTCAATACCCTACCTCACTCATCTACTTAATTAGTGCATCTCATCATGTTCATATTCAGCTGGCGTGTTTTAACTGTGATTTTATGACATCATTATTTATCTTGATGCATTCAATTTGTCCTTTATAATTTGGCTGGGCCAATTATGTGTAATATTTAGTTATGTTATTTATTAATTACTGTTTTATTAAATTAAATTCTTTAGTGCATCTGTGGTGTGGGGGTGTGTGTATATGGAGGACTGATAGTTGGGGTGTGGGTGTATGTAAGGTGTGTGGAGATGTTGGGGTGTGTGAGCTGTATGAGTGTGAGTGTGACATTTTGCCTCAACAAGTGCAATTATTTTCTTGAGTAATTTTATGGTGTTTTTATGTATACCGTATTTTATATGTTTTTTTATGTCTTTTAATGCAATGCAAATGAAATATTTCATGTAATTTGGCCTACGGGCCACGAATTTGAAATAAATTTAATCTGAATCTGAATCTGGATATCAGTATCATTTCCACTTATTTAGACTATGAAATACCCGGTGAAATGAAACGAAAATGTTTGGTTATTATCAAACAATGATTGACTGTAGCATTTATGTCACTTTTTAAATTAATGAGTTCTTAAAATATTAAACTCGGGACAGTAAATAACATAAAGTGTGCTGAGGCTTGTGGATCAACGTCTAGGCGTTGTGCCTGTGCGTAGCGCACTATAAATCACTGTACTTTTTCTTTTTTCTTTTTTTTTTTCTTTTTTTTTTTTTTTTTTTTTTTAGTTACTTGACATCACCATCCTAGATTACTCCTAAATCAATTCATTCTTTGTTTCAGAAATCAAGAGTCGATGTTGATTCCCCAACCACGCCCAGATTCTGCAAATCGGACTATTTATCAGCACCAACGAGCCGAATGCAAACCGCGGAATCAATTGGTCTTCATAAAGACACATAAGACAGGGAGTACCACATTACAGCTTATAGTTCAAATGTACGGCTACTACCGCAATGCTTCCTTTGTGTTCAATGTGCATGATCGAAGAACTGGACACATTAGATACATAAAAGTAAATATAACTAAAATCCTTCCTCCATTAAATGTATCAAAAGGTGCGTATGATAAATACGCAAACCAATTCAACATGTCCACAGTGCATTTCAAATACAATCGCACATTTTTTAACAATGTAATGAACAATGACACTAAGTATATTTCTTTGTTGCGAGATCCAGTGAAACAGTTTGAATCTGCGTTTGTGTTTTTTGGACACGGTAAGAAAGACAACGGATCTACGGAAGTGCAGATAAACAAGTGGCTCAATGGATCAAAACGTGGTTTATACCTCAATAATAATCAAATGCTTGATTTGGGATTGGCGAAAAGAGATTTCAGGAACCAATCAGCGGTGTCGTTATATATTGAGACGCTTTCTCGTGAATTTGATCTGATGCTTATCACTGAATATTTTGACGAATCTTTGCTGTTACTCCGTAAGCTTATGTGTTGGAGTTTTGATGATATCTTATACATAAAACAAAACGTAAGAGCAAACACATCTCGCTCACAGCCCCTATCTGAACCATTGAAAGACAGGATACGAACATGGAATGTAGCAGATACATGTCTTTATGAATATTTTAACCAAACATTGTGGAAGAAAATCACTGCATATGGGTCAAGTTTTGATCGCGATTTAGAGTACTTCAAAGAGAAACAAACTAAACTCTATAATCTTTGCGTAGGATATACTACATCTGAAATAATTAGTAAGCAGCGGAATGTAGCGCGAACAAAGTATACAGTGTTACCGAATTCTACGGATTACTGTACTTTAATGGCCAATAAACAGAAAGATTCTTTCAAAAGACTCTGGATAAGACAAAACAAGCAAAATAGTTTTGCATAATGCTAGTTACCATGTAGTTCCATTACTTCCAACCTTTGAAGCTATGCAACAAAACTGTACTGTAAGAATATTAAAAAAAATACTATCTAGGTCAAGATTTAGAAAATTAATATTATTATTATTATTATTAGTGTTATTATTATTATTATTATTATTATTATTATTATTATTATTATCATTATTATAATTTTTTTATCTACATAGCTTAGGCTTTACTTATCTTTCCTACCATTCACTTCATATTTCTATTCTATCCTATCGTCACATTTGTCTTTTCATCCCACTTCCTGCCCCATTGTTTTAGTACCACTTGATCGTTCCCTCTGCATTCACCATTCATTGCTATTTCTATTCAGCTTTTTCATCCATTGATCATTTCATAATGTCTGCCATATCTCATTTCCTGCCCCTTTGTCTATGTTTTGTATATAGATTATGTTTGTGTGTTGTCTTGTCACTTTGCCTTTGATAAAGATCCTGCTAGGATCGAAAGCTCAGGTCATTGACCAAATTTGAATTTAACTACACAGGCAATTTTTTATGGATAAGATGTTTCCAACAGCTCCTTTTAACTTGATTTTTTTTAAAATTGTTTATAGAAGACCTTTGACCTTTCTGCTTATAACTCCAGAAGGGAATGTCACAGATAGGTAAAAATATACTTTTTTATGGATCGCACAGATGGGTAAAAGTATACTTTTTTGGACTGCCATGACTAAAGGTATACTATGGAGAACTTTTCAACACCATTTGAACAGTTTGTTTGAATTTTGACCTCTGTATGAACTTTGACCTGCCATATCTTAAAATGCCCAATGCTGACAGATGTCCAGTTAACTTTGACAGATGTCCAGTTAACTTATTTTTGAGGTTAGTTGTCTTGAGAAGCAATATCCATCAAACACAAAACTACGGACATCAAAACAACGTCATACCCAATGGCAGTCGGACTAAATCTATAGAATATTAATATACCAAAGAATTAAACATTTTCCTATTAGTTGTTTACAAGTAGCCTCCAACTTTTGTTTCATTCGGCAGGTCAACTGCATTTTAACCATATTATGAAATATTTCGTAACTGAATAAAGTCGATGTAAACAAAACCTATGATTCATGAAATGAACTTGTTTGAAAAATATTGTTTACTTAAGGGCTAGGGTACGGGCAAAAAGTAGAGGAAACTGGAGAGAGGAGGCGACGATGAATCCCAGACCACAGTGCCAGGTAAATGACCGGGCCATCGAGTGCAAATGTGTATTTATTTTGGAAGGTTCATGTTTGTTTTCAAAATTTTGGGGCGTTTTTTTTTTTTTTTTTTTATTTTGGTTATATTTCAAGAAAGCGACATGCCAAAGATAAATCTTTTGGCACATACTTTGTTATTGTTAATACAACTCTTTTCTGCATACCTACGTTACAGTTCGTTTTGGTGATTTAGTAATATTATAAATTTTGTGACTGCATTTTGGCGTTTTCAATGCGTTTTAAGCTTAGGCGACGAAAATCACCAAAACCTGTAAATATTTGCAATTTGGGAAAATACAAAAAAAAATATAAAAAATTTATTCCTGAAATTGTCAAAATTTGGGTCTGTATTCATTTGTACAGGAATTTTTTTCCCAATTTGGTCGGGCCCGTAGAACAGGGTTTTCTTTTTTCGTCGCCTTAACGTGGAATTAACGCTGATACCTGGTCCTGTTCCTTTTAGAATTTCTGTCTTTTGCAAATAACAGAATGCAGATTGGCTCTGAATAAGTATCGTATTCCTCTCGGTGGGTCTTTTCATGATATAATTACTTTGAATTCCGCGTAATAACCCATAATATACCTCTGAATTCAGGGTTCAAGGCTGCTTTCGGAAAAGCCGTAGTCTTTGGCGCTGTATTGATATCTCAAAAAAAGTGTACGACTGACGACCACGTTTTATACTTCCCGCATTAATGATTGCGTCTACGCCTAATAATATACTTTTTTGTGTACGTTGATTGTATAGTGATTGAACCACTGTACATTCAAAATATTATATACCAAGAATTGGTTACATATTGGTTATCTATTTGGTAAGTATGACTTCAGGTATAGGCCCTTTATGCATCTTCCGTGCTTTTCTATTACGTAGGATCTTTACCCACATGCATGTGCCCGGGGCATGTGCCAATATTACGTAACGCCAGAGGTGAATATATTTCTTTTACACCGAGTATGATGTAATGGTTGGGTGGCCAAGCGGTGTAATTGATTTCTTAGATGCTGCTCTGATCGTTGCTGGTTCGAAACCTTGTTATTATTTCATCTTTTTTCTTATGCAGCTTTCTTTTTCCAGCGTATAGAAACTGATTTATATTTGTTTTTGTTTTTGTATTATTTATTTATCTATTTTTTTTTTTTTTTATTTATTTATTTATTTATTTATTTATTTATTTATTTATTTATTTATTTATTTATTTATTTATTTATTATTTAATTATTTATTTATTACTTTTATTTTATTTATTTGTTTATTTTAGTTTTCGTTTGATTATTTTAATGACGTGGTAATTGAGTGATGATTGATCGATTGCTACTTTAGTTGTGGGACTTCAATTTGAATGACGTCGTATATTAGTATTGATTTATTCCGTTAAGCATTATCAAGGATGAATATCACAGGTTTTAGTGCAGATAGGTAGTTGGTTTAGTCATAGTGGTACTATCCCGTGCTTCAGAACCGAGAGGTACCGGGTACCGGGTTCGATTCACATCTATGCCTAATTTTTTAAAGACTTGGAGAATTACTGCAGTAAGTTTATTTGGCGCTCGATCTCAGTTAGTCATTTTCTGATGGTTGTGCCTCTTACAGACACAATCCCTCTGGAATCCAACTCACGGTTTGCTCTCTTCACATACACTAAATCGTTCCCAATTATTGTAGCTACTAGTACTTTTAGTTAGGGGCTGTGCAATAATTATGAGCCCTGGGGAGGGTAAAATTGGGGGGGGGGGGGGGAAGAAATTTTTGTCAAGACGAAAGGGGGGGCAAGCCATTTTTGGCAAGCCGAGAGGGGGGGACAAGCGATTTTTGGCATGCATTCACGGGGCGCCTTTTTAATAAAATGCTTTAAAAAGGCTTAGGAAAACGGTACGGAAACGCTTAAATATGCAAATTTTCCTGCTCGCTGCGCTCGCAACATACATCTAGACCATTTAAAGTTTGGAATTTGGGATCCCAAAATTTGGCATGTTCAAGGGGGGGCAAAGAATTTTTGGCGGGCCGAGGGGGGGCAAGCGATTTTGGCGGGCCAAGAGGGGGGGGGGGGCAAGCGATTTTGGCGAGCCGTTTGGAAATTTTACCCCCCCGGGGGGGGCTGATAATTATTGCACAGCCCCTTAGCCCAATCATGTCATCTTGATGACTCAATAGTCCTCTCAGCCAGACGATACTCAAATATGAGATCTTATCTCAGGTGCTAAGTTGGGTCATAGAACTTTCGTCGATATGATGTTCGCGTACGAGTGACATCTTATCTGATGAGATAAATCAAGAAAGATAACACAAAAGGCGCCTAATAGAACCTTATCATAAACGACATGAAAATTCAATTAATGTTTTCAATAAATGTTCACGCAAATCTTCAGGTAACATTATTTTATGGATTCTACCCGTTCTGAGCTAATAATGTCGTCATATTGGAAATAAATTAAACAATCCATCAATGTCGCAGAAGTTCTTGTAGTAGTCCACCCTGATAGTATTTGATGCGACACCTGCATAAAGAACGCAACACCTGCTCAGCGTGTGGTATTCAATGACGCCATGACAATGACAAATTAGGAGGAACTTTCAAAATGGCGGGAAAAGGGAAGCAAATTATACAGGAACGATTTCAATTTATTCATGAATTTGATGATATGATAAGAATTTTATAATACAATAATGTTAGAATTGTATGTTAATTCTTGAAACTGATTAATTCTTGAAACTTTGCATCGAGTTGACAACATAATGGACGCTTCACCACTACTTTTCGATACATATAACGTTATTAAATATGCACTATAGGTGACATTATACTTGTACATATTGACTTATCGACTAATGCTTTGAATTGTTTAATCAATCAAAGTCATTCTTAAGTGATTTTCTCAGCAAATGATAAAAGCAACAAGCAAATAACACACTCACTTAATGCATTGCTCTTGTTGTTTTTAATTTAGGGAAAGGTAGGCATCTGCAAACAGGAAAAAGTAAGAACGTAACAAGCCGTGACTCCAAGTTATTGCACTTTTTTTAATTGCTTTGGATAAATCATTAAGGATAAAGTGCAAGCTATGAGTACAACTTAAATTGAAACCTTTCACAACCAGATATTACAAAAATCTAAAAAAGGAAGTTTTAAAGATTGTTTAAATTTTTCTTTAAACCTTAGCGACTTTCATTTTGTATACATACAAATATGAAGAATATCCTTTCTCTCATGTAGCGTGCTTTTGCTTTGCGTTGCCTTTTTCTTTGTTTTCTTTTCTTTTGCTTCTTTCGAATGACGTTTCGTTAATGTTGATTCAACAAAAGTAAAGTTTTTTTTTTAAACTTCCGTGGTCCGGGTACGCGCTGGTGAATTGCGGTCGCGTAGAAGTGACAAGGTCGCCTACTACGCGCCGCGCCGAAGACCAATGGGTCAGCCGGCTTGTTGACAAGTGCATTGATCAGCCAATCAGCGTGATTGTTTATTGCTTTTGTGTTTACGCTCGTATACGCGATACGCACAGACACGACCACGGAAGTTTAAAGAAACCAACTTTATGTACATGTCTTTAATTATATCTTGTCTAATAATATACAGTGAATAATGAATAATGATTTCAAATATTCAAGAAAAATCGATAAATATTACAGTTTTGCAATGGAACAAATCCACTTGTGAAGTTCGTGAAGATGTTAACGGTCTCTGAATTTTTTATTTTTTAAATAAGACAATGCCAAGTATTTACGTTCAGCAATCTTGTATCAATCTTGCCCTTGTCTCCTATAATCACGTGACCCAATACGGAATTAATCGCACATTTTAATGGATTAATGCCATTGTCTCATGTAATCACATGAGTCCAGTGGCGGCGCCACGGGGGGGCATGAGGGGAAAATGTCCCCAGTCAGAATTCTGCCCCCCCTGTTTCCCCAGTAATAACCCAAAATTACGAAAATTTCACCTTTTTGCGGTAATTTTGCGCAAAATTTGTTGAAGTTGCCCCCCCCTGAAATTCACTTTGCCCCCTCAATGCCCCCCCCCCGAAAAAATTCCTGGCGCCGCCACTGATGATCCAATACAGAATCAATGGCACATTTTAGAGGACTAATGCAATATGTTATTCGGTTTAAAGACTTCGCCATGTATTCACCTCGTTACGCAATTGAAATATGCTCTTTATGTAGGATTACGTTGATGGCATAGAAGTTACATATAAATTGGTAATAAATTTGGTATCCAGAGAAAGGGATGATGTGAAATGAGCTCAGTCAGCTCACTACCACAAGGACTCAAATAATTGTAATACGAACTTATGTGCTCTATAAAAACACAGTTCATATTACAAGTCTGATGATTATAACAGTTTAGGTGTGTATAAGAATATGGAAATATAAATAATTCAAAAATATTGAATATTACTTTTACAATGCAACAAGTAAACAAATGAAAGAAAATTATTTTTTTTGCGTAAAATGTATTTCGTGGAAAGTGCATACTTCACCATGTCATCACTTGGCAAATGCAATGTAACATGAACGAATGTGTTCTTTTTCTGTCACAGAAGTCAACAAGGTAATGCCATATTAAATTTCATATTGAAGTGAATTAATGCCATTTGAACATGAGACAGAACAAGAAACCTATCAGCACCTTTTCATTTCTATAACAAATTGTTCTTTTTGATATAATTCTATCTATATATAAAAAAGATCAATCCATGCAATAACAACAATGGTAAAATATGGGGAACACCGCGCGCGTGACTAACCATACAGACGAGAAATTTAAGCAATATAAAATACGGTGTAACTTTTCAATTTCAGAATCAAGAAAATGTTAACAACGATAGAAAAACCATTTGCTCTTACCTTCAGCAAATATGTCCGAGGCCAAAGACAGGGCAAGCAGAAGTCGAAATGCAAATATCCAAGACATGGTGGATTAGTAGTTTAGTACCAGTTACCGTGTTCAATGATCCTTACAAATTGTTCCCGCCAAAAACGTAAATCATCGTTTAGAATCTACAAGACAAGCAGACGACAGTCCGGCTTAACGCGCGAAACCACTATTGCACAGAAAGTAATTTCACTTAATTGTGATAATATGAAAGTCAAGTACACTGTGTTAGTCCACATAGAATAATGTGATTAAAAGCCTTCCTTCAATTGCATCCTCTCTGTAGGTTGTTCCATACGTATACACCGGTATAAACTTATAACATATATGTCAACACCGATGCCACAATATACCTAAATTATGCTGTCATTGGAAAACTAATCCCCCTATTGGATAGCTCATCATAAACAGCTAAATAACATAGCCAACGGCTTCTGCATCAATATCAATATTAATGTCATGAATAGACTTAGTGTGGTGGGATGCATGGTTTGGTCGTGGCATGATGACCGATTTCTGGTTGCATTGAACCGTTTCCCTATTTCGAATAAGATATGGAGGTGATACCTGCGTCATTAATATGCTAGAAGCAACTGTTGTCTTTGGTATTAAGAATTTAAGTCTCTGCCTGGATCATTTATGGCCAAAATGCCAGCAAGTCTAGAAGTGGTTTACGCAAAATAATTTAAGATCAAAAAATGATTTAAAGGGAGTAAGGTTGAAATTGTTAATGAAACATAAATACTGTGGTGGAAGTTAATGTAGAATTGTTAAAAGTAGATTTGTACAAAATGTGGGACCAATATGGCGAACAAAAATATTTTATCGAAATTTATCTATAATTAATCTATAACAATGAATGTAATATAACAATCCTGTTGGTGATCCTGTTTCCCATGTAACAATATTGATTACGAATAGATTTTCCAGCTTGATTCCTATTCTTGAATTGGATGTTGTATACAAAATTATCACATACAATTTTGGCATAAATGGCTTTTGAAGGAATTTCTGATGTTATTAATTAATTTATATGAAAATGTGTTTATCTAATGAAGAACAAAATGGAGCAAAATATATCTGATGAGCAGGCATGATTTCGTGAAGGAAGGGGACTAGGGACCAAATTGTCAATATCAGGAATGTGATTGAGAAATGCAGAGATCATATACTTACAAATACATGTGCTTCATAGACTACAGTAAAGCTTTTGACTGTGGCTAATAGCCATCCTCAGATGTGACAAGTCATCTTGTGGACCTGATCAGCCGCTTATATGAAGACCAAGAATCGCCAGTCAGAACAAGTATTGGGGACACAGATTTGTTCAAGATTGGAGTTACGACAGAGCTGTGTGCTATCACCAAACCTATTTAACATCTACTCTGAAGACGTTATGAGAACAGCTTTGGAGGGGTTTGAAGGTGGAGTGAAGTTTGGCGGTACAAGTATTACTAAACCTGAGTACGCCGATGATACCACTCTTATTTGTAGCAACAGAGTAGATATTATTGATCTTTTGAAGCGCATCAAAGAGGCCAGCGATAAAAAAAGCCTTCTCCTGAACACAAAGAAGGCAAAAATAATGGTTATAGATAGAGAGCGGAAAACTGATGATTTTGTGATAGATGGACAGCAGATTGAGGAGGTAAAGCATGAATACCTGAGTTCAATGAATAACGACATCGGTGACAGCAAAACTGAAATTAAGAGAAGACTGGCTATTGCAAGAACAACTGTGCAAGGCATGTCAAGCATATGGAAAAGCAGAGGCATATCCATTGACATCCATTGACGTCTACTTCGCGCAACTGTGTTTTCCATTGCTAATGACCAAGAATGACAGGAAAAGAGTTGATGCTTTACAAGAGGCTTCTGCAAGTGATATGGAAAGACAGGCTTGGTACAAGTCTAACCATCAGAAACGGCATAATGGGGAGAAAGCTGAAGTAATTTGGACATATTGTCAGGAAACATGGAGGTGTAGAAGAACGAATTTTGCAAGGGGCTATGGAAGGCCGACGAGGAAGGGGACGTCCAGCAACATCTTAAACTAATGACGTGAAGCTGGTTTCTAACCAAGGAATGCAAGGTGCAACGCACTTGGCATTAGATCGAGTGAGATGGCGTACTCTTGTGAAGACCACATCGTTGCTACACAGCGCCACCTGACAGAGAGAGGGAGAGTGTGTGTATCTAGCGCCACCAAGTTCTGTAAAGCAAGTCTTGAAGTTAATGTTATGCGGCATGTATGTAACGGGTAACACTTCATTGTGGATGCCGTAAACAAATGCATCAATAATAGGCATGATGGTAGTACACAAATACAACATGTTTTGAGGGGAAGTAGTCAAAACTACTGGTCCCGAGGTGTTGGATAATTTGACTACTTCCTGACGCGTCAGCAGAGGGAAGTAGTCAAATCATCCAACACCGAGGGACCAGTAGTTTTGACTACTTCCCCGAAATGGAACATGCTGTATTTGTTTTACTATACCTCATTAATATTTTAACTATCACGGTAAAATGTAAATAAAAGTCAAAACATACCGGTCATCGTGCTGGCCGGCATGGTAAATAAGCTTAATGTTTTGATTACCTGATTTTATCGGAGGATTACTGTTCAATCAATTTAAATTTAAGCCTATATTATTCTAATTTTCTTTGTTGTTTTGCCTGCTTGTATGTATTTTGCTTGCTGTGTAAAGCTGTGTAAATAAAGATTGATAGAACAACAAACATAAATAGCAGTTTGTTTCATAAAAGGTCAAATTTGCGCTTGTTGTTATCCATCGGTAATCTCGGATGTTAACTGCAGCAGACGCAATTTCACAATAAAAGACTGATAAACGCATCTGCAGAATCGCCTTTGTGTAACATAATACTAGGTCTGAAGGAACGGTGACGCAGGCGAGGGGGCAGTAGTCAAAATACCGTACTCGGACGCTGGCGTTATTAACCAATACGATATCTGGAGTGGATCACCTAATAAATATTTATGAGATATAGTAAACTATAATATTGCATATTTTGGTTTGACAAACCCAGAAATTTTACGTTTACTTACGATTTGAGCTTTCGTCATCTGGGCCGATTGCTTGAGCACAAGTAATTGGTGTGATCTGATCGACTCTACTGCGTCAATACTGTTTAAAGCAACTTGCCGAAATATAATAACAAAATAAATAGTAAAAATAAACCACTAACCAAATAAAGTTTTTTCCGTTAAGGGATGACTCCGGCAATTACAACATTATGCCTTATATGTTAGAAAAACAATTATCAAGCACGAATCACGTGGTTTATTTGAAACAAACCTAATAAAAAACAACCGGCTCTCAACACGTGATATTCAAAATTCCCGGGCCGAAATTGTCTAGTACAATAACGTCATGGTTACTTGTATCAATTGTTGTCAGCCTTCATTGTATTACTAGGACGTCATTGCACTGGACAATTACTGCGCCCGAGAATTTTGAATATCCCGTGTTGAGAGCCGGCTGTTTGTATTCGTTTTTATGGTCAATATGAGTTTGTTTTAAATAAATCCACGTGATTCGTGGTTGATAATTAATTTTCTATCATATAATGTTGTGATTGCCGGGGACATCCTTTAAAGGCCCTTTCAGTGATTTCACAGGAACATTAAAAAAATGGAAATTTGTCAGAGTTGCTTAGAAATAAAGAATAAGTCTACAGAATTTCATTAAACCACTTTTCCCTGAATACATCGACAAATTAGTCAAAAACAGAAGTTTTAGAAAGGTTTTCTACTTCAACTCAGAGCGACTCGAGAAAATCGAGATTTTCGTACAGTGCGCCACCAATCGACTGGAAAAACTTCCTAGTCCAGTGTTTCTAACACGGGGAAGTAGAGTCTAAATTGATTTAAAACAGACGCTTAATTTTTGTAGTAGAAAACAAAATAAGCAATTAAAGGTCACCGAGGCAAACTAACGGTCAATTCAAATATGAAAAACAGTTAAAATTGTGTATTTTGTTTAAAATAGTACCTACTGATGTAATAAGTAGCAGAAACAATACGCAACGCGTGTTGGTACGGTGGAGAGTGAGCTTCTTTCGATCTCGAGTCGGACTTTTTGTACTGTCAGTATCAAAAGTCCAGATTCATGTAAATGTTTTATTTTGTCTAAAATACACGGCTTTCGACCGAACCACTAGCAGGCTATGTTAACACATCTATGCCAATTACAAAGGTACCAAAATCTGAATTTTGATGATTTTTACGATCGTCCGGATGAGCAAATCACTGAATGGGCCTTTAAACAAATTAGTACCCTAATTGTATGCTTCTCCGCTTTCTGTTTGTCTGTATACATGTTGCGATATCTGTGACTCTACATTTTCAATTTCAGTTCATTTTGCTCACCAGATAATCTTTGTAAGCTCCAAAATGTCTAATATAGGCCAGGGAATGTATACTTAACAGCTTAATGATAATAAACATATCACTTGAAGGGGGTATATTTTGTGAGCAAACAAAGTTATATCAATACGTCATAGGTCACTGTCTTCACGTAGGTGATTCTCGCTGGATCTAATATGCATTTTCAGGAATTCTTGCATTTCTCAAAGGAAATCTACCCTTTGAAATAAAAAACGCACCAGTTGCTAAATAGATACGACCTTCTACTTTGGGAGTACAATGTTGCAAAATATTTGCCTGCTAGATCAAAAAAGGTCGTATCTGATTTGTGTGCAGATACAGAACTTTGAGTTTGTGTCAGAGGTGGGTATATGCAATAGCTGCCCTGTGAACATTTGACAATGTACCCACAATATATTGTACTCAACTACACATGGCAGCTATTGCCCTTACCCACTGAGCGGTCGCTTTGTATGCAGATTTAATCCAATTCCAAAGTAAAAAGACAGTATTTGTTATGTATTCACAGATACTACTTGAGAAGGCAAAAACGGCTCTACTCTGTTCAGTTCAATAAAAAATAAAGTACAATAGGGGAAAATATATTTATATAGTAGTAAAAACGGTGTGGGATTTGGTATTCCCAGAGTGAGCCGTGAAATATACATCGTTACTGCAGGCCTTTTACGTTTTAATCAGGATAATAGAAACAACACAGTCTGTAAAGCTATTGATTGGCAAGGTTTCAAAACGAGGCTTTAGTATTTTTGAATAAATTAAGTTGAATTTATACTCAGTCCGCGAGCGACGAGCGACTGAATTTTGACTAATCAGTTTCCAGGGCGTCAAACTAGTGCTTTCCCTCATTGGTCAAAAATCAATCGCTATATAGTCGAGTGTATGCAGTATATGGAGCAACCCTAAAGGTACTGTGCACGATCTTGTATAAACAAACACTGAAAATATGCAGAAAAGTTCACTTTTTGATTAGATTTGTTTCAGGCTGTCGTTTTAATGGTTTATGTTGGTTATTGATAGCAGTGCCTAAACATGTTGAATGGGGAATTTCTTTTTTATCTTCACTAAAATTTGATATCGTACGCGAACATGGCTAAAAGTCAATAAGAAAAGGTTACTTATGTGGTTTAGATACAAGAAATACTTGATATATGTGATCGTCCACGTCGAAACGCTCGTAAAGTCGGCCCCTGGTCAATTTTGTTTTCTTCCGTGTTTAGAAAATATATATCACAAGCTTTACAATGATATATCATTTGACTTCAAACAATATCCAGAAGCGGAGTTATGGCTTGTTAAACTTTGCTCCTTCAGTAAAAGGGTACATTATTTTGGTGCTACATTATTTC
Source organism: Amphiura filiformis (assembly GCF_039555335.1). Taxonomy (NCBI): domain Eukaryota; kingdom Metazoa; phylum Echinodermata; class Ophiuroidea; order Amphilepidida; family Amphiuridae; genus Amphiura; species Amphiura filiformis. Next base: position 45,068,203 of record NC_092646.1, read on the forward strand.
TCTTTTTCCACATCGCTGGTATTAAATATCAAATGGTCATAATTGGCGGTCACTTCAAATCATCCCCAACTGAACGAGGTTCAGGAATGTCCTCTCATTGTTAATTGTTGGTTAACCCACCACTTGAACAGGATTTAGCCAAAGCAAACAAAGACTTAAGCTTTTGACTAATGCTATACATAAGTATATAAGCTTATTATCCTCTTCAACAATAGGATTAAAGATTGGTGTTTGACTGGACTAAAATGAGAAACATGTTGGACTAATATTAGGGACATATGAATACAACCTACATATGAATACAACATATTAACAAATACAATTTGCCGACTTTACGAGCGGTTTGAGATGGATGGTCACAAATTGTCATAATTGGCGGTCACTTCAAATCATCCCCAAGTCAACGAGGTTCAGGAATGTCCTCTTATTGTTGATTGTTAGTTAACACACCACTTTAACAGGTTTTGTCCAAAGCAAACAAAGACTAGATCGATTTACTAAGCTCATTATCCTCTTCAACAATAGGATTAAAGATTGGCGTTTGACTGGCACTAAAATGCGAAACATATAGGGCAAACATTGGGTAAATATGAATACAACCTTTATGCACATTTTACATTGTAACTCGAAATACAATTTGCCGACTTTACGAGCGGTTTGAGATGGATGGTCAAATATATCATGAGCTACATTTGTCGGTGACCTTGAGATTTTTATATTACTGGAAACCGTGGATATGTACTGAAAAATGTCATAAAAAGAGGATGCTAGGATCACGAAATCCTCCTTTAAATGTCAAAAATGTCAATTTTTAATGATTTGCAATAAAATTTGTATTGTATCGCGAATTTCAAAAAATCAAAAATTATTTGATATCATCAGGACATTCCTCGTATTCAAAATGCTATTTGGTGTGTCTGATGTGCTCTCAGAACCAACAAAAAATACGTGAAAACGTCGCTATCCGAGCTCTTAAGCATGTTAAGTTGTTATCTAAACGTCTTGCAAAAAAGTTATCTTCCCACTAATTTGTTAAGTTATTATTTGTTTGCATAGTGTGAAATTTCTAAGAGAGTAATTTCTTTAAATTACTTTCTCTGTTACGTACGATACTGAAGTGGCGAATGCGTGATTTCCCATAAGGCTATGCAGACTTATATTGATTTGTGTCGATATGTCAAGGCTGTAAAGATCACGAGTAACAACCCGAGGCAAGTGGTCTCAATTTTTCACCGGTTACGACGGAAGTCAAAGCGGACAGAGCTCTATCTGGATGTTGTGCTATTACATTAGAAAGTTCCGTATGCTGGAAGATCCAAACTTCCTGCAATGTAACACAATAATTCGGTTTTTAGTCCTTACTAATTAACAACAATTGAAAACCAAAGCTCAGGAGTTATGGTAAGATATTTTATGATAAGAAATTTTGGATGCTGGGAGTTATTCTGTCCTCTAGAGTTTGATCTTTGTTTACATTTAAAGGCTATTTCATGACAGATGGGAATTCCCTCTCATGTAATCACGTTGAATCACAATAACAAGTCAGTCAGACATATGGATCGGGAAATCCCCAGATCTCACAAGATATTCACTGCATTGCATAATATGTAAAAACCCTGTGGCTAAAATAAGGTAAATGTGACAGAATGATTTTTTGATAGAACTGGGACTTTCGAGTTTTACTACTGATGTCGGCATAAAAGATAGAAGTGATTTTATGGGCAGATCTTATTATTGGAATATTGGAGTTGTACAGTAATGTGATAACTGTCATGTGCTTTCAAAGAAAGGTACATGCAGGAGCGTTGCAAGCTTTCTTGGTCAGAGGGGGAAAATACAAATTTCAGGGGCAAAGACGAAAACTTTTTCCAAATGCATCATTTTGACCTGGTGTTATCGTAGGGATATAATACTTATAGCATTTTTAGAGAGACGGTATAAAAGTCTTCGAGCTTCCAAAAAGGACTTTAAATCGGGACAATGTGCGCGAGTAGCGGGCAATAATCTGGTATTTGACACTATTTTGGCCCATGATGTTGAACTTAGGTGGGAAACGGGCTCCTTGCCCCTTCTTTTCTTTTAACTTTTACTTTGCCTTACCGATTTTGTTTGTCATTTTTTGTCAAAAGGGCTCTTTTCTCTCATTTTGTTTGTCAGTGAGCATTCTGCTCCACCCACCCCCCCACCCCACCCCGCTGACTACACTACTAGGTACATGTGAGCCAATCAATTCGCATATAAAGTGCTATTAATCCAGCAATATATAAAGAATGGGATTTCGACTACACCAAGGTGCTCAATCCAGTTCTTCAGTCTACTTGCTGAAGTCTGTTTATGAAACAACACAACTGTCATTGTAAGTGGAATGTAGGGGGAACGCGGTCTGTTTCCTAAAGAAATTGAGTAATTGTTGAAAGCAGTACCGTTCTGGAAATTTTCATCTGTGGGATGATTTTGTTCGTAAAGCCAGGATATAATAAAAATATCACACAAGTCAACAGGGTCATCGCTGGACAAGTTTGAATGCGCCTATATATTAACCGTCCGGAACGTCTCAAGAGTGCAACATTACTTTATAACCAGCAACAAGACTGCTGGCAAATCAAATACAACAAAATTCTCATTGTAATTCATCAGTATGTATTCAGGTTCATGTGCAGGATCATTGTCCAATCATAATACCGTAACGTTCGCCTAATGACGCACCTAAAGATCCCAACAAGAATTAAGGGTATGTGCCCTTATTTGCTGGTGGGATTTTGTTTGTGAGGTTACTTTTAGTTTGTGTCTAAAATTCCAGTTTTGTCAAGGGAACCCATAGCGCCATTAGGCGAACGTTTACGGTACATTTTTTTATCCAAGTTTAAAATTCTATTGACTATACAAACAGTGTGTTTTGTTGTGTATTCTGCTGTCTATGATTCTGAAGTGAATTTGCGTAAATGGTGTTTTTGGCCTTGGGTCTTGGCGATCCGTAACACGGTTTTTTAAGAGTTGACAAAATGTTTTGCAAAATTGTTCGCCAACGCTAATATGAAAATATTTGAATGCTATCGATAAAACATGGCTGCCATTTGCACTTTTTGTCAGTTATGTAATTTAATTATGTTATTTGTCTTTTTCCCTCAGCGAACACTAAATATACCAAATATACATATTCTATTCTGTTTTGAATGCGCCTTCAAGATAAAATGATCAGATTAGAAATTCTGTTATATTAGTTACCTTTTGAAACGAGCAAAAAATGTGTGACATTTGCAACATTGCGTTAAATCTGGATTTCACAGTTAAGCTTTTCACCCACTTTTTAGATGATGAAGTGGAAAAAGCATCTCTAATTCACGACATTACATCGTTGTCTGCTGTTCTTTTATTAATAAGTCAACACTCTCTGGAATAAGCAAAGACATGACTCGAAGCAAGTGTGATTCTTTGTGAACACATACCCTAAGGCAAATTGTTACGTACAAAGATCTGTGATTTTCTAGAAATACATACATTGAATACATGTACTAGTAAATCTAACCTTGCCGAAATCTCAAAACTGTGTGTGACTTTTCTGGCATAAATCACACAGGAACAAACTGTCTGTATCTGACAGTCAAAATTCAATAGTTTTGTCTGTCAACTCAAGAGCATAAATACAAATGTGTGATACCTGAAGGTATTCAAAAAAGTCATTTGCTTTATGTTTTGGACATTCCATTTTCAAGTGCAAATCGTTCTTTCTTCTCATCTTTCTTTCCTGTGAGTGATTTTTAATTGCTTTCTTGTTTGTCCACACACACACACACCCACCCACACCCCCACCCACACACACCCTCTCTCTCCATTCATCCCTCTCTCCCTCCCCTCTCTTTACCTTCCCCTCGCTCTCTCTCCCTCTCTCGCTCAACCTCTTTTCTTAATTTCAAGATTCTTTGTCCATTTTTTGTATGTTTACTTGTTTGTATCTGTTTTTGTTTGTTTGTTTGTTGTTTGCTTCTTTGTTTGTTTGTGGTCATTAAGTCAGATATTTATCGCACTTTGTAGGCTAAGTGGCTCTAGATGACTATGTTTTTGTTGAAAACAAATGTGAATACAGTGACATTATAGAGGCCCTGCATGAAATTATCGATTGGCTCCAAACAAAGGATTTGAGCCTGTGTCCTTCACCGTAGTTATGGCGGAGTGCAGTCCATTCAATCAAATGTTGTCATCAACCTATTTGATCGTAGTGCAGGGTTATGTGCGTGAGATGAACTGTCACGGTAGATTGCAATCATGCTTTTGTTGAATGCATTTGAGTAGTCCGACATATTTACGGGATGATACGTCACATGCAAGGCCTCTATTGAAACTTCCGTTGGTGAATAGATACATTGTTGTTTATTTATCAAATTACTTTTTTTTTTTGCTTATCCACGCGTAATAAGGAAACCATAATTTTTTTTAAGTGGAATATCTTCATTTTGATGTTTTATGGCAACTGAGCGCAAAATTTAGGCCCTATTGCGATTTCCTGAATTTGTTTTATGACATCCGCTACATCGTGCTACAGGAGTATACTAGGCATCAAGCTCACGTCATACATGTAAACGATGTAATGCACATAATCATACATAACTCACAAACGCAAATTGGAATCAACTGAAATTTTGTGATTAAGTTTTCGTGGATATCTACTGAAAATGTCATAAAAAGGAGATGATAGGATCACTCCTTTAATGACATTAAAGTATAGAAACATGAAAATAAATGACAATTACATTTTTGATATTTACCATTACAGAATGCGGGGAATAGTGTAAGTGTAATTTGTAATTTTTATTATCATAAATAGTTCGCTACAAATAAATGACAATTACATTTTTGATAGTTACCATTACAGAATGCGGAGAATAGTGTAAGTGTAATTTGTAATTTTTTATTATTATAAATAGTTCGCTACAAACCCGTCCTCATTTCCCAACAGTGTTATATTAAGACCGGTGTGTACTATTCATCGCAACCAAAACCAAAATCAATATCGCATTACTCTAATTATTTGGAAATTAAAGTATACATTATCCTACACTGGAGTAAAGAAGACGCTCTGGTCTATACTACATAATACTACCGTCAATAAATGTCATTTCACACCAGAGGCAAAATAGTAAAAAAATAGAGTCTCCTATGATTTAAACAAGCCTTATATCGATTGAATTATACTAAAACAATATGACCAGGCATAACTTGTCGTATCACGTGGACCAGGTCGGATACCGGTCTAGCAAATTCCAGCTTTAAATGTCTCTTTTTTTTTTTAAAGCTGACGTATATCGCGTATTTATAACAGCCCGGAGGGAGGCGAGAAGCATCTTGGCCTGGGTTGATGATCTATTGGCAAGATTTTATCCACTCAGGCTACAGTCAAAAATTTTGAATTAACATGTTGTTAAAGAGTGAAGATTAAAAAACAAAAAGAGAGGATTTTCCAAATTAATCAATTCTGAACCAAATACAGGGTGAGTAAAAAAAAAGTGCAATATCACAAAGAATCCTTTTTTTTTTTAGAACCAGATTGAACTTTATAGGTTTTAAAACGTTACGTGCATCATATATCGACTGCACAGTGCCAGAAATGGGTAAATGCAATAGCTGCCATGTGTAGATGAGTGCAATATACTGTGTAAATTGCCAAATGTTCACAAGGCAGCTATTGCACTTACCCACTTCTGACATTGAGCAGTCGGTATGCATTATTGACCATGTGTGCAAAAATTAAGTACAATGTAGCATTTACCGTGCTGTTTTTATGACATTTTTGTAGCGATGCCCAATTGTAATGTTTGTCCACGAGACATCTGAATTTTGAATGTCAGCACACTCTATGTAAGGTAGATTTGGAACAACTGCCATTTTCTTAACCTTATTGGCACTGAAGTAGAATGGAACACCAAAGTATTCTTGGTCCTGGTCTTGTTTAGTATTAGAAACAATATACGTTGTTATTTTCCTATTTAAAAATGTTCATTCAATATAAAAGAAATTTGTGGGCGGTTTTTTCAAATGTCAAAAAGAAATGTGTGCAAATTGAAGTAATGTGCTTAAGTTATAGTAATGTTAGAAAGTTTGGCGGTTTGAACAAAAAACCAACTGAATTAACCTTGATTTAAGTTAATGTCACTTTCAGATATGGTGTCTTGCGCATTTTGTGCTCTCATTCAAGATACATGGTGCTTCATCGAGGACAAAATGTTCAATTGCGCATCGCAGTAAAAAGACCAATAAAAATCAAACAATAGATACGATTCTCTCAATTTTTTTTCACAGAACAGGCGATTATTAAGTGTGGCGTTGGTAAAAACTTTCAACAATAGGAAAGTTCAACTTGTTTCTCACGTAAATATCAATCATTCTTTACCCTACTGCACTTTTTGACATACATACATACATACATAAAGGTGATTTAAGGCGCTTATGCAAAAAATTGATCTAAACGCACAAAACTACAATACCAACAACAAACAATAACCAGCCAGTGGAAAACAAGTCAATGTGAAGACAAAATGAAAAAAACTAAAAATTGTACAAGTGAGTTTTCAGCAGGTTTTTGAATTGTGTGAGAGAAGAAGCTTCCCGTATGTTCCGTGGCAGGCTGTTCCAGATGGACGGTCCAGCAGCTGTAAACGACTTATCACCACAGGTTAACTTGCACATGGGAATGTTTAGAGAGTTCTGTCCAGGGCAGATCTTGTAACAGGGCCACTGGAAGGTGTTGGCTTAAGACTAATTGAATCGATGAGGTATCGCGGAGCAGAGTCAGTCAGGCACTTATAAATCAGAAGACAGAGTTTGAATTGGATGCGGTTGCTTATCGTAAGCCAATGAAGATTGTTCATGAGAGGTTTTGGATCAGTACGTCTAGGAACGGAGAAAATTAGCTTAGATGCTTTGTGTTGAAGGGATTGAAGGCGGCGAAGATCTTGAGACTTGAGTCCATAGAGAAGGCTGTTACCATAGTCCAAATGTGAAAGTATAAGGGCCCGGACAACATGATGTTTAGTGTCCGTATCCAAATGATGCTGTATTCTTCTGATGTTGCGGAGCTGGAGGTTGACAGAGGAAACGATGGAGTTCACCTGTTTTGTCATAGACATATGACTGTCAAAAATCACCCCGAGGTTGCGAACATTTGGAGATGGTTTTATAATGCTTTGGCCAACTTTGAGTTCAAAATTCGGAAGCTTTTGAAGGCGATAATGGGATCCAGCAATGAAAAATTCCGTTTTGTCACTGTTCAGTTTGAGTTTATTTATATTCATCCAGTTTTGCAGTTCGTGGATACAGGCTTCAAGTTTTTGCAACGCCTTCTCTGCAGCACCCGGGATGTTAGGACAAAAGGAAACATACAATTGTGTATCGTCTGCATATATATGAAATGAGACATTATGTTTACGAATTATGTCCCCCACTGGCAAGGTATAAATAACAAACATCATTGGCCCAATCACAGAACCCTGTGGAACACCAAATACAAGGGGGCTTGAATTGGAAACACAACCATCAATAAATACACGACTACTTCTACAATTAAGATATGTACGAACCCATTGCAATACATTACCAGACAAACCAATTCTATTCTGTAAACGTTTGAGCATGATACCGTGGTCGATGGTATCGAATGCCGCAGACAGATCTAAAAGTGCAAGAATGACAACTTCCCCTCTGTCTACGGCATTCAACACATCACTTTTCACCTTTAAGAGAGCGGTTTCAGTACTTGTGTTGGCTTTGTAAGCCGATTGATAGATTTCACCTAAATTACAGTCATTGATATGATTTGTTATTTGCTGAGTTACAACCTTTTCAATGAGTTTGGATATAAAAGACACATTTGATACCGGCCTGTAATTTTTAAGTTCATCCTGATCAAGAGAAGATGTCTTAATGATAGGAGATATAACAGCTTTGCCAAGAGGTTCTGGGAAAATACCAGATGAGAGAGACACATTAATGATATGAGTAATTGGTGGAATAAAATGCTCAATGTGGTCTTTCATCAACCAAGTAGGGATTGGATCAAGGATACAAGTACTAGTACAAGGGTGACATCCCGCTATCTCTAAGGTCCGCTATCTCTAAGGTTCGCTATCTCTAAGGTTCGCTATCACTAACGTGTAAAGTCTATGGAGATCAGAATCCCGCTATCTCTAATAGAGAAAAGGGTTCGCTATACCTAAAAAAAGGTCCGCTACTTCTAAGGTTCGATATCACTAATTTAGAATAAGGTTCGCTAGTTCTAAGGTTCGATATCACTAATTATAAATAAGGTTCGCTATCACTAATTTAAAATAAGGTTCGCTATCACTAATTTTGAATAAGGTCCGCTATCACTAATTTATTGAAGGTTCGCTATCTCTAAGGTTCGTTATCACTAATTCCAATAAAGGTCCGCTATACCTAAGGTTCGCTATCACTAATTTTGTTTCAGGTTCGCTATCCCTAATTAATTAAGGTTCGCTATCTCTAAGGTTCGTTATCACTAATTTCGATTAAGGTTCGCTATACCTAAGGTTCGTTATCACTAATCTTAAATAAGGTCCCCTATCTCTAATTTTAAATAAGGTCCGCTATCTTTAATTTCAAATAAGGTCCGCTATCTCTAATTTTAAATAAGGACCGCTATAGCGAACATTATTTGAAATTAGAGATAGCGAACCTTATTTAAAATTAGAGATAGCGAACCTTATTTAAAATTAGAGATAGCGAACCTGATTTGAAATTAGTGATAGCGAACCTTAGAAATAGCGAACCTTAGAGATAGCGAACCTTAGAGATAGCGGACCTTATTTAAAATTAGAGATAGCGAACCTTAGGGATACCGGGATTGTTAAAATTAGAGATAGCGGACCTTATTTTAAATTAGTGATAGCGAACCTTAGAGATAGCGAACCTTCAATAAATTAGTGATAGCGGACCTTATTTAAAATTAGAGATAGCGAACCTTATTTAAAATTAGTGATATCGAACCTTAGAAATACCGAACCTTTTTCAAAATTAGTGATATCGAACCTTAGGTATAGCGAACCTTTTTCGTAATTAGTGATAACGAACCTTAGAGATAGCGAACCTTAGAGATAGCGAACCTTAGAGATAGCAAACCGTAACCTTGACAAGCTTGCAAACATCTTCCTCAGAGACCAAAACGAAATCACTGAACACATGTTCAGTGCGGTAGTCAACAAATTGAGATTGGGTACCAGGATGCAAATCGAGACCTTCTCTGATTGTGGTGACCTTATCATTGAAGAAAGTGGCAAACTGGTTGCACAAACTCACAGTGGAGTCTGAGGAAGGGAGGATACGCGTATTTTGGTTGAGAAGGGTTTTTACATTCTGAAACATACCCTTGACATCGCTATTGGCAAATTTGTTTTGATAGAATTTAGTTTTCTCAGAATCAATAAGATTATTAACAGCATTCTTTTGATCAAGATAAGCTCGCTTATCCTCATCAGATCCGGTCTTGCGCCATTTACGTTCTAACTTTCTACGCACTTGCCTTTCTTCTTTGATAGTACTATTATACCATGGAAAGCGGGTTCTTACCGTGCGCATTTTAACAACCTCAGGGGCATGGTGATCAAGAATATCCCGGACCTTGCTATCAAATAAGATAACCAAGTTGTCAATAGGATCATTAAGTTCAGTAAAGTATTCCAGTTCAGTAATAAAATCACTTCTAAATTGCTCGTTATCAATGAGTTTATAATTCCTTACTCTACTGGGTTTCTTGGTTTGAGGTGGCCTTTTCCGATTCAGGTAACAATGAACCATGCTATGGTCCGGCAGGAAAATGCCTTGAGAAAGACAATTGAATACCTGAGTGGAAGAAGGGCCCAACTCCATCAAAACTGTTTTTGAGATATTAAGAAAAAACGTAATATTTGGAAAAGTTTTATAGGCAGAGTGTTTTCATCTTCAGAGGACCTTTAATACATGAACATACAATATTACATACAATCAAAATTATATATGATGTTTCCATGGCAACGGTACAGGTCTTAATACGACCTGGAGTTGGGCCCTTCTTCCACTAATATACTGCAAGTGCCAGTTCCGTAAGCAGATGTGTTAAAATAGCTACAGAAATTTGGTAATTATCCATTGATTGCACATGTAGAAGCATGTAATATGTTAGCAAGAAAGTTTATTGTAGTGAAAAGCAGATTTCATGGAAGAACAAAATTCCTCTTTAACTCCAATATTTGTGGAAGAAGGGCCCAACTCCATGGAGTTGGGCCTTTCTTCCATGAAAACTCATGATTAAGTGTACTTGAAAGACTATTTAGAGAGTGGATTTTGGCTCATCTTTCAAACACAAGGAAGAACAGTCTGCTGGCAATAAAATGCTGGGTCTAACTCATTTTTGTAAAAAAATGGAGTTGGGCCCTTCTTCCACTCAGGTATTCAATTGTGAACAAGATTATCTTCAGGTCTTGAAATAATCAAATCTAAAATGTTACCAGACCTGTGAGTGGGTTGGTTAACGTGTTGGTGAAACCCAGAGACCTCAAGGCACGTCAAAAATCGTCTGACATCAGATTTCCATGGTTTGTTAACATGCACATTGAAATCTCCGAGTAACACAACCTTATTTGGGAACAAGGCTATCTCACCCATGAAATCCTCAAACTCATTAAGAAAGGTAGATGTTAATAATCCATTCTTTTTGGAATGAGGGGGTCTGTAGATAACAATAATATTGAATGCCATAAGCCGGGTCAATTACAGAAGCAGATTCAAAGGTGGTGACACTATGTTGAAGCTGAACAGTGTGCAGTTTTAAAGAACTTTTAGAGATTATTGCAATGCCACCATGATCACTTGTACCTCTGGGTACATTAACAAACGAATACCCTGGAGGGCTACATTCACCAATTACAACATTATCATTCTGATTTAACCACGTTTCTGTTATAAACATTATCGCCAATAAGGCAGTCAGATACAGTTGTAGTTTTATGTCTGACTGACGTGGGGTTCCATAAACGAATATTAAGACAGTCTCTTGTATTGATGGATGTTGTTGCTCTGGAATCAATATGTGCTAATGTAGGCCTTGATTTGAGTTTTTTGCCACCTCTATTTCCACGGTGACGCCATCGTTTTCTCTTGTTAGTCTTTCGGGGTGGTGTAGATTCATGATGATGAGTTAAACATGGCTGCTTTAAGAGATTAAGTGAGTCCAGTTTTTGACAGGTTTCAGTTGTTAGCGGGCAGTTGGTATAATTGGTAGTAGACAATCCACATAAGAAGAAAGCTGACTCGCCCTGTATTTAGATAGTATACCTACTCACCTACCAGACAGCACCATACATGTATGCACTACTTGCTACATGCGATCCTTGATTATTCAGCCTCATACACAGACCACCTTGTCCAAACCTATCCAGATCCTTTTGGATGACGCGATGATGTCCTTCCAGGCTGTCAAGGTGATCAGATCTCTTCTTTATGTGGGTGTCGTGGGTAAGATAATGGGCTTGGGATGCGGCTCTCATCTATTCTTAGAAGATTACCAAACCAATGTAAACGACCCTTTCTGATTGGTAGTGATTTTCTGTTGTTTTGGCGATAGGTGTATGTTGTGACCATAATTATTATATGATGCGGAGATTTTCCTTTGCCATCCCATGTCAAACAAAAACATCTAATCTGGACTCATCCCTGTCCGTCAGAGTAGAGCATTCAGAGACATATACGCCGTAGAAGTGACGTCATAATCGGATTAACTACAATAGCAATGGATGAATGAATGCAATTTTTGAATGTACCGCGCTGAACTACAGACAGGTTGCACTCATCCCCTCTGTATGCCTGCAATCATAGATTGAATACAATACTGCTCTTTTCAATGATACTAATCTGACAGGAGCGAGTGATTAGCATTTCTTTGACATCTATAATGGTTCAATGCATCGGTACCGCGTGAACGTTGTAGTGCGGAGCGATATACGCTGGCGAAGTTACGTACTTAATCGGATTAACTACCATAGCAATAGGTACAAACAATTTTGAATATACCGCGCTGCACTACAAGCAGGTTGCACTCATCACCTGTCTTCAATCATATAATAGATTGAATACAATATCGCTCTTTTCAAAGAGACTAATCTTACAGGTGCAAGTGATTAGCATTTCTTTGACATCTATGATTCAATGCAGAGGTACCGCATGAACGTTGTAGTGCAGCGCGGTATAATCAAAAATTGTTTGTATCTATTGCTATGGTAGTTAATCCGATTATTACGTAACTTCGCCAGCGTATAGTCATAATTGTATTCATCCATTGCTATGGTAGTTAATCCGATTAAAATACAACCAGCAGAAGTAATCTATATTTCTATTGATGCAAGCAAAATCATCCATCCATCCATGGGTATATTCACGTGTTGATTTCGAAAAGGTTGGCATAAAAATGATGCAATCAAAATCGAAATTCTGACAAAACTATGGTATAGAGGAATCCAAATACACGCATTCCTACACCTGACTAGCAGCCTTTAGTTGGGTCCCCGACCGCTACAATGCATCCAAAATGTGTAATGATTCGGCCTTGGCGGAAATTTTAAACTGCATTCCATCACCCGTTTTACACCTTCCGCGAAAACACAGGTAGACAAAAGAAGTTTACAACACAATACAGTTCCAACCAAAGAGGTTTTAAATAGAAATAGAGTCGCAATAGATTATATAATCTTTTGTTCGTTTGATGCCGATTAGAAGTTGCGACAGGCTATTCATAAAAGTGGTACCATTGTTTCGAATAAAGGGTTCCGCCATTAAATTGGTCACTGACCCGGCATCATATTAACGCTCTACACAACAGGCGAGTATCAATAAGTGACCACACTACAGTCATGTGTAAGGGCAGTCATGTGTAAAGTGGTACCATTGTACTCAATGTATCCCAAATGTGTGCTTGTGTGGGTCTGAAGACTATAAGGAGGCTTTAGCTGTCGATGCAATCATCTTTACCACCCACCTGACGATAGGTGTTTCATTTAAATAAATTGAATGCTCTTGGTGATCGATTACACAGAATGTATGAAGGCTGCCATGTCCAGTCCATATATCTATATTCCACTATAATGGTAATCGCTATACGTATAGGGCCTACATGTAAGTATAAGTATAGGCCTATAAAGGTTGTTTTTAAGAAATTTCCATTTAATTTTATTTTAAGAAGGAGATTGGTATAGAAATAGTGGCGTACCCAAAGAGGGGAGGGGGTTGGGGAGGGACAGATTCACCTCTGTGAGAAGTCTTGGGAGGGGGGAGGGAGGAAGAGGGGAGGAGTGGATATGGAGAATGAGAATGAGGGCTGGAGGAAGGGAGAAATAGAAATAGAAATATAAGGAAAATTATGGGAATGAGAGAGGGAGGGTGAGGGGGACAATGAGAGCGAGGGAGTGATAAAATGTAGGCCTAGGAAAGAATAAGTACAGAGAAGGGAAAAGAAAGGAATACATTTAATAATAATTATTAGGCCTATATAATAACTAAACACATAACAGCACTGGGCAGCCATTCGACGATGTCAATGCCTTTATTCGTTACGTAATTAAAACGCCCAGTCACATGTATTTCACACCTACCAAACACAACTCACCCAATTTCGAAAACTGGACGTTGAATGTACACTCTCATGAATATTGATTGGCAACATTTTCCAATATGTCAGCGCTCTAATCGGAAACAATAGAACAATAGACCCTGCAGAGCGTTGGTTCCAACAGTTGTGCAAATAAAAGCCGCCTTACACCTAGAGAAGGTCGAGGAGGGTTAATAGAATAATACAATAGAGATAATTCCGCATGTAATCCCGTCGCATCTATTCATAGATGTACAAATGGATGAACAAAAGGACGATGTATGAATAGATGCGACAGGATTACCTCTATTGTATATTATTATTCTATTAACCCTCTTCGTCTTTGCATCTTCTCTAGGTGTTAGGCGGCTTTATTTGCACAATCGGGTGCTCAAAACCCCAGGTTGGTGCTAGCGGGAAACCAAAGATGGCCGACCAAATCCTGACCATGACTTGGCTCGTTGGATTCGTCTATAATAGCTCTATGTCTTTCCTTTACGAATTATATTACTTTTAAAAGCCAAAAAGTTGTTGAAATATTTCTTTTTATGCAAATCCAAAATAAATGAAGATGTTAACCTCACATTTTAGTGACGTTTCACCACTACACTAGTGGTTTCATCAGACTGATAACTCATCACATCTGACTGCTTCCTTTTATAGGCAACATGAACCGCTATAGAGGGCGTGATGAGTTGGTCAAAGATATTGTTGAGTGAGTACGCCCCTCATCCTTGTTTACAGTGTCTTTTCCTTTTCGGCGTATCCAGATGGCTTCTGGATAAGGCCGTCATTGAAAACTCATCAGTTTTGACCTATTTGTATATTGCCCACGACCGTTTTCCTTCTTTTCTGTATTTTTTATCCCACTTTTTGTTCTTCTGTTTTTCTTTTTTCCTTCTGCTTTTTCACCGCCCATTTTCATCTTCCTTTTCTCCGTCCGTTTCTTCTTTCTTTTTCTCCGCCCCATTTCTTCTTTCTCTTTTTTCTCTGCCCCGTGTCTTCTTTCCTTTTCTCTGCCCCGTTTCTTCTTCTTTCTCTCGGTCCCCTTTTCCTTTTCCGCACTGTTTTCTGTTTCTCTTTTCGCCCCCTTTTTATTTTTCCTCCCATTTTTTTTTTTTTATCGCCCTCTGCGTTTGCCGCCCTAGGCGACCGCCTTACCTGGCCTAATGGTCGGAACGGCCCTGAACGATGGGGATTTTTACCATTTAGACGACGGCGAAACTGTTGAATCTTCAATTAATTTGGTTAATTCCAGTCGTTAAGCCTCCGTTTTTCCAAAATGAGATACATTTAATTTAAGTGGAAAAGGAATCGACATGCAATCACAATGATCTACCGTTTGGTCAAAACATATCCCAGGTACCGACCAGTCCAACAGTATAGAATTGTTTCTTTCAACATTGAAGATGACCGTGCCATTGTCTTACAAGCTCACTAACCTCTTTCCATGGTGATTAAAGTGAAAGACAGTAACTAATTTGCTATATCGTTTGTCTATTTAACAATGGCTGGTAACGGACCAAAATATATCTTTTACATAATGTACCTAGTAGCTCCTAGTACAAACGCATTATCTATCAGGTTGACTTCGTAACTAAAATGTGCTTTGTTGTCATGGTGGTAATCATGGTAGTGCTTTTGTTCTCAGATCATTCTCAACTCACTATAAATCATTTAATGAGTAAAGCTATTATGCATGTCTGTAATGCTGCTCCTTATTGTTTTGAGAATGATGCTCCAATGTTGTTTACTAAATCAGCGTACATTGCAACATACTGCTACAACATTTCGATAGAGATACGAATTTGTTTGCAGAGTGTTGGCTGTTCGAGATATGTTTTATCAAATCATTGGGATAGTCCCCTTTCCTGGGAACCTTTTGTTCACTAAAGATAATACCAATGCATTATCCTTGATCGAGTACCACTGATATACGTATAATTAGCTGAATATATTCATGATGCAGTCATGTCTAAAGTAGAATTCACCGCGACCTTTCCAGGACTTAAACCCCATTAAAAGCTATTAAACCAAGATAACACTCATTGAAAACAGCTCAACTGATTAAATCAGATCTTCTCTGGTTGTGCAGTGTGCACCTGTGTCTGTTTTATATGTGCGGTATCGCAATGAGCTGGTATTTATAGCTTCAGTTGGGTAACCGATTATAAAGGAAACGCAAGGAAACAATGGTATGTGGACCTTTGTTCACGAAATGAGACAATGGCCTGCTTTTTGTTAACCAGCATTCTTGAAAATGAGCAACATAATGATTGTTGACTTAACACGGTTTGGAAATAATTTCTTCATATTTTTTGGTGTTATCTGTCGTTTACATATCCTTCCTAAAACACCAAAGTACGAATATTTCCAAACATCTAAATTAGCTACAAATTTAGGACATGTTACAAAACTATATTTTCTAGAATTTTAGAAGAGTACTTTTAATATTGGCCGGTTATTTTCACACAGCGACGTTAACTAGGCAATGTACTATTACCTATAACATACACTAAAACACCAAAGTACGCATATTTCCAAACATCTAAATTAGCTACAAATTTAGGACATGTTACAAAACTATATTTTCTAGAATTTTAGAAGAGTACTTTTAATATCAGCCGGTTATTTTTCACACAGCGACGTTAACTAGGCAAATCCCCATACTTATAACGTACGCTATTAGTAGAGGTCACGCGTCAATGGTAAGAGCACTGTGTATTGTGTATAGGAAAACGGACAGTAACTGCAGTATGTACTGTATTTCATTTTAACACACTGTAAAAAGCTGTTGTGATAGCAAATACTTCCTCCAGATCTTTGTGACAACATTTTATGTGTGTGTTTTGTTATAAGGATCTTTGATTAAATATTTTATTTGAATAGTTCGTTGGTTGGATGGGGTGGACTTACTTGAAATAAAGACATTAATATTATTTCAAATAAATAACGTTCTGATGTATTTTCTAATCCAATAATCCAAGAGAGGGTCGAACTACATACTGCCCTCCTAGCTGCACTGAATTAATCTCGTAGAGGTTGTGCATAATGACGTATCATACCGTAAAAATGGCGGACCTCTCAAACAAAAGCATGATTGCAATCTACCGCGACAGTTCGTCTCACGCACATGCACTACGATCAAATAGGTTGATGCCCTTGATGACAACATTTGATTGAATGGACTGCACTGCGACATGATTACGGTGAAGGACACCGGTTCAAATCCCTTGTTTGGAGCCAATCGATAAAAGCATGCAGGGCCTCTATTATCTTTCTACAGAGGGGCAGCCAAGGTATACACATATCTTCAGTACATCTACCCTATCCTTTACCTTGGGAGATAACTTTCTATTTTATTTATTTTCAAATGGGTACGGTCTGTAATCTGTGGTCATTTATGTGGATCCATATTATATTGGCCGTTCCCATTCTGACAGCAATTTGAATTCTTAATGTGTGCAGTTTCCCATTGGATCACCACATACAGCCAAGGTCAACGGTCTGACTTTCCATCCTTGGCGAGATTCTGCACATGGGACTGATCTACTATGAAATGCGACGACAACAATCGAACCCAAGACTTAGAAATATAATATACCGTCCAATCAACCAGTACTCGAGACTTATTGGTCAACATGGTCAAAGCTTCGGCATAGGGAGCCGAAGGTAGCCACTCGGAATCCGGCCGAATGCACATGTTGCATTTGGGTTTTATTTTCGTCAGCCAATCTGGGGAAAATGGTACAGCACTGAATGAAACAATCTTCCGATTTAAAGCCATAATGTGTGATTTGCTTCACAGCGACGCCCTCAATTTTACTCGGATTTCTACTTTTTGCATAATTATAATGCCTAGTGGTGTACTAAAAAACCACGTAAAAGACTAAGCCTGAAGTGCTTCAATAACAGTAAAATTTAACTTTTTATATTAAAACCGGGTCGACCCGGTTTATTCAGAGTTCATCGATCGACTGCTTGCTAACATCTCCCGTGGATGTCAGCTTATGTGTACACACGTCGAGCGCGATGCTCCGTGTAGTATTACATGTTATGATCGGCGAACATAGTACACGCATTGTAGGTGCTTTAATGAAATCGCAATTTTCTTCGTTATATCTCATTTGTTTGGCTCGAAATTAAAAGGTGATAATGTGATCAGTGAAAACAAACATTTAAATAGGAATCTATTATTTATGCAAATCACACATTATTGCTTTAAATCTCTTACTGAATGAGCCTTTTTATCTCGCAAATTAACCAAAGTTAATTGTTTTTCTTCCAAATTCCGCAATTTGCAAAAACATACACTACTAAAAATAGCATTTTACCAAAATGAATCGTTTCATTCAGATTCATTTCAGCATGCACATTAAACTGATCAGGGGGAAAGTACATGTATAAGAAAAGGTCAGGCTTTCTCCGCGGTGATCATTTGAAGTTAATATGCAAGTGGCTCGTCGTAACTTCGGTCAACATGTTCAAAGTGGCCTTAATTTGTAGAGCGTCGAAACTCGTAATAGGTAAATAAATGACATCCGTTGATCAATCTTATGGCCCTTGGACGGGCGCTTGTATAAGAATGTATTCAAACGGTACAAGGTATAACAAGGTCATCACCATAATCACCATCACCGACATCACCAGATGACCAAAACGTTATCTAAGCAATATCTATGGGACATGATAGGAATCAATCTAAATAGATTGAGAACAAGATTGAATTTTTGATTGAAAAAAAAAGTTTGAAAATTTCAAATCACACGACTGAAAATACATAAACGATTTATCCCTAATTCGGGACGGCGAGATTGCAATTCAATAGTTTTGATTGAATATTCAATCGGGCAATTTAAGAGAGTAACAACAAAACACCATCGGCAAATCTACCAATTCCCATTGACATAAATGGCCCAGCCGAAGACCAACCAACTAAAACCTCGACTATTAGTTTTATGCAGATACCATAGAAGAAACACATAAAATAAACGTGTTGAATAACAGTATGGTTGAAGATTTAATGTACACTTTATTTGCAATATCTTAAGAAAAATGCTATCATTAATTTACACAAATAGGCCAGATAACAATTTAGAATTATTATATTTAGAATATAATTATATTTGAACAGGTGAATCTGTGATCAAGCCAGTATCACATGCCAATAAACATGGGTGCTGGTTGTTCTGTCCTCTAGAGTCCATTATCACATGTTAACAATGACTCTTTATTTAGCACCACATGTATCTGATGACATACTGTACAAAACCCATTTTACTGGCATGTTTTACCATTTGTGCATCGACTCAAGAGTTGGAAGTTGCGAATACCAACTCGAGCTGGGTATCAGTATTAGACTGTGTTCGACTTGTTCTCCGAGCTTGTTGTTTTTGCCTGAACGCAAAGGATAAATCTAACAATTGTCATTGATATTTAGTCATTTGGTAGTCTTATTTGAGTATTTGATAACACTGGATGAAATTGAAAGCAGAACGGGGCTGCAAAAATGCACATTTTGATTTCAAATTAGGAAACTGCTCCTATTACTATTTTATGTATTGCTTCACCTCAAATTCGGTAGTGACGTTGGTGCGTTATTTTGCTGGTCGCAGAATCAAATCGCAAGCGTAATGTTAATCTCGCAGAGCGTAATCGCACGCGTACAAGGGCGATATGTTGGCACGCTTGCAGCGCAACCGATAAAAAGCATTGACGTTACTACCGAACTTCAGTGAACCAAAGAATATGGTCATTAGTGGCGGCGAAAGCATTAAAATTTCAATTTCAGACTATTTTAGCGCGCAAAATCTCGTGTTTTTCATGCTAAAAAGGAAGATACACGGGGCAATTATTGCTTAGTTTTTCTTCTACTAAGGAGTTTTAGAGTTTTCGTCCCCCATGTAAAAATTTAGGGGGACATGTCCCCCACTTCCCCGCCTATGAGGGTTACGATATAAGGCATTTAAAAGCTTTTAACAGTTTCCCTCCCGCCATCTATGAATCTACTGTCAGAACTCGACTGCGTATATAGCTTATCAATAGAGGGCGTTATTAGTTACCAATTTAAGCCCTGAATTTAAGAATACTTTATTCTGTAATGATATCATGTTCAAATTTATAGAGATATTATCGAGGTGTACTTTTATTGTGTATCGTTTTCTTTCGACACATCAATTATTCGAATAATGACGAATGAATATCATAATAATAACACTGCATGAACGTGATAACCCATAAAACTACCAAATTGTTTGTTGACATTTAGAAACATTACACAAAATTATGCTTAGAAACCGGGATACATTTTGGATTGTTGTCAATTGTGCAGCTAGCGAGTAAATATTTACATAAAATACATGAGATGTACAATAAAATAAGATTACACAAAATAACACATTTACTGTCATTTCCTTTGGCTTAACGCAGTTTATATACATGAGCACATTTGCTATTTTTACAATGCTTTTGATAAAGACTTGGCATAATACAGCAATATCATTTATAACTATGTAATAGATACCTATATAATGTTCTAATGAATTAAAAAGGCACCAATTCTGTGTTTTAACGAATTATAACATATGCCTACCCTACATCAGTGAAAAAACACATTTAGAATGACGAAAAAATAGTAACATGAAAAAAATATAACAAACAAACAAAATACTTGAATATATGATGAAGGGATAGTTTTATGTAAGTGGACGCGGTGTGGATGTAAAGTCGAAAAAAGTAAAATAAGTAGATATGTAAAATAAGTAGATAGGGTTTCTCGACGGGAATTCTTTATTATAAGTTATAGTATTTCTCTGAGTACGCCGTCGGTTATCATAGTCCCTGTGTGAACGGCCGTGATTGCATGTGTCTCTGACTTCATCCGGACTAGTTTTGTTTGTTTGTTTGTTGTACCCTATAGCCCAATGAACAAAGAAACATCTGCAGAAAATAACATTTAAGATTTCTTCTTATTTTGAATCAGAATAAAATACAATTACTATAGTCAACGATAAACTATTTTTAAGGTCTAAGGTATAGATGAGTTGACTTCTGACATCATTGCCTGGCAGTATGCGCACGCATCATCACAACTTTGTTTTGCCTGGCAGTATGCGCGCGCATCATATTTTGTTCAGGGCCCGTGGTTTCAAAACTCCCGCCACATCACAATAATGCTATTGAACAGTGTAGTTGTTATATGCAGTTCGTTCGAGCATATCGATATACCAGTCCCTAGCCTTTGTTGATAAACATTGAGGTCAACTCACCTATATTAATACTTTTTGATGGGAAAACTAGAATAGCTAAGCCACAGCAAGAGCTCGCGCGAGTATGAATTTCAATATTACTTAACAGACTCTCAAATATTTTACTACAGGAATGAAGATAACAACATATACTCTAATTTTTAGTCTATTTTGCTCCATTATACATTTAATAAACATATATACTATACTTCTAACACTTACAATTCTTTGGCGTAAACATGTTGCCGATATAAAAGTACAAAGAAGGTACAAAACCGACAGAGATACATGAATTGGATGGTAAAAATTGGACAAAATTGTTCAAATAAAGCAGAATCTTTGTGCGAGACCACCTAAACGGGTTCATTGTTTAGGAAAATAAAACAAAATAGACACTGTGATCCAACTAGTTTCGTACAGTGCAAATGACACCGTCAATATATATGTCTAGACGCCCTCTATAGTTCTTGGTGTCATAAAATAAAGTTCGCGATAAGAAGCAGCTCACAACGTATTCGTCTGTAAACAGAAATCGCGATAAATTCCAATATATTTTAATTTAATTTACTTCCTTTCTCAAACGCCAAACACAAGATCCACAGCTTTTTAAAGATTAAAAAAGACTCTCAACATTAACATCGCCACACACGTGTTGCGGACCACATTTAGGAACCAGCTCGTTTGGGTATCGCCCGTTTAGATATCACATATTGTGAATGGATAACTTACGCTGTATTCCGTTGAGCACAATTTTTTATGTGGTACCCGAACGGTGCCATAGGCTAAATGGTGTGTAACACACGCACGCACATAGATTATATACATTTGAGTGAATACGTATTAAAGCCATATTGTAACATTTCCACACAAAATAGATTTGTATCTCTTTTCCACAAAATGTTAGTCTCACTGTCAGATATATCTCCTTTTTGACCCGAACAGATTAGGCAAACCAAAATAAATCGCCATTTAATACCAACGCATGACGCTGTTGATCATGACTGACTTCGGTCCTTTTAATGTGTTATGACCCTCCCACACACCGTGTACGAGCAGTGTTATGGACATGGTGTAGGCGTTCGACTAATATTTCGATCGTAATAATTAAACGACGTAATCCGTCGTTTTAATCAAAATCTTAGATTTTGTCAGAATAGCAACTAAATTCTTGGTTTTTTTTATCAGGGTATGATATTTTTACTTAGTTGCATTACAATCGCGTAAAAACTGTAACTTTGAAAATCATTGCTAAAATTAAGGTGTCCTCGGTCCTCCTCAGCAAATGTTACAATATGACTTTCTTCTAAACATTCTTTCTTCTTCCTAATACCTCTGGAATTACTCACATCCTAAGAATATTAGCATACACTGTACAGTTGTTGATTTTAGCTATTGAATAAGAAGGAAAAGGGAATCATATTTTTGTCACGATTTTATGTTTTGTAGAAAAATCAAAGATATATATGATTATCAATATAAGTAGTGGTAAGGGATAACGGTCAAAGAATTGGGCTTGAGGAAGAGCATCAAAAAGGTGTAAAAGTAGAACAAGGTATGCGAATACTGTACTCGGGATTTGGCCTAAAATATCAATGTAGACAATGCTGTTTATTCTGTAGGTTGTAGGAGTATATGTGACTGTATTCTAAACGGGGTATATTAGGCTGAACATATGTGACCGTACACGACGAATGAGCCGTAAATTCCTCCCCCGGTCAATTTTTTTTAATTTCGTGTTTAGAAAATATACATCATAAGCTTTAAATGGTATATCATTGGACTTCAAACGATATCCAGAAGCGGGGTTATGGTTTGTTGAACTTTGCTCCTTCAACAAAATGGTAGTTTTTTCGTTTCTACATGTGTCTCTTTTTACGACCTTCATGCACATTTTACACTGTAACTCAGAATACAATTTAGGACATTTACGGCTCATTCGTGTTGTACGGTCACATTATGTTTCATGTGGCACACCATTAAGCATGTGATGGAGCTGACGACTTTACACCGTTCCACGAAGGGAATCATGTGTATATCTTTTATTTTAGCTATGGAATAAACAACATCGTCAATACGGGATGCTATATTTCAAATGGAACCAGCAACCCATGTTTGATATCGCGTCATACTACGTGTATTTGGTGTCATGTGTCATGTAATGCCTTGTTCTACAATGTGAGTTTGCTACAAAGAGAATGAATGCTGATTCCGTAAAATGTCTTTGTATTTTGTTTGTATGTGTGTATAATGGGTGTAGTTGTGTGAATTTCGTAGGTATGTGATACAATGTACAATTACAATGTTCAATAGTAAAAGTCCAAATATTTATTAAATACTTTATACATGTTATACAAGCTTACTTTTAGTAATAAACAGTAAAAGATTTCACGACTAAGAACCCTGAACAGATATTAATGCATTGCCCATTACTGCTAAAACAATAATATTTGATCGTAGCGATCAAACGCTTGTTTCCTGTCACATTTAAGCCTCTGGTTCAATACAATAGAGAGGTTGTAATTTGCCAGAACAGCTTATGCCTTACGCCATTAATTCACTTTGAAAGCTAGTCACAGCAGAGTGATTTGCAAATCAATTGAACGTAAGTTGTAAGGCGTAAGCCATTATGGCAAATCGAAATCTGTAACATTTAACCTCGTGTTGGTAACGGACGTCATCTACATCACCAAATCCAGCAATCGCGTGGAAGATCCATGGCAACTGAGCGTGTCGTCTGAGTTGAGCATCTCACCACAGTTCGCACTTCTTTGTTGGGTTCATTGCCGAATTCTTCTTACATTTAAATGTCTCTGCAAATACCTTGGAGTTTGAAACAGTACCAATGACCCTGAAATGATACATGGAAAGAAGTAGAAATACTTATCCCTTTGCGACACATTGAGAATCTCACCAGCAATTCTAAAAAGTTCTTATTAAGTGACTTTGTTCTACCACAAGTCGGCAATGAAACTTTATGATTAATAACATCTCTCTTCCCAGCTTGCTACTAGAACTATACATGATAACATTAGCATTGAAATTTTAACTTCTGGACTCTGAATGGTGAAATTCTGAAATTCTGACATTAATTGTGAATGGGGTTAATGGGTGGCTACAAATCTAAAGTCTAGTAACTCAGCTGTTATAAATACGCCTATAGATTCAGAACTAATAATTGTTTTCACAATATTTCAATATAGCGAGAAGGATGATTTATTTATACGCATTTTGATTCCCCATTCGTCAAAATATGTCGTTCAATATTAACAACACAGTAGTGCTTTTACAGAAAATTACCCGAATTTAAAAGTTGCAGTTTACAGCGATCAATGGTTATAATGCCAGCACTGTAAACACGTAAAGCCCGCCATTATCTTCGCGCTTACTTCAAATCAATACAAATAATTGCGACTTTTAAATTGGTGTATTTTCTTTCAAAACACTGCTGTATTGTCAATATTGAACAAAACTGGACAAATGGGGTATCAAAATGCGCGCAAATAAATCATCCTTTGTTTTATGTTGAAATATTGTGAAAACAATTATTAGTTCTGAATCTGTAGGCGTATTTATAACAGCTGAGTTACTTTTTGTGCAGACTTTACATGTCTCCCTGTGTGGGAGATTAAGGTAATGTCTTCCACAGGACGTCTAAGAATTTCAACTGGAATCACCCTTTGGAAAATTGTACTTTCATTTCATATTTTTATATGAAATGAAATAAATAGAGATTAAGTAAAAATAGTAGATATTTGTAGTGTCTTTAAAGTAAGCTTTGTGATTGTTAAAAACAATAGATTTCAATTAATTTTTAACCAATTATTTTTGTTTTATATATCAAAATGTTGATACATCGATTACTGTGTTCTTAAATATTCCGAGTACCCGATTAAAAAAAATATCACCCAAGCCTGCTTTTAAGCGTCAACAAATAAACGTGCATGAAACATCTTCCTACACAGACCTATGCAAGAAACATCAGTTTCCATGATTTCCCATATTATTCAGTTGCATTCGATAGCATTCAGTTGCATTCGATTGTATTGAATTTGGATACATTCGTTTGTATCGAATTCGAATACATTCGAATGCAACAGGAGACTGAATGCAATTATGGTATTAGCATTTATATTCGAATGCATTCAGAGCATATTTAAATAGTATTGGTCATATTAAAGACAAGTCACATGTTATTTTGTATTCGGAATGCATTCGACAACCAAAGCTAACCTTATGGTTGTGGTTATATAGGATGTGGTTGTTAGCTGTCATAATGTATTCCAACCCAATGCTGCTGAAGGCATTCCGAATACAACAGTAATGCATTCGAGTTTGGAAAGGGATATGCCTGTACGAAGTCTTACCTGTATTGTGACGGTGGGTATGGGGCATACATGGAATTGCGAAGGTCTTCTGGCTTATGTAGGCTACACCAAAACTACAGAACAAAATATAATTGATCAAGTTACGAAGTATGATTACATGTAAATTATCATCGTCGTCGTCATCATCATCGTCATCTTCTTTTAGCAAAAGCACCCATCACGAATAGCTTGTATAACTGTAAGAGCATTGGTCCCGTGGCCCTTCATCTTTGGATATCTTACACTTACATATAGGTCCTATTAGAATACTTAAAATGCAAAGCTTAATCTATATTTTAGTTAATCATCCGAATGTTGAGTACTTCCTTTTTTTAAGTAGAGTGTTAAAATACATAGGTAGAGTCTTACAGGCAATATCAATACAATTGAATACCTGAATACAAAACCCAACCAAGTCCATGGAAAGTGATTTTGAGAAAACTAAAAAACACATGTGTATCATACATGATGGGTATACATACATACATGCTGGATTTCACTTGCTTGATAGACGCACGTAGAGGGTGGATTTGGGTTAAACTTTTATACATAATAGGCCTATGTATAAGCAAAATATTCCCGTGCTAAACTCAATTTGGCCAAAGTATGGACTTGGGTGGGTTTTGTATTCATGTATTCAATTGTCTCTTGCAGGGCTTGGTTTTGGCAATGACAGTCGGCTAGAACAATGGCGGTCGTTAAACTCATACAATTCATATCAAGACATAGCACAGTGGATTACCGTGAGATCATAAGTGATTTGATGATCAGTAGTACCGGGATCTTACCTGACCAAAATTGATGAAGAAAAGCTGTTCAGATGTATAATTAAGTCCAGGCAATTGGATATTTTCAGCACCATTTTGAGCCACCCATTTCTTGTATCCCTAAAATATAAAACAAAAATGTGTCGGTGTGTTGTCATGTCAAGTGCTCAAAAAGTCGGTGCTACCGAACAAGTGTTAGAACACCTAACGCTGCCAGGACGTAAGTTATAGAGGGGGTAGTAGGGTATAAAACATTTTCGAGGTATAAGTAGCAAGGGGCAAGGACCCAATGAGGACCGCATATCCAGGTCCTCGTTAAGCACGAGGTCCTCGGTGTGTCGGCGTGTTGATATGTTGAAGTCCTAAGAAGTAATGCAAAGCAAACGCTGACCAGGCCAGGTCATCCCTCGTGGTTTACAGTGGCATAGATTTCTTTTTGACATTAGGAGGAGGATGGATCATACTGCAGTTACTGTCCGTTTTCCTATACACAATACACAGTGCTCTCACCATTGAGGTGTGACCTCTACAAATATTGTATGTTAGAAGTATAGGCCATTGCTTAGTTTACGTCAAAAAATGTGTGAAAAATAACCGGCCAATATTTAAAGTACTCTCTGAAATTGTAGAAAATATAGTTTTGTAACATGTCCTAATTTTTTAGCTAATTTAGGTGTTTGGAAATATTCGCACTTTGGTGTTTTAGGAAGGATATGTAAACGACACATAACACCAAAAAATATGAAGAAATTATTTCCAAACCGTGTTAAGTCTACAACCATTATGTTTCTCATTTTCAAGAATGCTGGTTAACAATAAACAGACTATTGTCTCATTTCGTAAACAAAGGCCCACAGAGTATTGTTACCTTGCGTTTGCTTAATAATCGGTTACCCAACTGAAACTATAATACCAGCTCATTGCAATACCGCACAGGTAAAACAGAAACATGTGTAGTGTGGATTTAACCAGAGAAGATCTGATTTAACATAGTTGGGCTGTTTTCAATGAGTGTTATCTCTACTTTAGACTACTGTAGACATGAATTCTACTGTAATCATGACTGCTATATGTTGGGAAAATTTTCTTGAAGTATAATGAATGCAGCACCTTTTGGTGACAGAATACGTTTATGTTATAAATTGACACTTTTAGGCTAAACTAGCCAAATATGAGGTTAATTTGGTCAGAATCCCACATCTCTCAGTCGTCTTCGTTTTTTGTTCCTCCATTCTTTCTTTTCCCTCCCCAAAAGTAGAAACTAGACACGTTGTATGAAGAGACGTTCGAATAAAGAGGACACTTACCAAGAAAGCTGCTTTAATACCACCATTATCAGCTATGTTTTCACTAAGAGTTCTTGCTCCGTCTACCTGAGGAAATAAATTTGATGCCAGTTTATGATTCCAAGTGACGTTTTACAAAGATGAAAAACGGAAATATCCTTTAACCATAATAAAGTAATTTTAGCATGTTTAGTATAATGCTCTTAGAGTATAAAAGTGGGAAGATGGAGATCTTATTGTTGTTGTTAAAGTAATGATGATGATGATGATGATGATGATGATGATGATGATGATGATGATGATGATGACGATGATGATGATGATGATGATGATGATGATGATGATGATGATGATGATGATGATGAAGAATAGGAATATCAACCTTGGAAACAGGGAGTGTAATTGGAATAATTTCTTTACAGGTGTCGCATATAGCCAGTCTAGTCGACGTCCTTGAAATACCAGAAAAGAACAATTTTACTGGCAAAATGCACCTTGCCCCCAAAATAGGTATGGTCCCCTCGGGGGTCAAATTTCAAAACGACACCAAATTATTCATCTAGTTTAGTCTACATATGATTCTCGGGTTATATGCAAAAAGGTCAAAGGTTGCATTTTTCGCTCCACGGGGTCAAATCCTAAAGAACGCTTCGATTTTACCCAAAATGGTTCGAAATTGTTTGTCTTGCAAAAGCAATTCAAATTAAGAAAAGTTTGCACCATCAAGGATCGTTACATAGGTAATATCGCCAAAAGGGTCAAGGTCAATAGCGGGGGTCAATACGGTTCAATGGGTATTTTGGTCAAATTTTATTCAAACCACACAAAAGTGTCCTTCTGGTAATCATGATTCAGGAAAAGTATAGTTTGGCTTTTCTGTGGTGTATATACAGACTTGACATTTAATATGGAATATTTTTCGCAAAGTTCCAAGACTGGTCTGGTCGGAGTCTGCATAGACCGCACGGGCTAAATATTAATTTGGGTGTGTCAGGAGATGGTGTAAAATAATTGTTTGATAGAAAATGTGCTTTCGATATGCTTACATTATGGTGCTCATAATGTAGCGAATTTACCCAAAATGGCGGATTTAGGGAGGCTGAATTTGAGCTCTATGGGGGACACAATTTCGGACTTTATGCAACGTGGTTCTGTTATTATCAAATTTATAGGGGTTTGAGGTGATATTTCTTAAACTTCGTCAGCAACTGGCATTCATCACAGCTGAAATACACTTACATTGTACCAAGTTTTTGAACAGGGGAGGAGCTTAAAAATAGGGCTCTAAAAAGCTGTACGTACTCAGAAAGTTTGAATGGCCCTGGGGTCAAATGTTATCAACTTACGTTACAAAAACAACTGTGCGAAATCTTGGTTGTCCAATGAACTCACACTGTTTCTTTGTGTACAGTAAGTTTATAACATTTGGCCCCAGGGACCATTCAAATTTTCTAAGTGCATCCCACTTTATAGAGCCATATTTTAAAGCTCCTCCCACTTTAAAAACTGGTAGATCACAGGTGCATTTCAGTTCTACCGAACACTTATTGGTATTTAGGTTCAATAAAATTGCCTCAAACCTCAATAAATTTGATAATATCAGAATAATGTTGCTCAAATTCAGAAATTTTACCCCCACAAAATTCAAATTCAGTCTCCTTAAATCCGCCATTTTAGGCTATTTTACTACATTATGAGCGACATAATATAAACTAATGGAAAGCACTCTTTCTGTCAAACAATTATTTTACATCATCTCCCGACACATCCCAATTTATATTTAGCCCGTGCTGTTTATGCAGACCTCTACCAGACCAGTCTTGGAATTTTGCGAAAAAGTATTCCATATTAAATGTCAAGTCTGTATATATAAGCAAAAAGGCCAAAGGTCATATCCTTTCACCTGGTTACCTATATAACGATACATCCTAGATGATGCAAACTGTTCTTTAATTGAATTAATCACAAATCCTAAAATTAGCTACCATTTTTATTTTTTATTTCTTTTCCCCTGTGGAGCCCAAAATGCGACCTTTGACCTTTTTGCTTCAGATATGTCAAGCAATACTTATTCTGAATCGTTATGAACAAAGCAATACTTTGGCATGGTTTATTATAACATCTGGGAAATATTGAACTTTGGCCCCTATATGATCTCATCTCTTTTCTGAGCAAGGTGCATTTTCCCACCAAATTTTTCCTGTTCTGTGAGGTCAGTTTATGTATGTAAGCTGATTCTAGACCTTAATCACATGCACTGGATTTCCTTTGCTTTTTGACTTAAGTTACTTTTCATTATTACTTAAGCAACGGCATAACATTAAACTGTAATTGCTGACTTGATAGACTTGCTTTTTATAGCTACTTGATAATATTAAGCAAATGTATTTTTGTTTACTTACGTTTATATTGATTTCCGGAATGCGATAGCTCGAATACTGATCTACTAAACATTGTGCTCTGTCTTTATATGAATTGTATGATTCTTCCGACCACCATTGTTCTAACCGACCGTCCTTGCCAAAATCACGACCTGAAAGAGAGAGTTGTATGAACATGGGAATAATGTAAGGCAATTTGTAACGCGTGTGACACTTCTGTGAAGCCTATTTTCTCGGTATTTTGAACCATGATCATTTCCGGGGTTAATTTCACCCGCTTCACTAATATGAGAGGTTTCTTTTTTTAGATATCAAAGAGACTTCATATTTATCATTTGAAATGCTTGACGACTACTGACGAAAACGAATCATTCCAATTGACGACGACCAAAGTCGACCCTTCTTTAGCAACTGCATTACAAAGTCAATAAAACACACTCGTACAATGTTAATTTGCTTTTCTGTTAGCTTTACTAATTTTCCTTACACTACGAATATAAGTAGCAGATGTTAAACCATGCAAAATAAGTGGTAATTTTTGATAGAGTATTAGTAGAAAGTAGTCAAAACTGTACCGTAAGAGACGACTATTTAAAAGGAAATAAGATGAAGATCATTATTCTGACCATTTTTTGTCACCCATGCATTACAATGTTGAGTTTGAAATTCATGCTTGAAAAAAATGCGAGAGAAATCGGCAAAAGAGCGAAAGCCTTAAATTGTATTTAAGACGGCTCATATATACCATTCCTATAGATGGCATTTGCCTCTCGTTGATGGGCAAAAGTGTAGACAAGAAGATTATCGCGTGATTACAAAAAACCGAGGTAAGGTCACGAAGGGCGTGATATCGATGCTCACCCCATCAACGGCAGGAAAGAGCCAACTATAGGAATGATATATCGAGTATTATATGAGGTAATGAATAGAAATTCTTCAAAAATTAAGAGAGAAGTAAGAGAGATTTAAGTAAATTGGAGTTAATTATGGTTTAAATAGGTCAAAGGCATTAATCGAAGTAGAAAAACGATGGTCACTTTGAAGTTGATAAATTATTTAGGCCAATCTTGTGTCTTTAGGTTACAATACGTACCCTTAATATCAAATCCATGTGATAATTCGTGCCCCATTACCACGCCTATGCCGCCATAATTTACTGACCTGGAAAACAGTGATTCCAAGATACAATAGAACTAAATTCAAAAGCACGTGCACATGCGATAACAATAGAGGTTGTCAGCATTATGAGGTTCCGATTTTTCTGTTCGTGGATTAGTTTTAGGTTAAACTTAGGCAGTATGCTTCGACTATATTTATAAATACGTATTTATAAATACGCACGTGACCACCTCCGCGCTGCCATAACAGCTTGTAGACAGTAAGTGTCGAAGTGACCTTCTACATAGCGGGTGGTCTTCCTGTACATTTGAATGCAAACGCGGTAAACAACGCGAGACTGTGCAGCAAAATTGTCTATTTTGTTAAACTTCGTGATTGTATTTTAAGCGTTTCCGTACGCAAATATCTTCAAAATGTTGTTTTTGATAACATATTTCAAATTCGGAATCCACACATGTTTAATCATTTAACTTAAACGATCTTGCAACTTGCAACCATTAGTAGTTAATAAAGGTGCTGCTGACTCTAAAATGCTGATTCAAAATTAATTAGTTAATATACCGTAAAACCCCGTCTACAAGCATATAGAGTGGTTTTGATAAAAGCTAAATTAATCCAGACGCCATCCATCGAAAAAACGCAAATTAACTATCGATACAAGCATATACAAACAAGTGCTATTGTAAAACCAATCTATTGTATTAGCATAGTTACGGTTGCGTATTAATTTAGCTTTCATCAAAAACACACTATATGCTTGTGGACGAGGTTTTACGGTATTTCATTAGGCTCATACATGTCTCCTTAAGCAATTCTTCTCGACATCTTTAGTTCACTCTTTTTACTGTCCCAGTAAAAAGATTACAAGTTTATCATAAGCCAAGTACATTATGACCTTGAATCCAGCTTTAACTTCGACTGAGGCAATTCGCAGTAGCATTTTTGCCACAGTGTGGTTGAATGAATTAATAAGACTTTGGTAAAATAGGACTGGTTTGTTTAAGGAGGCTGTACCCTAATGTTATGTTTACAAAGTTCCGAATAGAATATGCGTCACCTTTGTTAAGTAACTTGTTATCATAGAGTTGCAAAGAAGAGAAATAAGGTAGACAATAAAACTACTCTTAAGGAGAACAGTATTGTGTGTTGTGTGCGACAGAGAGAGAGATCGACATTAGCGTTAAGATATTATTACAATTCATCATAACATCTAAAAAAATACCATAAATGATACATATTGTATGATAACAATCTTAATTGGCTTTCAAAATTAATGTATTTGTGAGCATTGGTCTGTACAAATTTGGCAACCAGTCACAAATCAAGAAATACGTCATGTCACAAAAACAGTTTTTTGTCCTATAACAAACTAGCATGCTAAATTAACAGCAAACATAATCATATTCATACTAAAATATTAATAAGCTATAATTGATGTATTAAAGCGTCATGAGTTAGTAATAAATCGACGTGCACACTGGCAAAAAATGAAAGTCCAATTCATTCTCGTTTTTGTTTGTACGTACCCCTAATATCGAATCCGTGCGATAGCTCATGCCCTATTACCACCCCTATTCCGCCATAATTTAGAGACCTAAATGAGAAATGTTAAGCTCTTATGAATACTCTCTTAAGTTTTAAGTAGACACACTCCTATGAAGCATTATTTAATTCACTATATTAACGCATATTTCATTCGAACATGAATACTTACTTTGGAAAGTCTTTTGAATAAAATGGTGGCTGAAGAATCCCGGCTGGAACAACTGCAAAAAATAAACAAACAAAACGTGACCAATCAGATGCCTAATGAAGTTCGGAGCTACCGAACATAATCGCATGTAAGTTGCAAATTGTTTACCAGAATTTGATTTAACTTTACTCTATAATGTTATTTACTGGATGACTAATCTACACCAAGACAAACAAACAAAAATTAGATCAAAACAGCTCAAAACTAGAGTTTTCAAATTTTTAAATTTGAATAAGAATTAAAATTCTTATGAGAATAATAATGAGATTTCTAGAGCAATGAATTGAAAAAGTGTATGTTGCAGCGGTAAAGGATAAATTTGGCGGGAAAATCGGTGCTTAAAATCAGTGTTGTGTACTCTCTCCATTGTACATTCGCCATTGAGCAGCTGCAACACCGAAAAGTAATTTAAAAGTAACGCGTACATGTACTTACATATACTATTGAGCGGTTGATAATACCAAGCATTGGCTGAAACTGGGGATGTGTCAGCCCATTTCCTTTCGCTGTCACTGTATGATAAAAGAAGGAATCATGAAATAATCGTCCAATTTTTAACAAAATCCCGCATTTTAAGTGTGCTTTTGGCAAAATTTGGCAAACGCTCTTTGGTTAACTCTAAGACCATAAAAGAAATGAAAATTTGAGCATCATATTTGTTCCCGTTCTCAAGATATTTTGTATTATGCTTAGACTTATTATAAATTGTCTGTAAACCAAATGGCTGTTATGCAAAGTGTCTGAACATTTACCAGCTGTTGAAATAGGAAAAAGATTAAATCGGAATATCTTCGG
Organism: Amphiura filiformis; assembly: GCF_039555335.1. Classification (NCBI taxonomy): domain Eukaryota; kingdom Metazoa; phylum Echinodermata; class Ophiuroidea; order Amphilepidida; family Amphiuridae; genus Amphiura; species Amphiura filiformis. The sequence goes on from NC_092646.1 coordinate 45,101,539, forward strand.
ACAGCACCAGATCCCTGTCTCATTAAAACCCTGTAACACTTTGAGACAGAAGTTGGTCCATCCCAAGGACAAGATTCCTCAACGCAAACAAAGCAACATTGTTTATGCGATTAGCGCCAGGATTCGGACTGTAAGGACTACTACATAGGATAGACAAAACAACATCTCCATAAGCGTATGTACATTTACCAAAATCGTCGCCCCAGTTCAAAAGGGCATAACGACTCTGCGGTATAGACGAATCTCACGAGCCAAGTCATGGTCAGGATTTGGTCGGCAATCACTGGGTCCCGTCTGCACCAAACTGGTGTTGTTACTGCCCAATTGGATGGATTAAATCCGCTTAAAATCGATGTTGAATTGTATTGTGTTGTAAACTTTAATCATTCTTTTGTCTACGTGTAACACGGGTGATGGAATGCAGTTTAATATCCTCGCCAAGGCCACATCATTTCACATTTTAGGTGGGATATTCCTAAGGGGGGACCCAGCTATGGCTGCCATTGAGGTGTAGGAATGCGTGAAAATGGATTCTTCTATACACGCACCTCAAAGCGGCCAAACACAACTTTGAGGATAACGTTATTGTGCTCGGCAAAGAACATAGGTGGTACGAAAGAGGGGTGAAAGAAGCAATATATCTTCTCAGGGAGGAACCAACTTTGAATCGCGGAGGGGGAATACGCCACAATTTGTCCAAGAGTTACGAACCGACCATCAGGAAAAGTCCTCGACGACTCCCGTGTGACATCACATCTACCATCGTGACGTCATAGGTCAAGAATACAGAGCCAATTCAAGATCAGTCGGTCTGATGATGCGTCATGGGTATGACGTGATACCGTAGCCATCAAAAATGGTAAGTCCAGTTGAATAGAATTATAATTTAGTCAACTGTTGCCCAAATTGCTTGTTTGTTGTGTTGTCGTTGTTTGTATGCACTCTGTAGGTGTTATGCGGACAAAATGCATGTTGATATTTACCGGGCACATAGGATATGTATAATTTTTTATACTGATGAACAGTTTGTATTCAGAAAAAGAGAAATCATCGGAAAACATTATCACCCAAATGTGGCAATTACACAAACTAGTATCGTACCCGGTCACACAATAAACTCGTAATGCATCGGCTATGTTCAGATATAAATTTGGGCATACACATTTTCTGACCTGTCGAAATTATGCACTTGGTTTTGTGGTCGCTACAAACGTTTGACCAATCATTTTATTGGCCAATGCATGGTCATAGTCAGTCGCACCTCGTGAACAGAGATCGCTTTGTATAAATACAGATACAGGCAAACATTTATAAACGTCTATAATAATTTGCAATATAAAACGTTTATACATTTTCTTGGTAATATTTTTTTTAAACAAGTGAAATCGTACCTCACCTCACGTTAATTACTTTCCCGTACATTGCGCTATCCTTCTTTGCCTTTGCTGTAGTAGTTTTCATGATGTTATCAAAATAAGTATCTGGAGAAATTTCAATCTTCAAAACGAAATATGACAAACAAAATACTTAATTAAAACCGATGGTTTCAATGGTAAAAGTAAATTTGATTTACCTTAATTTATGCAGTTTCACGAAAGACATTCATGATATTGTCATGGTAATTATTACAGTACCATTTCTTTACAGTTACTTATTTGAGGATGGTAACAGATTGTTTCCGAAAATATTTGCAAAGTAAATGAAAATTGGTCCTTCATTAGTTTCCGTTAAAAGTTTTAAAACTTTTTTTGTAATTTCTATCTTATAAAAATCATGCATTATTATCTTAGTATTTGTACTTACGTCCCCATAGAGCTCATTTAATCTTTCAGTTGATGAAATATTGGTAATATATCCTATTAATTCATTTGTGTATTTGATCTATAAATAAACGGGAAAAAACATGATAACGATTAATACTATAGACGAATCCAACGAGCCAAGTCATGGTCAGGATTTGGTCGGCCATATTTGGGTACCCGCATGCACCAAACAGGTGTTGTGAGTACCCAATTGGATGAATTAAACCCGCTTAAAATTCGATGTTAGATTCTTTTGTGTTGTAAACTGTCATCATTCTTTTGTCTACGTGTTACACGGGTGATAGAATGCAGTTTATATATAATACTCTTCAAGGCCGCATCATCCCACATTTTAGGTGGGATAGTTGGGTACCCGTCGCGGCTAATGGTTGTCATTGAGGAGCAGGAATGCGTGAAATTGGATTCGTCTATATACGAACAATAGCCCTCCTTTGCTTATTACCACTGTTATTTAATTTCTGGCTTTTCGTACGTAGTTTGACGTTTCGTAAGATTGCAAACTATTGGACATTTTCCTGCAGATTAATGCAGCTAGGGAAGAGGGCAGCAAACTCTCGTTGATAAACTTATGCCCCCAGCATACTTTCCTGCCGCTTGCCGCAGCGGCAAGCGGCAGGACGTTTCAACCAATGACAAGCCTTGATTGTGTCCGTTTGTCTGCAATGCGCGTGCGCCACGCCGCTCAGCGGCAAGCGGCAGGGTAGTATGAAACCAGCTTAACGCGTCGTTTAACCATCTTCTACGATGACACAATAAGCATGATAAGTCAATTACTATAGATTATTTTCATCAACCAGTAGCGAATTATTATTGTTTTGTGCGTTTATGTTGTTAAGCTTAAGGGATGGGGTATGAACGTTTGGGCAGTATTTATTGTGGGACATTAGATGACATCAGACATATCGAATTGCATTCTGAATACGAAGAATGTCCTTCTGATATCAAATAATTTTGATTTTTGAAATTCGCAATGTAATACACATTTTATGGCAAATGATTAAAAATTGATATTTTGATATTTAAAAGTACTCAAAGTAAACTTTATTAATCTGATGATATGTACTTAAAGTTTATGTAGGTGGGATGAAAAGCCGACGATCAATTAAAAATTTTGACCTTTCGTATTGAAGATATGGATTTTTCCCCAAAAACACACACAAAATTAGGTCGTTTTGGAAAAAAAATCCATATCTTCAATATGAAAGGTCAAAATTTTCAATTGATCGTCGGCTTTTCCTCCTAGCTACATACACTTTAAGAATATATCATTAGATTTATAAAATTTAATGTGAAAAATATCAAATTTTAACAACTTGTCATAAAATTTGTATTATATCGTGAATTTAAAAACAAATGAAAATTATTTGATATCAGAAAGGAGTTCTTCGTATTCAGAATGCAATTAGATATGTCTGATGTGCTCTCATGTCCCACAAAAAATACTGTCGAATCGTTCAAAACGCTTATTCCAGATCCCTTAATGAGCCATAATAAAATAAAAAGTGTTTTCCCATCGTCGTCGGTATCTGCGGTAAAATATTATTTACCTGAGAGAATAACAATAGTGCCTCCAAATAGACTGTTTTATGAATAATTTTACAGATAGTACGGAGCTCACAGATTGTACGTATGAGTTCGCACCCTGAAGTTCGCAAACCATCAGGGCAGTTTTAGCTCTGCGTGCACTATTTTAGTTTTGTGGCAAATATTGTAATCAGCTACCTTCGACTATATTATAAATCCGTATTTATAATTACACATGTGACCCATGGGCATGACATACCAAGACCTGCAAGTGTGACCAAATCCCCATGCCAAATTTGTAATATGTTATCAAAAATAACATTTTGAAAGTATTTGCCGACTGAGTATTTATCGACGGAAACGTTTTATAAAATAATCAAAAGGTTGAACAAAATAGTTTATCACCTTTGCATTCAAATGTACAAGAAGACCACCCACTATGTAGAAGGTCACTTCGAAACTTAGTATCTACAAGCTGTTATGGCAGCGCGGAGGTGGTCACATGCGTATTTACAAATACGTATTTATATATATAGTCGAAACATACTGGTAATAGATCTTCGAATAATCAATAACCTTTTAAACTATCGACACGAAGTGATCAGGAGCGCCGCAAGAGCTTCGGCCCCATGGACAAGGAGCAGTGCGGGCCCTAATCCTTTATCGCTTTTGCTCGGAGCCCATGGACTTTATACACCCTGTCCACCCGCTTGCTACGCCTCTAGTGATCTCCATAATTAATATCAATTATTACCTTTTCTAGTGCCTTTTGTTGAGTTTTTTCGTCCATCCATTCAGTACCATCTATGGTCTCAGTTAGAGCCTGGCGTATATTTCTGTACATTTCATTAGCCTAAAAAAAGAATGAAAGTCTAATTATTATTGGCTCCATGTAAAATAAATGAACTAATTATGTCTATTAGGAATAGCATATTCGTCACATATTATATTTTTAAAAGCAAACAGTAGGCCTATAAAATATACATAAGCACGTAATACTGAAGTTACCTACGGTAATTTTACTTTCTTCATTGAAGTGATTTTGGACGAAGAGGGCGCCAACAGCTTGCGGAAGTTGCTGGTTGGCATGTCTTATGCATGTTTCCCAGCGTGGTTTTGCCGCCGTTTCGCCCTTAGTAATTCGCATGAAATCACCACGAATTTGTCGAATTCTCGTCGAGAGGTACTCAGCCGCATCCATTGCTACTCTCACCATTAAATAGTTTGCAATAATCCTGCGAATAAAAGACGAATATTCCAATTTAACTCTTATCTTACTAAGAAGGGGGAGAGTTGTTTGGTACTGCATTCTCATATGGAGTCTTCTACATTAGTACATGGCGCTATGGGTTTGGGATTTTACTTTCCTACATTAGTGGAACTAATGTTTTTTGGCATCCTTAAACCTGAAATGATAAAAAATTGATTGGTTCTATTTTCCTGTGCCTCACGAGGGGTCGAAAGTCACAGTGGGGCCAAAACTTAAAAAATAGTCTTATCATATTATAATGTATCTCAAGTTGTTCCTCTCATCAGTCAATTGTCATATTTTTCTATGGTGCTTAGTTCAGGCAGGAGTTATATTATATAAAGTTCGAATAGGTCAAATGTCAAAAATTTCATACATAGAGGTCAAAATTAAACAATGGTATGATTTCATCGAATCTGGTCTCACATTACTCACTTTAAGGTGTGTCTACACCCCTTGATAAATTTGTGACTATATGTTTTAATTTTTCTCAAAAAATAATAACACACTGGTAACAAAAGTTATGTATATTATAGAGGCAAGGAATCCATTTACTACACTGGAATTTCAGTGACTCAAGACAAGTGGTACGTTATTTATGATAAGAAAAGAGGTACCGCTAGAATGTACCTCATTTCTTATATATAATGAACCACTTGTCATGAATCACTAAAATTTCAGTGAAGTAATTTGATTCCTTGCTCCTATAATATACATAACTTTTGTTACCAGTGTGTAGGGTTTTTTTTGAGAAAGATGCAAAATTAGTCACAAAATTTATCAGTGGGTGTAGTACCACCTTAACATACGAAATATCAAACGTATACTAATTCACAATTTTAGTGCAATTTTGTAATGTCATGTCCCCTTCAGAGTTCATGCAGCCAAAGTTCAATAGAAATTAGAAACAAGCATAGAAATAAATAAAAACAAGCATATTAAATATTTAACCTATGATTTCATCCGATTCTGAGGACATACAATATTCAATATTGTTCTATTTGAGATGAGTAATTTATTACAAATTTCGATGGAATCCGTGAATTTTGAAACTTCGGCTTCTGTGCATGAGAAATTTGATATTATTTACATAGCACCCTCGTGCAATATGACAATTGGCTTTTTTTATTGCTAGCAATGAGAGGAACAATGTGATGTAATATATTACAAAATGATAGAACAAATATAAATTGTTGGCCCTATTATGCTCGTGGGAATCATAGGGGCATAGAAAAAATGGAACCAATTCTAATTTTATCCTTTGAGGTGTAAGGATGCAAAAAATATTGGTTCCACTTATGTAGGAAAACTAGGATGCTAACTCAAATATGACCCCATAGCGCGAAGAACTACATTGTCAATACACCTATCCGATTTCGCCATTACTGCGGTGTCCCAGATGTAAAACTGCGGTGTCCCGAGGTCGGGGGTTCCATCCATTATTTATTGTGTGCTATACATAATTGTACCCGGGAATTATACACAGCAGTGATATTCAATAAACAATCATGAGTATTGAATTACGAATTAAATCTCCCGCTCTGGTACATCTGTGTTGCCGTCAATAGAGGGCCAAATACAGTAAACGCCTCTCGGATTGGTGTATACTTACACTCAAGCTACCAAATAACTTGAGGTAATTATGGGACCATCCTTTTACTCGCCTTACTCGCGCGATCGCGAATGTAAAACCTACCATAAAACACAGTGTATGTGTTGTTAAACAACGCTAATTTTATATTTTTAGGCTTATACCAATTATATCAGGGTATATGAATATAAAAGTACTTTTAGATTGAAATTGTAACTTTCTTTGGTTTCTAAGATTACCTGTTGTGTTAGTTGAGATAAATTGAAGACCTGAGTGCAAGAAGACTGTAAGTCCACTTGGCCCCTCAACATGTATATACTAAAGTTGCGTATAGTTTCGTATAGTTTGGTAATATTTTATACATATTCAGGGGCCAAAACAAACCTTTCACAACCTTTCATGCTGTTTTCACCCTGGAACATGTATTAAACATTATAAAACCCTAAGAAACTATACGTAACTTGAGTGTATACATGTTGAGGGGCCAAGTGGACTTACGGTATTTTTGCACTCAGGTCTTAAATTATTGCTATACGTTCTTCACTAGATTCCTTGTAATGTAATTTCATTCAATTTCTGGTCAAATCAAATTCGACTCAATCCGTGTAATAGTGCCAAATTTGATACAATTTTGACATGGATTGAGTCAAATTTGACATGCTTTCTCGTCAAATTTGACTAGAAAGACCCCATCAATAGTAAAAGATCTACATGAATACATGTAATACTTAAGTTTTGACAAAGACGCGCATTTTCAAAGATCATATTGCCAACAAGCAAACCATACTTGACATATCAAAAGCATAGCACGCATTTATTGACAAGTTAACGCATAAAGTATAATTAAGACAATGCATATTATTTACGGTTCCATCCAAATATACTGATGTCTGATACTGAAGTCAGCCGACTTTTCTCAGTTTTTTTCTTTCCAAATAACGACATCTACTCTGTTTCAAAGTCGAGCCTGCCAAACTCTATGAGATGGTTTTATTTTGAACCTCCAACACGATATCGGACAACTTTAGTCTTTCAAAATTGTAATGAGTGTGACTGATTCCCCAATACATATTTAAAGGTTGAAAAGAATCGGGCGGTGCATGAGCTAGTAGTGTCTGTGGTCAAAGAGAAACATCAAGCCCACACTCATTATAGACGAATCCAAATACACGCATTCCTACACCTGACTAGCAGCCTTTAGTTGGGTAGCCGTCGGCTACAATGCACTCAAAATGTGAAATGATTCGGCCTTGGTGGAAATTTTAAACTGCATTCCATCACCCGTTTTACACCTTCCGCGAAAACACAGGCAGACAAAAGAATAACACAATACAGTTCCCTTCGACAAAACACACAGCATGGTCTATTCGCTGTTGAAGTGACATAATAATCGGATTAACTACACGCGGTATCTATGCATTGATGTACTTGCGAACAAAAGGACTATATGTATGAATAGATGCGACGGGATTACCTGCGGAATTATCTCCATTATATATATTATTAGCTATTATTCTATTAACCCTCCTCGTCCTTGCATCTTCTCCAGGTGTTAGGCGGCTTTTATTTGCACAATTGGACGCTCAAAGCACCAGGTTGGTGCTAGCGGCTACCCAAAGATGTCCGACCAAATCAAGGCTCGTTGTAATGGATTTAATTTTCCCCATGTGCATGATATTCGGTGTTCATTGGGAGGTGGGAAATATCGAACAATTTCGTTTTGACCTATTATTTGTCACAACTCAATAACTGCAATATATATGGAAATATAAATGTGACCAGAGGCTTTCTTGAGTTATTTCCTATAAGATCAATTGTATGCTCTGCAGAAATGACTTTAATTAGTTAAAGCCTTAATGTACGATATTTTTAAATCTTAAGATTTATCTTTTTTCTTCCAAAATGATAATATGCAATCATTATGAAAGTTCTCAATACATTTGGACGCGAAAAACAATGGAAATTTGCAAAGAAACAAAATCATGAACTTCACCTCTATCACTTGAAATATCTCGCACTTTTTGGATTAGGAAGCCGAGTGTGGCCTCAGAGTTAGTCTCCTACGCAGCCAGTTTGGTTATGCTCCCTCCACATGTGTGAAGGAGCGTAACCAAACTGGCTTCGTAGGAGATGTAGATTTGCGATCGTTCCGACATTATCATAATCTGATATATTATGATAATATGTCGGACCAACAGAAAATCAGCCCGTTTGACTACAAATAACAGTTTGCTTATAGATGTAAGTTGGAACATGTGTAAGTATTACAAATATGCCAAAAAATCGGTTTTGAAAAAAATAAAGTTATATTCTGAAAAAATATCGTACATTAAGGCTTTAAGCAAAATAACCAAAACTGGACAAATGTGTCCTAAAGGCTCCGACTTGCCTTAAACCACTTAGGTCGAACTAAAGGGTTCATAACTGAACTACATATTTCATCTGGCCAAACATAATAATGACATTGGGAGAAGGGTGCATCTGGATTTAATTCACAAACCTTTTTGGTGTAACTTCAACAAGTTTTCCAAGCTGCTCGAAATATCTAGGAGACAAGTTATAAATGACAGTTTCTGCTGTTATCCCGTCATTATCCAAAACCTCTCGAAAATACCTGAGCCAGTCAATCTGAAGAAAAAAAGATCAATTAAGTGCAATGTATTAATAAAATGATGATTCGATAAGTAATGGAAGCCTAGGTGACTAGTTTAAGTTGAAGATTGAGATTCATTTAAGGAATATGATATTTCCAACATTGATGCCAAAAGACGGTAATAGCAGGGACACCATAGGGAAAACCCTGACCAAAAATGCGCACGTTTGCACAACGTTTCGACAATTTCCACAACGTTGCTCATAGCGTAACTGAAATATTTGCCTATTTTGGCAAATAATCCATCTCCTCTATATATTACCTCTACACTTAAAGCCATGTTACAACATTTCCATAAAATATAGATTAGTATTTTTTTCCATAAAATGTTAGCTTTTACTGTCAGATATGTCCCCTTTTAATTTTAAGCTGAACAACTGAGGTAAAGCAAAGAAAATTGGAATTTACCTCGATTGTGCTACGACACAATCCTTTATGTGTGTCGCCATGTACATGCACGTACTGTGTTATGAACATCGAGTACGCGTTCGACTAATATTTCTATCGTAATAATAAAACGACGGTTCCTGCGTTTCATTCAAAATCTCGGATTGTGAATAAACTACAGCACCTAGAGTCTTGATTTTTGCAGGGTATGTTAGTTTGATAAAGTACATTATAATTATGTAAAAACAGAATTTTGAAAAATATTGAGGGCGTCTTCCTCAGCAAATGTTATAATGGCTTTAACAATATATTATCCCCTAATTCAAAGCAAAAAGCATCTGCTTAAAACATTATGTGAATATAAGATATTAACCCGGGTGAAATCAACATACATAGACAATGCATTTTTCGGCAGACTCTCAAATTAGAAACAGAAATGTGATATTTGCCTCCACAGTAAAATGTATTATCTATAAATGCGAACAAAAACATATCACATACTCTATTTTGCCTTGGGATGTAGATTTGTTTTCATCAGTTTTGTACTAAGTAAGAATACAATATTTTAAAGTAAATAACATTGCAGATATACCGTTTTATTTGACAGATATATAATTTTGGATGTTTTTGGAACAGTCTGCTACCAATGTACGCTCTTAAACAAAGCACCTGTTTGTATGTTTAATAAAAAGCAAATATACGGCGTTTTGACTTAGTAGGACATAGTTATTCCATGTTATTTTTCCCCTGGTTATTTTCTTACAATGTAACACAAAATAGCAATATGTTTACTATCTCATCTTTGGAAGTTTATAGTGTTACAAGATATGGGGTATCATTCGACATGCATTAGCAGTGTGAAATGGTTTCTCTTACAAGATAGTTTACATCCCATGCATACCTTTATGTTGTGGAATAATTTGGGTTAGCTGAAACCATAGATCCTTTCTTTTTAGGATCTATTCTCAAACATGCAAACAGGTATACCTATACTTTCTTTATCAGGGAACATTTGCCTCTTCCAGCTTCTTCACGTTGTAATCCACATAAATTAACTCTCTTCACGCGGGTGTCGACTGCAGACGACAAGTTTCAACATTTTTTTAAAAATTCAAAAATTTCAGAAATGTAAATTTTCATGACCATATTTGGAATCAGCATGAAAAATGCATTAAAATGAGTACAAACAAGCCTAGTATTGATCCAGTAGTTCTGAAGATAGCTCTTGATATTTTGAGAAAATATTTCAAAACTTGAACTTTTTCCATTGAAGCGCATGGCTAGCACGCAGAGCATTAAATTTATGTCTTCCATAGGAGGTGTATGGATATTAACTGTAATAGCCCATTAGATAGGCAAGATTTACCGTGGAAACTGTGCTCAGCTACGGATAACAGTACATCGTAGATCAAGGTATAATAAGTTGGACTCAAATTCCACGGGTTTCATGTTTGGTAATATGTGTTTTTGTTTCAAATAGTGTGCTTGTTACTTTAAATATTTAGAAGACATGTTTCATCATAGAAAATTCTTCGATCATCATGTAACAGACACAATTTCGAGTAGTAGCTATATTTACATTTCAATAGCATTTATCTAAATGTATGCTAGCCAAAATCACATAGTATGTTTTCATTAATGTATACAATATCATTATAGTAAGCAAAGAATGCTGGTTATTCTGACCGTCTGAATACATCATCCCATATGCTAGTAATACATGAAACATTTTCGACATCAATCGCAAAAGGTTACAAATGGTTGCCAGAAAACGTTTAAATGTCGACTTATATAAAGGGTATATAAAGGGTATAAAACGTTTTCATAACATTCAAAAACGTTTTGTGATAACTTACTGCAAATATTCTAACACAATGTTATTTAAGTGTTGACAAAATATTTGTAAAAGTTTGCAAAACATATTTTACAATAACATATGGAAAACATTTTAAAGTGTATTTTCATACAAAACGTTTTCTTGACCTTTAGCCTATATAACCCGATGTTATTAAAACATCTTTACCAAAACCAAAAATCCAAAATATAACCTATTAAAATGTTTTAAAAACGTTTTATGTTTCCTAGGAAATTTGGTTTGCGAATGTTTATCTTTGTCCCTCACCTACCAAAACCGGAACGAAAATTTTATTTTGCCCCCGTAGAAAGCTGGCCACGCCCCTGATATTACTTGATTTACATCTATCACTTTTCTGTTGCAAAGCAATATGCAGACTTTTTATTGTACGTAAAATATTGTATGTAACATATCTACGTTATTTAATCTATTGCCATTCTATTTCCAGTAATGTTTAAGTTCTAACGAATGTTTGATGACGTAAAATCGATAATATATTTCTGCTAGATATTATATGTAACATATTATCGATTTTTCGTCATCAAACATTCGTTATAGAACTTAAACATTACTGGAAATAGAATGGCAATAGATTAAATAACGTAGATATGTTACATACAATATTGTACGTCTAAGGCTAGCTTCAGACTCCGTATTGTACGTACAATATTGTATGTACAATACTTTTCGTGACGTCAAAAAGTATTACACGTGCAATAAATATACGTGCCACGACGAGTTGAATCAGATTAAATAACGCGCTATAACCCTGACGGTTCATTGTTTGCTAAATCCAAGCGAGGTCACCAGAAAATCTATGCAAGAGAAATTTCTACTGCTGCTGATGAAAAATCATAGAGTGCGTTTGGAGGTTTTTTCTGCACTTTACCAGTAGCCCTAATAAATTCATAAAACAATAAAAATCAAATAAAGATTTAGGGCAAATGTTTTTACTCACTGCTCATCTGATCCACTTTCCCAGGAAACTAAATACCGATACTCCTTAGTTTTTCCCTGACTTTCCAGACATAATTATGAGTAAACATCAAATTTAATGTTTACAAAACAATCAAATATATATACATTCTTTTGCATTTTGTACATAAATATTGATATCAATAATGTAGGCCTACAAACATTAAAAAGGGGGCCTAAGAGTATGTCTATTTTTAATCATATACTAATTCCGCCATGCCCGAACATATCTTATTATGAAATCGTGTAATGGAACCCAAATTCCAATCAAAAATAAAAACAAATTTGTTATCAAATACACTAGGCCTATACATTGTATTATAGGAATTTAATAGATGGTTCATTTTAATAAATAAATAGATTAACACGGGTAATGGACAAGAAATATTTGGCAATACCGGATTTACCAGAGAGCCAGTGGATAAAGAAATTAATTAAAATTAAAACAAATTAAATGAGAAAATGAAAGCAAGGACATTTGGCGAAGTATTGTTTTAGAATTCGAAGGAGTCCTAAATGTTATCCTGGCCCCAGGACACTGATTAATGTAAATTCGACCCATAGTTATTTTATCTACTTTTGCCAGCATTCAACCTGTTCAATGTGATTTATGCCTATTTTTAATAAAATTCAACGTTGTATCGTGCACAAATTATGATTCGAGACTATTTCATTTGACACGGTTGTATGGATTTCAGAAGATCGGTCGTATAATAGATATCGATTAGAGAATTACAGCAAGAGGCTTTGAGGATGCCGTAATCCTCTTGACCATCAACCAATCAGAGAGACATATTTCAGAAATATATTCGTAGGATTGAAACTCTTTCAACTCTGAAATATATATTTCAAGTAATCTCGTTTCACACTTTGGCTTGCAATAAAGCCACGAAGGGGCGGTAATGTTAATATACGATTTCAGTCAAATATTGGTGCAAATATACGATTTCGGTCAATTAACTATTTGGCTATCCTTTGCCCAAAATTAGGATGGATTTCGAGTAATTTTAGCGAAATAATGAGGTTAAATAAAAGAAAACCCACTTACAATTTTGGACGCTTAACTGTGGTGTTCTAGGGGAATTAAAATATCACAATTAACATGTTTAATTCAAAACCGTTGTCCTACAAGCACATGTTCAGATTGTGTGAACATTACAAATACAAACAATAAGGTTGAAAAATAAATAGCCATTTAAAAATGATTTTAAAAGATCGTCTATTGTGTAGCTTTATGAAACTGAATAGGCCAAATATCTGCCTCTGACGAAAAAAAAATTTTCCATGCTGATTTGTTTTTGTAACAAGTACCGTATGTCATTTCAAAAAGAAAGAAAAAAAGGCGGATATTACTTTTAAAAAACTCAACGCATTACTATTAATACGCCTATAATTAATGAATGAAAAAGTATACAAGGCGTTGCATCCGGTTCTGATGAGGGGGGAGGGGCACAAGCCGTTTTCGGCAGTTTTCCTATGGGATTGTCTTATATTTCAGATCAATTGGGGGTGGGCTTCCGTGCCCCTAACGCTACGGTTACTGCATTAACACGTTTATGGATGTATTGTGATGATCATAAGTAGGCCTATCATAACATGCCTCAACGATATCAATATGTAAAAAGGTGTTGCAAATTCATAACACAGCGTGTTATAATGTAACGAATGCTATGCCAAAACTTTAAAAATTAACATATATCAGTATCAATAAAATCAGAACCAGAATAAATACAAAGGCCTACAAATAATACTTTTAAACTTTCTAAATCAATATATGACTAAATATCAGTATAAATGAATCTCTAAATCAATTAATCAATCAGTTATCAATAAATAAATAAATAAATAAATAAATAAATAAATAAATAAATAAATAAATAAATAAATAAATAAATAAATAAATAGGCCTAAATAGATAAATCTATAAATAAATAAATAAGATCTGAATGTGCCATTTATATTATTATTACAATTTTACTATTATTAATATAAGTATTAATACGACGTATTATTAACTTTAAAAAGGTGCCCCTTGATTATATAATAATTCAAGTACAGTTGAATCATGGTAGGTATTATGATACCTATATGGTTGAATACAAGAAGACATTAAAAGATGTTCATCATTCCGTGCACTCACTAAATTTAGAACTCTTAGAAATTTGGCAACCCGTATCAATTAAGCAACCTATGATTGTAGCAAAATATATATTTTCCCGGTACATACTATTTATTGCACGTGTAATACTTTTTGACGTCACGAAAAGTATTGTACATACAATATTGTACGTACAATACGGAGTCTGAAGCGCGCTTAATACTCGGAGTCTGTGGAGCGCTTAAGGACATGAACGAGAACGAGTATACCATATTGCAAGATAATGGCCATACTGCATTAATACATTGTGTTGCAAACAATAATACTGATCAGTTTTTCGAGTCGCTATAGCGACCAGCAAAATAGCATGTTCTTGAGATAGAGATAATTGGCGCCAATTAAAAATCTGTTTTCTTCCTTTATCAGAATAAAACACACACCCGTTACATTGAAACAACATTTTAAATCTATACACTTACGTTGGGCGAAGAGTCACTTAAATTCGCTATTGTCATTTGATTGATCAGCTTTTTCACATCTCGACGCTCTGCAGTGGAGCCTTGAATCTGGGGGAAATGAAACAAAATTTTACAAAAACATTTTTACAAAAACATAATTTCCTTCCAGACCTTTATTCCACCACAGATCCTGATTCCACTAGACTTTGATCTTCCACACATTTACAACGTTGTTGGGTGACGATTGCAAATTTGCACGTAATTTAGCCCCTTTTGGCCAACCTGCGTATGGCGTTCCTCCAGAATATAATCAAAGTTAATTTCCAAGTCCAAAATAGATGAAATTGAAATTGTTACACAAATAAATCAGAAATATCAAAATACACATAATTACAAAATTTAAATGTCGATGTTCCAACAAAATTTACCTAACATTGCCAAAATCGAAAAAAGTGTAATTACCTCAAATATCCAATTTGGAGTTTAATATAGAATTGACAATTTGATGTGAAAGATTATGTATTTTCATCTTATTCTTATATTCACAGAACGCCTGTGATTAGGTTATTCCAGTTGAAATTCATACACATACATCTCCCATGGTAGACATAACCCTAGTCTCCCATGTTGATTTCAAATGGCTTGTGTACAAGACTAATTGTCTTCTATAAGGTGTATATGGATTTCAACTGGAATAGCCTATTGTTTGCATAAAGACATCCTTCAATCCGTCATAACTGTAACTTTGCAGGAAAATGTCACCTATAGACGAATCCAACGAGCCAAGTGATGGTCAGAATTCAGTCAGCCATTACTGGGTCCCGTCTGCACCAAACTGGTGTTGTTACTACCCAATTGGGTGGATTAAATCCGCTTAAAAATCGATGTTGAATTGTATTGTGTTGTAAACTGTCATCATTCCTTTTGTCTACGTGTAACACGGGTGATGGAATGTAGCTTAATATCCCCGCCAAGGCCACATCATTTCACATTTTAGGTAGGATAGACCTAAGGGGGGACCCAGCAATGGCTGCCATTGATGTATAGGAATGCGTGAAATTGGATTCGTCTATAGTGTCCCTTTAAAGCACCTAGTTTACCTTGTCGTTGTCGATAACAATGAACTAGTGTAGATGTCATTGCCCTTTCGACATGTTGATGATAAGAGAAGAGTACAAATTATCTCGGAGTTAATCATGAGAGGACATCGCGCTACAAACAGGGTTTATCTTCTTTCCTTATCTTAACTTTTATTCTTTCTGTTTCTTATTTTGTTTTACTCGTAACGCGTTTAAATTCAAAGCTACATCGTAAGTGCTTTGTTCTTCGTCAAGCATCAATGGACATATGCCTCTTCGAATGCAAACATAATAATAATACTTTTTCTTCCAAATATTTATAGCTGTTTCTACAAGCAAATATAAACTTTTGAGAAATGTGTCACATCGCTTAATTAAAGCCTTCGGTCAACTTTTAATTTGGTTGTTCTTTGCCAAATATTATAAAATGTTATTATATTAGTAACAACTGTCAGGAAAGTTTCTGGTCATTTTAAACCAAACTAATAAAGTAAAAAGAAAACTCACTAACTATCTTAGTCGTTTCACTGTGATGCTCTATGGGGTCTAGGGGGGGGGGTTTAAAGTCATAATTATGACTTTAATTCAAACTTGCTCTGTTGTCCTAAAAACGCAATGAATTTTAATGCGCATGTTATAAGCCCAATCGCCATTGTGACTTCCGGTTTTTGAGAGCACTTTTAGGACACGTTGACCTCTGACATTTCGGGAAAATTACTCTAATTATTATTTATTTTATTATTATTCTAATAATGTTACAATTAAAAATATTTAAATAATTAATTTATATAATAAATATATTTTTCGGATTTGTTTTTATTCAAGTAAAACTTTTTGATTATATTTTGTATGTACAAAAAACAATTTTTGTGAAAGGTCAAAGGACAAAGTGTCCTAAAATGCAAAAACTGTCCCACAATGCATTGCAAACTTCTAATGCCGATTTGGCTTATTAGTCATGTTAGTGTGTCTGGGTTGAAGTGACTGCATAATTTGTGTAACCATGTTTGCTACCTTTCTTTTTTGTGTGTGTGTGATTTGTTGTTCATTGTCTTAATTATTTCTTGTTTATGAATAAAAGTCAATAAATATTGAAAGATAAAAAACGCAATGAATTTGGTTGAATTAGGTGCAAGTTGGGACATGTGTAAACATTACAAAATGAGCCAAAAAAATCAGGTTTGAAAAAACAAACTCATATTAAATGATCGTACATTGTAGCTTTAACCGTTAACCTACTAGCACTAGGATCCATAACATGCTCATCTATCATGGCACAGTTCTTTAACCCCAATACATTTGTACATTCATTGAATGACCTTTGAAAATTTGGGTACAAAAACTCATACTCTGCAACTTGAGGTCAAATTGTGCACTATGATTGTTTCATTGAGGTTATTGAACTATGCCATTGGGATGAGGCCATTGTGGTCCATAGTGATAGGCTATGCATTTGTTTCATGTGCAGTCATAATAATATTATTGAGTTACCTCTGCGAGTTTTGTTTCAAACTGGAAAGTCTCGTTCATCTGCACCATAGCTTCCGCCTGGTCGTGATCTTCCCTCATTTCTGCCGCTAATCTGGACATATACATAAGGTACTGTTCCAATAAGCCCTGGAGAAAATATTCATAAAAACTCAATAATGATATCAAAGAACTGTTGAAAGCAACTGTTTTTGCTTTTTTGTCTCTTTGTAGCATTTTAGATATTAAAGACCCATTCAGTGATCTCAGCGCAAGTGTAAAAAAATTAAAATTGTTTATAAATTGCTTAAAAGTGAAGGATAAGTCATTCAAATTGTCATTTGATATTTTTGAAATGAAAAATTTGGCCAAAAAAACAACAAAGAAAACAGCTATTGACGAAGTTGAAGCCCCATTCAAATACATGAAGCTAATTTATATACTGGCAGTATATAAATTACAGATTACATATAAATGCCTCATTTTGTCTTAAATACACGGCTTCCGGCGGAACCACTAGGTATGTTAGCACATCTATGACAATGACAAAGGTACCAAAATCTGAATGGGCCTTTAAGTATCAAATTCAAAACATATTGTTGGGGGCAAATCTCCTCCATTACAACTACGTTAAGTTGCAGGACATAACTTTGAGAATCACCCTTTTTATTTTATCTAAAAGTCACTAAAACAAATAACAAACAAATCATAATACAATGTCTCATTGCAGACCGATAAATCAATCTTACTATATCCTGTTACGCATTAACACGATTTATACGCAATTAACTGTATTTTTTCTTAAAGAAGACATTCCCACATTGCCCGAAATATATCGCTCATTCTCAATATTGCGACGAAAATGGGTTTCAAAGGTTACTATTTGACAAAAGTTCAACCGATAAATAATTAACACCTAATATGATATGTCCTAGAAACGAAAACAGGTGAATATTCAATACATATCGGATATCGCAGGTGAAGGAAACGATCTTTACATTGATGTGATGATATTTGAACCACCATCTTTGAAATTGTACATACGAATCGGCTTGTTACTTCCACAAAAGTATCGTACTTTCACTAAATACATACCGTAAACGTTCGCCTAATGGCGCTATGGAGTTTATGGAAATGAGAGAGCGCCATCCCTGTAAAAGCCGACTATTATCACTGATCATTAAGGGTACGTGTAGTTAAAGGGTGAAACCTATCGACACATACAATTATGAACAAGATCGAACAAACTTGTTCATGATAACGCGGTAATCATTCACCTGATACGTTGTGGCCCAGTGAGCAGAGCATTAGACTATAGTGCGAGGATAAAGAGAACTTGTGGAGAAGATTGATGGTTCGAATCTCATGCAGTAATTTCTGACAGATTATGATGTCTGTCAATGGGTTTTTTTTCTGATTTTGAGGAAATTTTATTCTCTATTTTCTTGATTTTATCTTTAACATTGATTATATAATTATATTATTTTATTATTTTTTTGTATGTGTCTTTTTCATGATTCTTTGTTTTTATCGTTTCATTTTAGAGTAACTCAATCCATTCAATCAAATGTTGTAATGAACCTATTTGATTGTATAGGCATTTGTTATGTGTGTGAGACAAGTCTTTCAATTCGCGCGAGTGTCCTTGCCTATGCATCATATCAGTGGTCATAAGAGGTATATCATTTTATTCGAAAGGGGGGGGGCAAATATACGGGGGTCATAAAGTCTTGGAAAGAATAATAGGATGGGGTCATAAAATGTTTTATGACCACAATGTAGGGAGTCACACGATGACCACAGAAAGTGTATTATTTTATTCAAAAAGACTGATTTCAATACAATTTTGGGGTTTGGGATCATAAAATTTTTTGTTGCCGAAATAGGGGGTGCGCAATTTTATTGACGCAGACTTTTTGTAAATTTGGGACCACCATTAAAAAAAAAAATGATAGCCCTCTAAGAGGATTCAAAAGATAACCTCTGCCCCAATAATCCCTAGCTATATTTGTTTGAAACTGTTCCACGGAGGATGTATCATAATAGGCTCAAATATAAATAAAATTTGAATGAGTGAACGAACAAAATCATACAACGACCAACTGAATAGAGGCTGTGCATATGACGTATCATCCCGTTAATATGGCGGACTACTCAAATGCATTCAACAAAAGCATGATTGCATCTACCGCGACAGTTCGTCTCACACACATAACAAAATGCACTACGATCAAATAGGTTGATGACAACATTTGATTGAATGGACTGCACTGCGCCATGATTACGGGGAAGAAACCGGTTCAAATCCTTTGTTTGGAGCCAATCGATAAACGCAAGGCCTCTACAGCTATCATTGAATACTGGCTAGGATTCCACAACACAATGAGAACATGTTATAAGGCGCTTTGGAAGGCACACAATACCCCAATGGCTTTCCATATTATGTGCACTCAACAACTATTCAGTATCGAAGCCCGGTATCGAAGTTACGTAATGTTACTATGTCAACGGGATCACGCACTTAAGTAATGAACCACGATCGAAACAATCAGTACACAAAAAAGGCATACCAAATAGCGTGATCGTAATGATCGCCATACAAACAGTGCTTGGTTCCGATACCATCACGGAGTTACGTAACTACTTCGTGGTCTGATAGTTATATGATCAATGGTCTGATCTACTTGGGTTCGATCCTTTTAAGAAAAGAAAAAATAGCTGATCATTTATAATGCATAAATGAATAAATTAATGTAGTTACACAATTTGCAATATTGAGGCCTTTCTATTTTTCAAAGGTCATTTAACTGTTAAATATAGTGGAATATATCACGCATTGATAGGTAGCAGGTGGAGCAAATTTTGTCAGCGGTTTTTGTTGCCGTTTGTTCGCAGTGCCTATATTATTAAAAAAAATAAGAAAATTAAATTTAAAAAAAATTCATAATATTCGTTCGTAAAATGGGGACAAAATCCAAAATCATTTCTTGACCCTTCTTCACATAAAAGTGGGTGCAGAAATCAAGATTCGAACAAGTACCATTCACCATTCAAGGCGCACCCTCTACCGACTGAGCTAACGGGTCAGACAATAGAAGGGTGTAATTTTGAACTGAAGAATATTTTAAAAAAATGAAGAAATTACAATGTTATAAAAAGATTCACCAAAATGAGTTAGGTATAACGTATGAATCGATTTACAAATTAAGTCCAATGGCACTTTGAGAAAGAATACCTGAAGAAACCCCAAAACATTTGCTGCTCTAGCAACTAACCTAGTGACCTAAAGTATTGGGTCATGTCACGATATTTTTTCTGAGGCATTATGTCCAGGTTGCTCAATTTAACATACACGTATCCTTAATGCTGTTGAGATTTTACAAGGATGGCGCTCTCACATTTCTAAGAATCCAAAAGCGCCATTAGGCGAACGTTTACGGTATAACATATTTCTTGGGTTGCTTGAGTCGCCGAGTCTTGTTGCACTGATAATTATAATACCGTATGTACTTGGAACAAAATGGGCTGTTCCAGTTAAAATCTATACAACCCCTATGAAAGACATTACCTTAATCTTCCACACATCTGAATTATCTAATTGGGTTGCCTGAATAGGTGACTCTATTTGAAATCTACCCTCCTTGTGTGGGAGATTAAGGTCATGTCTTCCATACGGGGTGTATGGATTTCAACTGGAATAACTTTATAGAACAGCATTCTTAACTCTCTTCACGCGGGTGTCGACTGCAGACGACAAGTTTCAACAAAATTTTAAAAATTCAAAAATTT
Source organism: Amphiura filiformis (assembly GCF_039555335.1). Classification (NCBI taxonomy): domain Eukaryota; kingdom Metazoa; phylum Echinodermata; class Ophiuroidea; order Amphilepidida; family Amphiuridae; genus Amphiura; species Amphiura filiformis. The sequence continues at coordinate 45,122,487 of NC_092646.1, forward strand.
CAGAAATGTAAATTTTCATGACCATATTTGATTAGCATGAAAAATGCATTAAAATGAGTACAAACACGCCTAGTATTGATCCAGTACTTCTTAAGATAGCTCTTGATATTTTGAGAAAATATTTCAAAACTTGAACTTTTTACATTGAAGCGCATGGCTAGCACGCAGAGCATTAATATCTGCAGATGTTATGATCAACTCATTCGTATCATTGAATACAGATATAGTATTTCGATTCGTTATTACCATTCTGTCATATGATCATTAGATGATAGATCCAAGCAGATATCACATATCTAAATGATATTTAATTGCGTTGATTGAAATAACAAAGTCGTCTGTTACATGTACTGAATAGAGAGTTTGCTAAATGCAGTTCAAAAGCACAAACTAGAAGTCGAAGTGAACACGGATATCTATAGTGAGCAGTAAATTGTGAACAAAAATACGTCAATTTAGGAACAATAGTTTCCACATTTCCTCATAGACTACAAAATTACCTCATGTATTATCTATGGGGGGGGGGGTAAAACACGCCACATGTTGTTGAAAATTACTGATTGAATTGGGTTGAAATAATTTTCTGTTCCAAACGTCAAGCTTAGTATACACGTACAGTATTCATTTGTATGTGCTCATGACGTATAGCGAAATGAAGTTCTGTAATAACTTCAACGGCAAGGGGATTAAGTTCCCGTATAAATGGTCTATTTTTACTGTAGTGAGCAGTGTAGCATACTTCTGGAAGAGTACAGCAGGTGTGTGTATGTTTAAATAGAACATGCCATAGGTTGTGTCTGGTAAGAAAGGTGTGGGGAGGAGGAGAGGGAGGGCTTTGGGAGTGGAGAGGCAGGTAGCTCCCATGGGACATCTTGTCCTCCTACTTGACCCTCCCCCTGTTGGATGCTAGCCGCCGTGATATTTTACGTTTTTATGCCATTTTTGCCCATTTTTGTCAATAATGTTTCCCCTTGAAAGTCGCCTCCCTTACGCTCTCCTAAAACAAAACCGGGAAAATGGAGTGTCCTGTAATAGGAAATTTTTTAATTTTTTGGATTTATAAAGCGCCTTTCTCCAGATCTTAGAGGACTCAAAGCGCTGTAATTTCGCTGCAATGGTGAATCATCACAATCAGATCGCATCAACTAGGTTGCTGCCGAACGGCGCACACCTATCCGAATTTAGATTGTAACATCCACCAATTATCTGTGCAGCTCCCCAAATTCCATTGGGTGAAGGAAGTTTTTGATAACCAAACAACTAATCACCGATTTTTGCGATAGAGGAGGAAAACCGGAGATCCCGGAGAAAACCTGCGAGACCGAGCATGGAATCGGGATAAACTAAGTGCACATGAGTCCTTGGGCCGCGCCGGAGCTTGAACCCGGGACCTCAGTGGTGCAAAGCGAGGGAACTACCGCTGCGCTAACTCGCCTTCCCGAGGAGTGGGGTATTATAGGAGGGGTAAAGTTTGAGAAAGCGAGGATAGATGGAGGGGATAGGGAGGGGATAATATGGAGAAGGGAGAGGAGGGAACAGGAGGGGAGGAGAGGAGAGATTGAGAAAAAGAGGGAAAGAAAGAAAAATTGGGTTTTCATTACGCTTTGTGTTGTAAAATGGAAATATGAAATTGATAAAGCATGACAACAAAACAGTTCATTCACTTCACGTATGAACAAACGGACGTAAATATTCAGTCTTACGGTCACCCATCTTTGCACAGTATTTTTGTGGGCCTTATAGCATATCAGACACACCAAATTGCATTCTGAATACGAGGAATGTCTTTCTGATATGAAATAATTTTGATATTTTGAAATTTCGCGAATCGCATTATAATACAAATGTTATGGCAAATAATTAATTAATTAATTTGATGGACGACTTTTCATCCCAGCTACATACAATTTATGTACATATCATTAGATTTATAAAGTTTACTGTTAATGTCAAAAATATCATAAATTAATAATTTGTCACCACATTAGTATTATATCACAAATTTCAATATTATTTGATATCAGACGGATATTGCTCGTATTCAGAAAGCAAGTTGGTGTGTCTGATGTGCCCTTAGGTCCCACAAAAATACTATGCAAACGTTGCTATCCGATCCCTTTTTAAGTAAAGGCACATTGATTTGAATCCATACATCCTGGGGCAGGAAACAGGTATAGTCAGATGACTTTGATATTGAGGGGTAGACTAATAATTGATTAATATTGTAATCATGTTTTTTTGGGATTCTCCCCTTACCAAATTAATGTCATTCCTTTCAACAGTATACGTATTTATAAATACGCACGTGACCCGACCTCCGCGCTGCCATAACAGCTTGTAGACAGTAAGGCGCTCGACGCTACCTTCTATATAGCAGGTGGTCTTCTTGTACATTTGAATGCAAAGGCGGTAAACAACTCGAGATTACTGTGCAGCAAAATTTTGTCTATTTTGTTCAACTTTGTGATTATATTGTAAACGTTTCCGTCAATACATTTTCATCGGCAAATAGGCTACTTTCAAAATGTTGTTTTTGATAACATATTACAAATTCGGAATCCCCCATGTGTAATAATTTTGTTATTCAATTAATACCTAAATTTGATGATATTTATCAAAAGAGTTCCTATCCTTTTCTGTATAGTGGTTAATAGCATGAGGGTTTGGTCTTGGTATGTCGTGCCCATGGGTGACGTGCGTATTTATAAATGCGTATTTATAAATAACGTCGAAGCATACTGTTCTATAGACTTCCCATACTTACCTTGTTCATTGTCTCCGGGAGATAGTTTTCCCGATATCCTAATCCTAATTGTATTTGATCAATCTGAAATCAAATGAATACGTAGATAAACAAACAATATATACATTGAGGTGCAAATAGGCATATGTGACGTGTCATGTCAAAAGCAGACACTTTTGGGCAGGGTCGTAAATGAAGAAATAGCCAAAAATCTGTCCGGGGTGATTTTTTCACAATTTGGGTTTGTTGCGAATTTGTGATGTTATTGATGTTTAAAATATTGTCTGATAGTTTCAGACTGGAATATAACTGGCACCTGGTATTTTTTGAGACATTTTTCAAGATAATTCCTACTCTTAACATTGTCAATAATATTTTTAAACGCCGATATCTCTATTTCCAATTTTATAATACCATAACTTACGAATTCAATATCTTCGCTTAGGAATGTCCGATTTCATTGGGGAAAACGGCGTTGTGGAGCAAAATATCTCTATATTTAGGATATGTAAAAACCTCAAAATTGATAACCTGCCCAAAAGTGCCTTTTTCTGACATGACACGTTACCTATTACGTCGAAATATGAAAAAAGCAAGGTTGTAAAATACAATAAATGTATTGAAATTTTACAGAACTACCTTCACACAGAGAGTTTTATAATTGAAGGAGAAACATACCCTCAGTCGATAAAATTTCTTGTCATATATATCTTCAAACTTCGGATCTGTCACAAAGAACATGTGTTGACCGATTGTCTTCTTGATAGCAATGAGCGTATCAACAAGTTCCCAGGAGTTCTCATCAAAAGTAACGTCAGCAACAGGCCATCCACCAAATCTTGACATCAGGGTCCTTAGAGGGTCAACACCACGTTCATCGATTGTCTCTGAAGATTTAAATGAAAAAAAAACGTGACAGTTATGTTTTCAAGCACAATTCACACTTTTCACGCACAGTTGCGGATACGGATTTGTTTCTCAATAGTGTGCATTTTAGCTTCTCCCCGTCCAAGACTCCTTTTTTCGCTATACACAGCACGTCACACTAATTAATTATAATCAATGTGTGATTTTCTCCACAGCGACGTTCTCATTTTCTCGAATGTCTACTGTTTGCATGATTGTAATGTCCAATGTACTAGACTACCATGTGAAAGACTAAGCCTGAAGTGGTTTAACTACTGTAAAATTTAGAATTAGTTATTACTAATATTATGTAATTATATTTGGCAAAGAATAACAAAATTAAAATTTGTGAATGAATCTCTGATGACGTATCATCGATGTAGTTAAGCTAGAGCCGCGTGTCCTGATCCATCCGGTTTTCAGACACCGCCGAACCACACGATTAGAAGAAACGAGAACCGCCGTACAAAATGGCGGCTGGTGGAAAAAAAGTTTCACGAACGTCGAATTTCACTTTTTATCAAGTTGCATGTTGATAAAAACTTATTGACTTCAATTTTGAATTGAAAGCGGCTTGTCCGCAAAACTGCCGACCCTAAGTTAAAAGGTGAGGGTACTTTTTACAATAGCTGCCAAAATTCCTTATAATTGCATTTAAAATAGTAATTTCAAGTCATTGTTAAATTTTTAAAATTTATTTTCATTGCAAATATGGTGCAATCGTGGGGTTTTTTTCAAATGACTGCCAAAATGACTGTTACGTAATATCTATTTTCAGCTTATTAACATAACTTTGGTGAACTTTGGTATCAGGAATTATAGGTTGCATAATAATTCAAGTCATGCTGCTTGATTGAAAAGCCCTTCTAGCATGCTAGAGGCCGCTTTACATTTAACGAAATCGAAATATCCACTCATAATTATTTATATTTGTATATTCTATAATATTTACCTTCATTCATGCAGGCTGTGTAGAAATGTCTAGCTTTTCTAAATACATCGGGTTCACTACTAGTTGTGACTGGTTCTTCTAAAAGATCTGTATAAAAGTACGGATATTACATATTACATAATATACATATTAGAATTCCTGGGCAATAGATGAATGGAAAGTCAATGGATCAATGGATTAATCAATCAATCAACCACATTTATATAGCGCCAATATCTATGCAAAATCAAATCACAGGGGCTGTTGCTGTATTGATGCCTTTTGTTGATACTGGGCCCACAGTATCAACTAAAAACATCAAGACTCACATACGACGACTAAACACTCCAAGTGAGTTCAAATATAGAAGGGCCCCGCAGGGCAAGATAGCCCAGTGACCTTGACACCATAGAAATGTGAGGACATCAAAATTGTCCTCGCATTTTCTACTGTCCTCACATTGTTTATATAGCATAGAATAATGTCCTCACTTATATTGGTTTACAAACACGGTTATTGTTGTGCAGTTTCTTACCTTTACACATAGACAGTAATCTAGTTTCTATCTGGTCTAGGACGGATGTCCTTGATCTGTCTTCACTAATTGTGTTTCTTTCTTTCCAACCACCACAAGTAAATTCAAAGAAGTCGTCACAGGGATCTATTGACGGGTTCAAGTTGGATAGCAATTTTCCGGCTGAAAATGAGAATAAAAACCCATGCACTGTAAAAACGAATGCATACAAAATACCTACACAGACCTAGCAACTTGCAATAATTGCAGACAATTGGGTGACGTATTACATAAGTTTTACATAAATTTTCTAGCATTTTCTAGCAGTCAGTAGTAAACAGCGCTATATATTTTGTTTCTGTGTTTACACAACCGTTTAACAGTGTAAGTTGGTTGCTTGATGTCCCCGTTTTAGAATCATTTGTACGATGAATTCATTTTCAGATTATTTACAGCTTCGTCTTCTTTCAAGGTCTTTTATTCCGGAAACGCTGTTTTATAGCTGCAATTTCCGATTATACTGTCTTTTAGTCTACAAGGAATAAATCTTTAATAGTGAGGTGTATTCCCTGAGTCACTTATTTGACGCAATTACTTAAGAAATGTCAAGGAAGCATTTTCTGTGCATGTCATGGGGAATTACAATAAAACCGGTTTCGCAGAGCAAGTGCAGAAATCATAATTCGTTTTATATCTCGGATATTAACGTCATCGCAAGACCACATTCCCTATTCAACCATAAACATGCCTCAACAGATTTAAATCTGGTACACTCTAATTGGCCGATTAAAGAATCTTTAAACAATTTTCTTAACTCTGCGTCGCTTAAGGGGGTACTACACCCCTCGCAAATTCTGTGCATATTTTTGCATTTTTCTCAAAAATTATAGAGCATTGATGACAAGTAAGATATTTATATTATAGGGGCAATGACTGCAACTACTGCACTGGAAATTTTATTTCAGCACAAATAACAGTTGTGGAGTTACAGTCAAAAATGAGGGAAAACCATTATTTGATAAATAAATCAATAACTACTTGCCTTGAGTTGCTGAATTTTCAGTGCAGTAGTTGTCGTCCTTGCCCCTATAATATACATATCTTACTTGTCACCAATGCATTATAATTTTTGAGAAAAATGCAAAAATAGGCACAAAATTGGCCAGAGGTGTAGTACCCCCTTAAACAATTTTCTTAACTCTGCGTCGCTTAAAATAGGCTACCATTTAGCATAAGTTTAAAATATTAAACTTGGCACTATACGTACGATATACATTGAGATAAAAGTTTCAAATCGAGACGAAATATAATGCAAAAGCACTCTATAGCCTAAATCCCTGATAATAAACCACGTGTATATTCTGGCTGCACATCTGAATATTAGATGGAAATTTAAAGTAGATGTTCCAACACTTCGTGATCATTGCCTGATTCGGCTATCCCACACACGGACGAGATGAAAAATGGCGGACACAAATGGATTAAAACTTTAAACCAATCTGCTATACTCGAGCAGGTTGTCGTTTTTATACTCACGAAAAGTAATTTTAAGCCACGCAGTTTACATGCCATTTCAGAGCATTAAACAACCTAGTTTCAAAGACAAAAAAACGCGATTTTAAACATGTATTGATTCATTTTTAAACGTTTCCTCTTTAAACAGTGCCATGTTAACTTCGTGTATTAGAGTGTACTGGCCGATGTTAAGTGAATCTCAAGAAATGGGGATATCTAAAAACCAATGATGTGACCTTTTGTACCTATTAAGATGTCCTCCATTGGAACAAAAATACAAAGCTATAAGGACTTGAAGAGAGCAATGATATTGCTACGAATTGTGTCCAGCTCTGGCTAAAACACAATATCTAGCGGATATCTCAGATTCAAAAAAAAAAGAAAAAAGCGCAGTGATTTATAGTGCGCTACGCACAGGCACAACGCCTAGACGTTGATCCACAAGCCTCAGCACACTTTATAGATTGTCGCTGACCACTACGGCCCCACATCATTCCATAATCATTTAACAACAAATCAGGGACTTTGCTGATTCAAGAGCGCACACCCGAGACATTCCACAACCAGGATCAGCTCCCCGAGTTTCGTACGGGTTACAACGAGACAATTAGCAGTAAGTTCCTTGTCCAAGGGAATTTCAAGTTAACTCAATTTTTCCACGAGACCGTATATAGGCACCACCAGGGTTCGAACCCGCAAACTCTCGCACCATAGTCGAGCGCCTTACCGATTGAGCTAACTGGACCGCGTGAAATGATAACAACTTAAACTTTGAACTTACCTAATTGCACACATTCGGTAGTCATACATCTATCATCTGTAGAATAAAGAACACACCAAATTAAAATTAGATTTAAGTTATTGAATCCACTAAATGCATTCGGACAACATTTCCCATCAATACGTAAACCAGGATCCCGTTTTTTTCCGATGTTCATAATCGAAGAATTATATTGTTTTGGACTGTCTTGCATATTTTAATATCAAAATACTTCAATACTAGTACACTTCCTCTGAACTAAACAAAGAGCTGTTTATTACTTGTCGATGGTTAAGTTTTAAATCAATCAAATCGGTACAATATTAGTCCTATGCTAGCACACTAGCACAATTAAACATGAATTTACAAATGGAAATCGGTGTAAAATACCTGCCTGAGCGGGGATTTTAACCCAGACCTCTCGCTTGTTGGGCGAGCGTTCTACCACTAACACAGCTCAGTGGTAGAGCGCTCGCTTAATTAGTAAGTCAAATATAAGTCTAGAAATGAAATTTCGTGGCAGACTTTTCATTCAGACATTTTAGTATTTAAACTACTTGATGCATAAATATAGAAACTAGAACATTGTACTACAGACTGAGCACTCAAGACATCGCACATACTTTCAACAGCCTGTGTCTAAAGTGCTGAATACCGACGTAAATTGTGGAGACCCTAAAATACCCGTGGAATTTAAAGGCTACATAAGAAGTCTCAATTCTCAAAAATGTCTTATTAGTAGAGGAAGTCAATAATGATTTCTGGAATGGCAAACTTTGTTCTCATGACCTTCTTGCCTCTGTCGCACAAGACGTTGGTAAAGCTTAAACCATATCTTCAATTTCAACATTTTGTATCGCAATCATTTGAACAAACAGATCGAGTCAAACCCAGTGGTGGCGTGAATGGTATCCCAGATTGTCTTGCGGCCGTTGAGAAACACGTTCGGTAAAATAAGGGTTTAAAATTTGTAGGGAGACTTTACACATGTTGTTGAGTGACAAGGAAATAACTGAACACAAGATTCTCGCCTTCATGTTGTCTGTGTCAACTTTAAATACTTTAAATTAAGCATGTGTTCTCGTCTATAAAGTTCCTTGGTCATGTAATTCGCATATTTACATAAACATCAAACAGGCAATAAATCTAAATTATAACGATGTATGATATTCTTTCAAGATCCTTTGATTCGCCTAAGATTATAAACTGAAACCATGGCAATGTTCATATCATATTTTCGCCTAAGATTATAAACTGAAACCATAGCAATGTTCATATCATATTTTCCAGTGGAAGTCACTCAATGCCGCATTGTATTGTGGGAAATCACGACTCCTGAAACTGAGTCAAAGCCAATTCAACTCAATTTTCATACGAGCGTACTTTTAACAAGCAGTCCATACCATGGTATCGAGCGGTTTTCGACCTACAAACTATATGCGAAGGAATCTATTACATGTTATTCATATCGAGTACAATGAATGGCGCGTAAAACATTCAATAGAATATGATATTTCCTGTCCCCGCGTCGTCTGCTGTCGACGTTTGTGCTTTTTTCTCGCAGACGATTTAGTTCTTACTCCCCGCTGTTTGTCAGAGCGGATGGTTTGAAAGTCGAGCATGTCGAGGTGTTTTTTTGAATCGTTGTTGTCTTTGTCAATCACCTTCTTGCCTCCGTATGAAGAATGACCCTCAAAAGGGCATCCGTTTCAGTGGAGGTTTTGAAAGGGGTTAATACTTTGACATAGTACAATCGAAGTGAAAGATTTGGGGGACATACCGGTCTCAAAAGCGTTAAGGTGTTTTTAGTAAACTGATCTAAGCACATTACTTTCGCTTCGCTCTTAAATGAAAGGTTTGTTGTTGTCATCCAATCGATCACGTAATAACGTTTTTGAAAATCCAATCTTTATAAGGATCAAACCTCGACCGCCAGTTCCGGACGGTTTCCGGCTGAACTGGCGATCAACCGGCGGTCGAGTTTTAATTTGATCCCTAATGCATTCGTGTACGCATAATAATATAAGGACGCCACACTACCTTCAAATTTAAACTTCTCGATCAAATTTGTCCATATCTTTCTATATAAAAGGTATTATATTTGTCTCTATAAATAGGGATGACAATCATAATTTCATGTTGCCCCTTTTGCTACAAAAGATTGTTTTCTGGAAAGAACTCATCAACAGAAGTATTTTGGTGGTTAAATGGTCAAAATCGGTCAAAAACTTTTCGAATTATGAATTTTCAAAGTTTCCCATTCTGACTGGTCATTGGAACGAAATAAATTGACAAAGTCTAAATATAGCAATGTGAGCAAAATTGGTATAAGCATATATTTACCTTTTTATATTTCTTTATTTTAATATATATGCAAACATGAAACAAGCATATTGTGAAAGTATCAAAGGGGTTTCTTATGAGTAGGCACTTTACTAGTCAATAGCATTAAGTATTTCTTCAAACCGAGGCACTGAAATCATGCTTTTAGAAAACATTTGCCAAAAATCATCCATAATGGCCAAAGTGGCACAAAATCAAAAGTCCAGGTGAACTTTTTTTCCACAACAATATACACTACACATAAGAAAAATACTAATGTACTACAAGGGATTTTCAACATAGGAATCCAAACAATCAAGTACCAACATGCACAGCTTTATCCTGATATCACTTCTGGGGTTGTAAGAAAATGTTTAACCTCTATTGTGATTGGCAGCAGCATAAGGTATCTCTTTGATAGCTGATAATGCCCAGCCATTCAGCAAGTGGCTAATAACAGACCTTGATAGGCTTGAATGAATACTGTCATGTGCTACAAAACCATCACATCCAGGGCCTGGTCACTCCATATGCTACAGAGAGTGAAAGACTCATTATTGATTAGGCGCGTATTTTAAAAGTACAGCTCCTGTGCGTGTATAGCAGCAAGTCAGTGCAGATGGTATAAATATAAGAAAATGTTTAGGGTTGAGATCAGGTGAATAATACAACAAATGAGCATGAAACTTCACATTTATGTTCAGAATGGTGTCTATTTAACATGATTCGAAAGGTGTTTGGAAATTCCAAAGGAAGCTGGTGATTTAATTTTTAACTCGAGATCTACTTGTCCGTTTTTTTTCCTTTTTACAGAGGGTATGATAGAGGTAATAACAACAACTCTGCCAAATTACAGCTCAGTAGGTCAAGGTGTTCACCTGATCTTTTCATCTGAATATTTTGTGCCATTCTGAGCAGTGCTGCACTGGGCCACTGGCAATTAAGCGCACTGTGGCGATTGACCAATTTTGACTCACACTTACAGAAAAACCAAATAAGTTATGATGCTGTAATTTGCAGGATAGTTACAAAACATAATTGGCATTAACATCTCCAATTTTTACAGAAAAATTATGAAAAATAAAAGAATGAGCTCAATTTAGAAATGTCTGTGCAAGCAGTGCACAGTTGAGCTCCCTGCATGTCTATGGGAGTGTTCTAATCAAGTTGATGGTTCATTGGTCATCCCTACTATAAATATGTCAAGGGATACATTCTTCACTATGGGCGTTTATCAATGTGATTGATGCTGAGAGTAAAGTTTGAACCAACTGATCAACATTCAATATTCTCTGAAAGGGTGAAATGGCATCCTGTCTAAGACTGTAAGATCATAAAATATAGCAGATACCGTAAAATGGGGTAACTTCGGTCAGCGGGGTAACTTTGATCGGTCAAATATATTTTTTTAAATGGTCATATTTTCGTACAGCAACATTTTTAGTCATATTTTGGTGTCAATTTGTTAAGAAATATATTATGGAAGAAATAAAAGTCGCTCATGTCCAATTTCCTCGAAAAAACATGGGATTTTTGACCAAAAATGAGCATTTTTTTACATTTTTTTTCAAAGAAAAAATAAAAATCGATATTTGTGAGCAAGGATGTGTGCTTGATTAATTTTGCAAGGGGTCAAATGTCACAAAAAACAACAACTTGCCCATATACAGCGAAGATCAATTTTTTTTATTTTAATTTTTCTTCATGTAATGTAATACTCTGGCCAAAGTTGCCCCAAATGCGGGGTAACTTTGTTCACCCCTATTATTTAAAGATCTTTCTCAACTTCAAGGTGTAGAAGAGAACCCTAATGTCATAAAAAAGAGTTAATTAGAAATATAATTGGTTTTGTTTGGAAGCAATGATTTATAAACTCTGAAAAGTGCCCAAGTTACCTCATTTTACGGTAGTGAACGTCCTGATATCATTTACCCATTGGGAAATGATGCGCCAACGTATCTATCTTCAGTAAAAAGAAGGTGAATATTTTGAACGTCATAAGTTTTGTAAAATATAAATATGGGCGCTGAATTAAAATTGACAAAGCGTAACACATCTGTTACGTATCACATATCTTACTCCAATTTCCAGTTCTTCATGAACCTTGAAATAAAAATCAAAGAGAGATCCGTTTGGAACAGTGCTTGAATGTTTGTCCAAATAAATATAAAGACGCCATTCTCACCTGAAATTCATTCGGTAAAATATTGTTGATCAGTTTTCAATTCTCTTTAATATACATTTAATGCAAGTTTTACTGTTGAAACAAAAGGCGTGCAACCAATAAAATACTGTACTTCTAAGCAACGGTCAGTTTACCTCAAGTTAACTTCATTCTCGACTCAAATGTATCTCTCTGCCGTATAGGCCAAAGAATTAAGGTACCAGTTGTGTTCACCCCTGTATTATATATACCCCAAATAAAGACAAATATGTCCAAATTAAAACAAGCAGTCAATACCTGTACTCTTTAGCTCGGATTTAAGACCTTATTTGTTGAAATTGGTTGAGAATTAAAGAAACGGTGATCTCAAACCTAATGAAGAGACGAAATCAAAAGTTGCACTTTTGTGTTCTAATCAGTGAAAGCATGACGCTAGATTTAACGTGCTAATCAATGGAAGCGCGGCGCTAGTTCTCTTGTTCACGAACGCTTTGTGTACAAATCAATAGGGCATGCAATGAAGGAAACTGCAACTTTTACATTGGTATCTTCTTTGGGTTTTGGGATCGCCGTGTCTTTATTTCTTGAACAATTTCAACGAATTTTAAATTCGAGCTAAAAGATGCAGCTATTGGCTGCAGGTTTCAAATATGACATATCTGTCTTTGTTTAGGATATACAGGAGGTGAACATAACTGGTACCTTAATTTTTTGGCTTACTGTAGAATGCAGTATCGTTTCGTTAAGAGAAACCGATCATTTAGGTCTTTGTATAATGATGCAATATATGGTTGTCATGGTGAGCATAACACAGTTGTCGTGCGGCCTAATTATACGACAATTACTGCGCTCTGCGCATGGCAACGGCATGTTGAATATACTCCGTGTCTTAACTGAAAGTCGTCCGCTTTTTATTACAGCAGATTTCAAAGTTATCGTCCACCCGTAAACGCTAAATACGGCTAGTGAAGTACATTGACACCACACCACTTTTAAATACAACTAGCAACTGTGTCTCAACCAGTGCGTCACTTTAAGATGATGCAAATTATTTTTCGATTATCAAAACAAATCTCCTTTATCTTCATACCAGAGAAGCCATCGCTTAAGTGAGCCCTAATTTGTAGATGATCCAATTACCTAGGTCAAAATAATAACAATAAAGATCGGACCTTTGAAGGAATCGAAGCTGACAGATCTAATGGAGTGACATTAACCTTTTCAATGAAGCCAGACGATACAAACATGCAAGTTCCTCTCAATCCTCTCATTTTGTTGAATACATATATCATGTCTTTAAAGTATCTTAAGAATTTGCAGGACGTGGAATAATATGGTATTATTGGTTTTAATATCTCTTGTTTTATGACAAAATATTTCAAAAAATATAAGAAGATAGAAATACTTATTTACTCGATTTTACGAAACAACGTAACGTAAAACTAAATATATTTGTACGTTACTTCACAATCATAGGGAAGTATGTATAAGACAGGTATTTTAATTACCAAATGGACGATAAGTAAAGAGGTTCTTATTATAGAATGATGGAATACAGCGACGTTTTGACATGACCATTTTACATATTGTTACACTGCATCACAGCTTTGGGAACACAGTTTCAAAATATTTCTGGAGTTTCAATCACTTATGAGAGCCAGTCACTTTAGACACATTTTGGCTCAAAAATCCAAGGCCAGTGGTCTCTAGATGAATGACAAGGGCCTGCACTGGGCAAAATCTCCATTTGGATTGAAAAAAACGTGGACTTGATGTGGGCTATAGGCGTAGATCCAGAGGGGATGGGGGATAAATCCCCCCAATATTTTGCTTGGGGTGGTCCATACAATCATCCCCCCCCCCACACCTGTATGTGGGTTTCTGATAAAATTAACGTCATATTTGGCCATGTTAGCCAGGGACGTAGCAAGCCTTTTGTCAAGGGGGGGGGGTGGCAAAAAAAAATCGGAGGCACAGACGAAAAAAATAAAAGTAACATCATACAATACATAGAGACTGTATGTCTTCGAGCTTCCAAAAAGGCTTTATTGGGACGACTTGGTATTTTACACTATTTTCGCCCATTGTCAGGATGGAAAGGGTTTATCTTTACAATGTGCGCGTAGCGAGCAAAACATTTTGTATTTTACACTCATTTTGAATTCATAAACGAAATTTAGATGAAATATTTTGCAGTTTAGAGCCAAATATGAAATGTAATTTAGCATAGGGGATGTTTTCAGTGACCACGAGTGAGTAATATAAAGCATGCTCATAACATTTCGTTGTTGAGTTATGAGACAAAAACGAAATTTAGATGGCATATTTTGCATTCGCCTCAGACAATCAAGCAAATAAATAGTTGACACACTCTGACAATATGTTGGAATTCTTCATTGCCGCTCTGAGAGTTCAGTGAAATTAGTACAACAATGTTTGATGAGAAGTTCAAACCTTCCCCTTTTTACCCCTCTCTCCTCCATTCCCCTCAACCAATATTACATGCCAAGTAGTAGGGAAGCCAAATCTAGCCCTACTAGTACAGAGCCTATTGACTGTGCTGATCCAAAACCATGATATAAAAATTCCCTTTAAACATGTTTAAAGGTGGGTAACCTGATTGACAGCCTCATCCCCAACTTTACCCTATCAAAATGCAGATTTTGGTATCAGGTGAAAGCTCATATTTTTCTCATTAACATATTGAAATTAGGCGTTCCAAATCAGTACATTTCCGAAGAAATCGTCAAAAAACTGTCAAATTAGTCTCAACTGTCACTCAGTGGTATATACCACGTTTTCGACTAATTCAGCAGGTTTTTTTTATGATATGAGCCCCAAAAGTGCCAATTTTTACGCGCTTGCTTTAGCTTCAAATTGGCAATTTTTTCGCGCGCATTTGTACCATAAACTTATTCTGTCGCCAAAAGGTGCTGGATTCACTAAACATCAAGATTTTTTCCCGCCCCCATCCCCAAGGCAGTGTCAAAAAGAAATCTACGCCAATGATGTGGTGGTGCATGAGGTTGCTGATCGAACCATCTCCTTCTCCATCTCCTTCTTCCTATTTTTGTTATTATTATTTTATAAGTACCCAGCTTATGTGACATATGATAACATGTATGCAATTAATCGATGGAAGGCCAAATTGACAGGTAGCGTCACCTGTAGTATACAAATACAACATGTTTTGAGGGGAAGTAGTCAAAACTACTGGTCCCTCGGTGTTGGATGATTTGACTACTTCCCGACGCGTCAGCGGAGGGAAGTAGTCAAATCATCCAACACCGAGGGACCAGTCAAATCATCCAACACCGAGGGACCAGTAGTTTTGAATACTTCCCGAAATGGAACATGTTGTATTTGTTTTACTATACCTCATAAATATTTTCACTATCACGCACGGTAAAATCGTAAACAAATTCAAAACACACACCAGTCAATGTGTCGGCCGGCATGGTAAATAAGCTTAATATTTTGCTTACCTGTTTTATTGGAGGATTTCTGTTCAATCAATTAATTTACATTTTCACCTATATTATTCTAATTTTCTTTTTAACATTTTGTTTCATAAAACGTCAAATTCGCGTGTTATTATCCATTATGTAATATCGGCAAAATAACTGCAGCAGACGCCATTTTCACGATAAACGCATCTACAGAATCGCCGTTGTGTAGCATAAATGCTACGTCTGAAGGAACGGTGACGCGCGGGGTCGAGAAACCGTGTGGTAGTAGGATGCGGAAGTTTTTATTACTATACCTCATAAATATTTATTAGGTAATCCAGACATCTTATTGGTTAATAACGCCAGCGTCCGAGTACGGTATTTTGACTACTTCCCCGCGCCTGTGCAATTACGCGCACGCGGGGAAGTAGGAAAAACTTCCGCACCCTACTACCACACGGTGTATCGACCCCGCGCGTCACTGTTCCTTTTGACGTAGCGTTATGCTACACAACGGCGATTCTGCAGATGCGTTTATCGTGAAAATGGCGTCTGTGCAGTTATTTTGCCGAGATACCGATGGAAAATAACGAATTTGACGTTTTATGAAACAAATTGTTATTTATGGAATGTTAAAAAGAAAATTCGAATAATATAGGTCAAAATGTAGATTGATTGAACAGAAATCCTCCAATAAAATCAGGTAAGCCAAAATATTAAGCTTATTTACCATGCCGGCATGCACGTTGACTGGTGTGTGTTTGACTTTTGTTTACGATTTTACAGTGATAGTGAAAATATTTATGAGGTATAGTAAAACAAATACAACATGTTTTATTTCGAAAGTAGTCAAAACTACTGGTCCCTCGGTGTTGATGATTTGACTACTTCCTCCGCTGACGCGTCGGGAAGTAGTCAAATCATCCAACACCTCGGGACCAGTAGTTTTGACAACTTCCCCTCAAAACATGTTGTATTTGTATACTACTTCCCCGCGTGAGCGTAATTGCACAGGCGCGGGGAAGTAGTCAAAATACCGTACTCGGACGCTGGCATTAGTAACCAATAAGATGTCTGGATTACCTAATAAATTTTTATGAGGTATAGTAATAACGTCTACATCACACCTGGTTAATCGCCGACATGTATTACATAACTATTGAATATATTCTGAGTGCATGGCGCGAAAATAGCGTCCGAAAGAGTCATCTTTGATAAGGGACGCACCATTTGATAGCAAGAGGGGCTTGGTAGTTTTTTGAGAAAAAAAAACGATTTTGTGCAAAACAAAATGCTCCAACTCAGACAACAACAAAATTGTCACAGTTAGTGAAGAAAAAAATTTCAAAAAAAGCTTTCAAATTGTAAATTTTCTCGCGCTTCGGACGAATGTTCCATTTTTCGTCATATTTATTATTTTAGCTTCAAATGGTCAGTATTTTGTTCGCATTTGTTTTATGAGAAGTTATTCGGTGACCCAAAATACTTGATTCAATCTCCATAATTTTCACCAAAGTCCACCCAATGTCAAAAAGAAATTTATGCCAGTCAAAGCCGGATTTACCATTGGGCCAGATGGGTCCCTGCATGTTCTTTTTTAGCCGAAAACATTTTGGACCAAAATATGGTAAAATTGCAAAATGTCTTAATAAAATCAGAACAAAGTATGCTAATCTCCACCACTGTCGATCTTATAGTAGGCCCCCTATTTGTAAATCAAAACTTGGCTACTTTAGTGCACATACATGATGTGGGTATGTTTTTTCCGTATACATGAAATCCTTACACATGAGTCTGTTTTGAAGAAAATAATCCTAAGACATGGATCTCCTTCGAAATATTTCCCACGCTACGCGCGAAAAACTTTTTTTGGCAACACACAAAATGCTAAAAAACGTAAAAATGGTAAAAATATGGAATTACCGTAAAACCCCGTCTACAAGCATATAGAGTGCTTCTGATGAAAGCTAAATTATTCCAGGCGCCATTATGGAGTTTGAGCAAATAAATTACAGATCCAAGCATATAAAAACAAGTATTATTGTAAGACTAATCTATTGTATATACGCCTGGTTCGTTAAAGTTAAGCTTTCATCAAAAACCCTATATATGCTTGTAGACGAGGTTTTACGGTATATTAAACAAAATTCGTTTCACAAAATTTAAAAACAAATTGTTGAAAGTACAACTTTCATGATTAAAAAAGAATTGCTTCACCCAGTAGTAAAAACAAATTGCCTCGCCGAGGTGTTGAAAAAAAAATAATATGCCTCACCAAGGTGCTAAAAACAATTTTACTTCACCGAGGTGTTAAAGAATAAATTGTCCCGACCCTAACTACCCAGCCCACCCCCTTGATATCTATAATGGTGCGTCCCTAACGTATTTACAATAGTGTTGCGTGACAGAAATGTTAGTGTAATCGAGTGATTTCTAAGTTCAAATTAAAGCTCAGTGATTTTCGAGATTTTCTATATATTGTAGCTTTCGTTTTGTTAAGGTTTTCTATATTTTTTTATATTTCGTTGAGGAGAGGGCGATGACAATTAATATGTCCAAATGTATCGGCACTTTTCATGCTGGTAATCTTGTAAAGAAATGTTATCACTTCCGTTTTTAAACTTAACAGTGCTTTCCCCTCCAGCATAAATAAAGCTTATTGCTCAAGGTAAATGTAATTATACATCGTTTTGTTAAAATGTCATCTCTCTTTTTCAATTGTTGCAATTATCATTTCAATTGAGATGAGAAAAAAGGACACTATTGCAATGTCATATTTTATGTCATATTGACACTTATGTAACATATGATAAACAAATGTATATTTTAAAGTCGACTATCATTTCCAAATTTTACACGATTATACATTTAATACATAAAATCAAAACCCCTGATACAAATACACTTCTACTTCTTCTTCGTCTTCTTCTTCTTCTTCTTCGTCTTCGTCTTCTTCTTCTTCTTCTTCTTCCTCCTCTTCTTCTGCTCTTTCTCTTTCTTCTTCTTCTTCTTCTTCGTACGTAAGGATAACTTGCGCATATTTTGCATTAAATCGATGGGAGGCCAACTTGACAGCCGCCGTCACCTGTAGTAACGTCTACATCACACCTGGTTAATGTCTGACATGTATTACATAACTATTAAATATATTCTGAGTGACTGGCGCGAAAATAGCGTCCGAAAGAAACCTCTTTGATAACGTAACAACAATATCGCTGCGTGACAGAAATGTTAGTGTAATCGAGTGATTTCTGTACGTTTTCCCCTTCAAATTACTAAGCTCAGTGGTTTGATTTTCTATACATTGTAGCTTCCGTTTTGTTAAGGTTTTTTATTTTTTATATTTCATTGAGTTGACAATGGTAGAGGGCGATGACAGTTAATATGTCCAAATGTATCGGCACTTTTCATGCTTGTAACCTTGTTATCACTACCGTTTTTATATTTAAAAGTGCTTTCTCCTCCAACATAAATGAAGCTTTTTGCTCAAGGTAAATGTAATTATACATCGTTTTGTTAAAATGTCATCTCTCTTTTTCAATTGTTGCAATTATTATATCAATTGAGATGAGAAAAAAGGACACTATTGCAATGTCATATTTTATGTCATATTGACACTTATGAAACATGTGATAAACAAATGTAGATTTTGAAGTAGACTATCATTTCAAAATTTTACACGAATACACATTAAAAACAAAACCGCTGATACAAAAACACTTCTTCGTCGTCGTCTTTCTTTTTCTCTTCTTCTTCTTCTTCTTCTTCACCGTACGTAAGGAGAACTTGGGCATATTTTGTATTAAATCGATGGGAGGCCAGATTTGCAGGTGGCGTCACCTGTAGTTCAATATGGTTAATGCCTGACTTGTATTACATTGCTATTGAATATATTTTGAGTGAGTGGCGCGAAAATAGTGTCCGAAAGAAACTCCCTTCATAATGTTACTGCACTGTTGTTGCATAATTGAACTATTATTATAATCGAGTGATACGTATTCCCTTCACATCAATACTTGGTGATTTTGGTGCTAGTGATTTTCTATTGTACAATGTGTTATGTTAACGGTTTTTATATTATGTTTTCATTGAGGGAGGACGATGACAATATAATTTGCTCTAATGCATCGGCACTTTTCATGCTTGTAACCTTCTAGAACATTGTCACTCACGTTTTTATACTAAATAGTGCTTTCTCCTCCAACGTAAATAAACCTTATTGGGTACTTTGTTTTGTTAAAGTGTCATCTCCTTTTTCTTATTGTTATAGTTATTATTTCATTTGAGATGAGACGAAAGGACACTATTGAAATGCCATTAGATATTGTATGTCATATCGACACTCTTGTGAAGCACGCGATTTGTTAGAATAGCGAGTTTATTTTTCACAAAATCGCTGATGAAATACACATACGGTACTACACAAACGTATTGCAACATTGCTGGAAAAAGAAGAATTCCGCAAACTGTAAATTGACCATTGATCCAATATCTTGTCGATTTCACATGACGAACTGGATAGAAGTGTTTTTGCTGAAATATAGATAGTTTAATGCATGTGATGGAAGGTGTCACTTGTGGTTACACCATACGCCAATTTCAGTGCTGCGGAAAGATGCTAATCCGTTTGAATGTAGATATGTAGTTTTTTTCCTGATAAAACTGTAGTCTTTTTCCTGATATCTTGCAAAAACCGATTAATATGAAATGTTACTCAAACAAACTTTCCCAGAAAAGCTTTCGAGAATATGTGTAATGTTATTATGATACAGTCACGTTAGCTCAATCGTTAATGCGTTCGACTATGGTGTGAGAGATTGCGGGTTCGAACCCTGGCGGCGCCTAGTATATTCTCGTGGAAAAATTGAGTTAGCTTGAAATTCCCCTAGACAAGGAACTTACTGATAATTGTCTCGTTGTAACCTGTACGAAACTCGGGGAGCTGATCCTTGTTGCGATGGTTATTTGTGGAATGTCTAGGGTATGCGCTCTTGTAGCAGCAAAGTCCCTGATTTATTGTTAAATGGTTTATGGAATGATGTGAGGCCGTGGTGGTCAGCGACAACCTGTAAAGTGTACTGAGGCTTGTGGATCAACGTCTAGGCGTTGTGCTTGTGCATAGCGCACTATAAATCACTGCGCTTTTTTTTTTTTACATACGCATGTTGTTGATTATCTCGATGATAAATCAATATAAATGTTACAAAATAAGGATTTGCCAGTTTAGCAAGCTATGGAGAAAATGTTATAATGCACATGCGTGTGGGCAAAATACATATAATCCTTTACTTCTTTTTGTTTAAATCACATGTACAACTTTGTTAAAATTCATTCTTGTGATTTTAGCCATTAAATCCTTTCAAATTGACCAACTGTCTATCACCATGATCACCCCTACTAATTTCTGAAGGCGTTATGAAGAAAATAAGTAGCGATTGGGTCAGCTACATAGGTGATAAAATTCATTATTAATTTACCCTGGATGAGCGCTTCTGTATTGAATTTAAATGAAGGAGCAACACTGTCCTGTTACTTTTCTGTGATAAGAGTACAAGATGTTGTATTAATAATTTGATAACTTATTTCACATCTAAATCGGATAGCAGCTACACTGTGAAATATTAATCATCTGATGGTATTACTCCTTAAATTACAGCGTTACAATTAATGCAATCTGGTTGTTCTTTTACATCTTTTATATCTTCTGTATCAATATCTATTACAACCTAAATTTGACACGTGTTGCTGCTTTCTCATTTTAACGCCTTCAGAGACGATCAGGGAATTATAACGTAAATTGCATAATTTGGTCGTCCAATGTACAACATGTATAAAAGAGTACACTGCAAAAAATATTTTACTGAGCATTGAGTAAAAAGGTCACAACTCAACAAATGAGTAAAAAATCCCTCAATGTTGAGTAATTTTTACTCATTTGTTGAGTTGTGACCTAAGAGCTCGATGTTGAGTAATTTTTCACTCAACTGTTGAGTTGTGACCTTTTTACCCAATGTTCAGTAAAATATATTTTGCAGTGTAGTAAAACTGCAATTTTACTTTTCAGAAAAAACCGAAAGCGTCATGGCAATAATGCAGTGGAATTAGTAATATTTTGGCTAACAGAAAAACTTAACATGGTTTCTTTACTAGTTCGGGATTAAACGGTATACCCAATGAACTAAATCGTCCAGGCAATGAGTTGGGCACTTTGGCATGTCGCCCAAATCAAGCTTGCTCCCGCGTAAAATAGACTTTCATGATTATGCAATTGCATTTCTGCTTTTTTGGGGAAAAAATAAAAGGGTTATGGCGTAAATGGCTTTTGCAGCAGAATTATTAGTATTTTGGCTAATGAAAGACTTTACTTGGTTTCGTTCCTATAGGGCAGGCTCAACGGCTATGCCCGATTTACTTAATCGCCACTTTTTACCAATTTTGAACCATTATCAAGTTTGTACCGCGTAAAATGAACACTCACGCTTATCGTCAAAAATCTAAGAACAAAAACTTCTTTTTTTTAATTTCACATAATTGACATTAGTAATAAATAATATGGTATTTCTTTCAAATTTATAAATTAAAATACAACTTCAAATGTCCCATTGTTTATCAAAACTACCTATCTGAAGAGCACCGACCAGATGGTTCATGATTCAACTCAATTCAGTCACTTCTGCTACACAAAGACACGACAGTGCCCCAAGGTATTTTAAGACTACCTTACACAATTGATCATATCTTCGCTTGTAGACCACCGATTTTATTGAAACAAAGCTGATCACAAATTGAATACTAGTTCAGCACATTGCTATTATGATGTAAATATGTTTGTTCTGGGATGATGTTAAAAATATTTTACTAAAACAAAATGGTTTTAAATTGTTCAGCCAGTAAAACATTTGAAACAAAAAATTGCATATCTCAAGTATTGCGTTACCTGGGTAGCAGGACCAAAAAGGTCAGATCCCATTAAACCCTGTTGACCTTGACCTATTTTGTACTTTCATATGTAATAAAACATCCCAAAGAATGCAAATTACTCTTATTTTGATTTATGTTTGTCAAAGGAACACTACGAGACAATTTCGGTTAAAATCGGAGCATTTTTCACGACTTTGACAAAATTCCACCCCTGCATAAGCGGCCATTTTAGATTCACGCAAATTAGGCACTGTCCCCCACACTTACAATTTCCTATACATTGTATGATTGTTTGTATGTAAAATGGATTTGGTTGCAATTAGTGGTGGGTTAACCCATGTCTTTCCATAACTTGACTAGACTAATACTATAAGATGCAAGCAGACGCACCATCTGACGGTATTTGTGAGATAAAGAGATAACTGTAGCAATGATTTTTGACTTACCTGGGAAGTAATAGCCAGGTGCTTCACCTTGCCACAATTACATGATAAGCTAAATGACACTCTTTTAAGCTGAATTTATACTCTGTCGCTGAGCGACAAGCCACTGATTTTTGTCCAATCAGTTTCCAAAACAGCATAAAGCGCTCTTTGTTATTGATCAAAAATAGAATGCTCAGCGTTTATAGCGATTAAGTGTAAATTCAGTTTTACTGTTTTTCAACTATATACATTAACATCACATCTCTAAAACGCTGCATTGTGTTATTAGACGTACTTTGTATCGCTATTTAGGATGTCAAGAATGACAGTAGTTAAGTTCTTGAGATTTTTATGCGAAATATTATCACCTTATGAAGAATCTCTGAACCTACAATGTACTGACTCGTCTGACAAGTGATGTTTAAAGATTCATTGCCGCATATGAAATTTCAAATCTACCATAAGGCAGGATTACACACGTGATGTTCTGGTTTTAAGGTAATACACTATTTTAAAGTGTTGCGATTTGGTAGTTCACAACATCTTGCAAATGGTAGTGAGCTTCGGCAAAAATTGCATTGCTCATTTTAATTGCGAGCGTGTAGAAGAATTCAAATATCACAGAAATGCTTTGATAGGTCCTGTGGTTCTTGCGTTATGTTGTAAAGAGGGCTGGAACAACAACACTTTTGTAAAATGTACATAACTCATTAACAACAATAAATTAAGCAAGTTTTCAAAGTATATGATTTGTACAATGAACTTTTGCAAAACATCCAAGTGTTATTTTTCACTAATATATTGATTCAGACAATAAAAATCGATTTTTTTTGGCTGCTTCGACCAACAATACCGCATCTACCCTTAAGACATAGACTCGTTCCATATTACTTTTATCACAGATCATTAACTGTAACTATTGAGTCGTTAAGAGGGTACGAATGGTTGGGATATTTTGTATAGAATATGAAAATTTAAGCAAATGTCTTTGTTTCACAATTTATGAAGCATACTATCGTTTCTATGTACACGATGAATTACAATTATCAAAAATAACTTCCTCTAACAGCAGAACTGATACAATTTTCAAAATTATGTGGCGCGGTCCATTAACCTGCGAAATTGTAAGTAAAGTTAGGCTAGCTTCATGATCCGAGTAATTATCTCTCGTGGTACAAGGGGGGTGAACGACAAAAATGTATGTTTTACGAATCCCCTAAGGCTTTTCATGCGGCATACTAATTTAATGCGTGTATTTTACACCCAAATGACTTAAACTACTCGTAGATCAATCCTTTGCACGCGCTTATTTCGTGATACAATAATAGTTAACCTCAAAGAGCTAATTATTGAATGTATGTTTACATGTTAGTGACTACTATACGGACCAATTATATGGTTGTATTTTAGACCGTGAAAGCCAAATGAATTCTAATTAACATGATTAACAAGAAGCTCACAACGAAACTGGTAAGATGTGGGAAGAGGCTACCAAATGACTTAAACTACCCGTAGATCCATCATTTGTGCTCATTTCGTAATACAATTGTTAACCTCGATTCGAAGAACTAATTATTGAATGTTGTTGTTTGTGTTTAAGTGGCTGCCATTCGGATCGATTAGTGCGTTGTATTTTAGACCGTCAAATCCAAAAGAAGCTCACAACGAAGCTGGTAAGATGTGGAGATGAGGCTACCAACTAGAGCATTTTTCTATTATAAGAAAGGCAACAACCCTTAAATATACAAAGCCTTTGCCATTATCTCCTTTGTCTTTTACACCGAAGTATTGAGGCATAGTTTTAGAATAACTCAACCTTTAACATTTCCGCAACGCTTGAAATGACATCAACATCGCTCTAAGCAATATGGTATTATTTTTACGTTCCCATGTAGCTTGCTGATATTTATATGAACTTATTTCATAATATTCTAGGTGTTCCATATGACAATACCCACGCAACACAGTTTTAGGAAGTGTCTTCTGTCTTGATACCTTTCTTAACCCACACACAATACGTTTATAGTAAAAGTGACTACAAACGTTTATACAAGTAAGAATATCATCTAATCGGAGCCATTGGGTCTTTATCTCCAGACATTGTATGTCAGTTCTAGGCCTATGATATGATTCTTATGCCAAATGTTAAGCTATGAACTTAAAGCTCTTTACTCCAATTACTTAATACGTATTTACCACACTCTCAATGGGTGAATATTGCACACAATACGTTTATAGTAAAAGTGACTAAAAACGTTTATACAAGTGAGAATATCAACTAATTTGAGCCATTGGGTCTTTATCTCTAGACATTTAATGCCAGTTCTAGGCCCGTGATGATGCAAATGTCAAACTATGAATGGTCTTTGCTCCAATTACTTCATACCTATTCACCGCACTCTCAATGGGTATATATTACTCTGCCCTTTTAAGAGACCAACTTCATAACATTGTAAACAGGATCTAATATAGAATGTCAATTGTCTAACAAACACCATCGAATAATCGAATAAACTAAGCTGATAAAGACGTAACAAATCTGAACCACATATCAATTGGTATTAAGCGCTCTTTAGCAAAGTCATAGTTCATTGAATTTACAACCTATGACAAAACAGGCGAAAATAGTAATTTTTTGCACAAGATTTGTAATTTAAAAAGAATTGGTCATTGCTCATTCTAATGATGCTAGTATATGGACAATATAAGTGTGCTTTTTCATTTAATGACATAAAAATATTGTAAGGAACACTTGAGGTTTTGACTTTTAAAACCTACATTGTGCTTGGATAGGTAGTTTTCAACAGATTTACCACATTCGCCTTGCTATAGCATTGAATTGCGTCATTTGTTGACCTAATGACGAAACGTGTTTTTAGGGGAAGTGTTAGCTTTCGTTTGATATAAAAATTCTGATTGGATGAAGGGAACACTTGAGGTTTCGACAAAAACCAATCACAGGTGTCCATTTTCCAGATAGAAGCTCCACAGCTCTTACGATGCTATGCGCTCAACCGTGTAGTGTAATCAAAAACTGTGTGGAGACAATTCACTACTTGCTTAGTAGTTCTTGGACAAAAATATGTGCTCAGGTGTATCGAGGTGGAAACTGTGCATAGATGGTTTAAAAGAGAATAGTTTTTGTGTAGAAACCTTTCCATATGATACCATGAATAGAGACGAAGGGGCCTATATTCCTAAGTCACATTCATAATTTTATTCTGACGTGGCCAGAACTATACAGTCAGGATTCGTGAGTGACAAGCAACTGTTTTTTGACCAATCAGTTTCCAAGGCAGCATAGAACGCTCTACTCACTGGAAAAAAATAAAACGTTCAGCGCTCAGCGATTAAGTGTAATTTCAGTTTACTGTCTTTGAACGCCACATTAACATTAACGCCACATTTCCTAAATCTCTTTTGTGTTATTATACATTCTTTGTTTCACTATTTAGGATGTCAAGGACGATAGATACCTTACGCATAATCTCTGGAACCTAAAGATTCATTGTCGCTTATGAAATTTCAAAATCTATCTTAAGGCTGGATTTCACTGGTGGTTTTCTTTTGTTGAGACATAGAGTCGTTCCACATCATATTTGTTATTACTGCTCATAAAAATAAAGTATAACTGCAACAGTTATGTCATTAATAGTATATAACCGGTTCATAAAAGCAGAGTGTCTTTGTTTTATCATTTCTGAAGAATACCATTGTTTCTATATACACGATAAATTGCAATTATCAAACGTACTTTGTCTATTTGTGCATCAAATTTTCAAAATTATGTGACTAAGGCCATTAACCTGTAAAATTGTAAGTAAAATAAGTAATGGAGTAGGTAAATCGAATTGAAAGATCTGATTTTATTTTCAGTTATCCGAGTAAGTACAAACATAACCCTCGTGTTACAAAGAGGAGTGAACGGCAAAAACGTATGTTTTACGAATCCCCTAAGCCTTTTCATGCGGCATACTACATGTAATTTAATGCGTGTGTTTTACACCCTAATGACTTAGGCTAATCGTAGATACATCCTTTGCGCTTATTTCGTGATACAATAATTGTTAACCTCGATTCGAAGAGCAAATTATTGAATGTATGTTTAGTGACGGCTATACGGACCAATTATATGGTTGTATGGTTGTATTTTAGTCCGTGAAAGCCAAATGAATTCTAATTAACAAGAAGCTCACAACGAAGCTGGTAAGATGTGGAGATGAGCCTACCAACTAGAGCATTTTTCTATTAAAAGAAAGGCAACAACCCTATATACAAAGCCTTTGCCATTACTCCTTTGTCTTTTACACCGAGGTATTGAGGCATAGTTTTAGAATAACTCAACCTTTAACATTTCCGCAACGCTTGAAATGACAGCAACATCCCTCTAAGCAATATGGTGTTATTTTTACGTTCCCTTGTAGCTTGCTGATATTTATATGAACTTATTTCATAATATTCTAGGTGTTTCATATGACAATACCCACGTAACACAGTTTTAGGAAGTATCTTCTGTCTTGATACCTTTTTTAACCCAGACACAATACGTTTATAGTAGAAGTGACTAAAACGTTTATACAAGTGAGAATATCATCTAATTGGAGCCATTGGGTCTTTATCTCCAGACATTGTATGTCAGTTCTAGGCCCATGATATGTTTCTTATGACAAATGTCAAAATATGAAAGCTCTTTACTCCAATTTAATACTCTATACGTATTTACCACACTCTAGGGTGAATATTGCTTTATCAACTTCATAACATTGTAAATGGGATGTAATATGAATAAGTGTCAATTGTCTAACAAACACCATCGCATAATCAAGCAAACATAGCCGACAAAGACGAATCAAATCGGAACCAATGCCATGAATAGAGACGAAGGAGCCTATACATTAAGGTTAGTCTTAACCCTGGAATTATGGAAACTTTCGGGCCTCATAACATCTAAATTGTTGGTCTAAAGTATATAAAAGTATACATATTTAGAATGACAAGGACTTGATAAATTCATTTGTGAGGTCAAATGTTTTTCGACCATGATCATGATGATAAGAGCAACCACCAATCATGGATGATGCTATAAACTGATTGGGCTAAAGTGGACAGCGCCTAATTGTAATTTAAAGCGCAAAATGATCTTACATCGTTGTGCTATATCATTCTTTTTGTGGATTTGTTTGTTTGTTTGTTTGTGTGTTTTTTCTATCTTTTTTTTTCTTTAATTGTGGTATTTTTAACGCTAACAAAAAATTATCTTAAGTTATAATCTTGATTAGGATAAATTTTTAAGAATAAAAATGTAGAAGGGATAAAGAGACATTGCAACTCTCCCCTATCCTTTATTTAAAAGATTTGTCCCAACCGTCAGATATAATATCAATAAACGATCAAAATCTTGTTAAATCTGCCAAAGTCGTGTATTGGCTTATGCACGCAATGCTGTTGCCACAATCACGCTTTTATACAAACTACAATCGGGTTTTTTATGTTGATAAAAATTCTTTGATTTACCAACTTAAGGCAAGGTAAAAGCTGCATAGTAATATTGAAACGTAAGATCTTGTCAAGATCAAACCTAGAAGTCCCTAAGTAAGTAAGATCTTGTCAAGATCAAGCATAGCAGTTCCCATATGACCTAAAGGTATAGGGTTTTACCTGGCTTATGGTATGCCAAACTAGAAAAAACATGGCAATGACTCCTGGGCCGAGAACACATTGAACACATTGAAAATTGTTGATTTGATTATAAAGTAGTCATGAATGGTTAGATTTATGCTATCGTGGTTTCAATCGATTTTCCGATAATAGTGCTATAGAATTGTATTATTATTGTTGAATTCGAGAAAAAAACCACCATAATCAAATCAAACATAGCAAGTACATGGGTATTCGTGTAAATTAGACACAATATAGGAATCCAAATACATATTACAGGCGGAGATTACATCTGTGGTACCAAAATCTCAAAATTGTACATTGAAAACGTGTTTCTTCTACTGCAACATTGATATAAAATTGGGCTATTCCAGATGTATTCCGCACCCCCCCCACCCCCCCTATGGAAGACACTTCTGGAATTCGGGGCTAAATTGACAGCCGGAATTCACATGTCAGGAAAAACCCATGGAACTATGGAAGACACTGCCGGAATTGTGGTAATATGTCTAATATGGCCAGCCGGAATTCACGTAAATGTAAATGTCTTCCATAGGGTTCCAGCTGGAATTAGAACATTTTTTTTTCCAGCCAGAATTCAAGTAAATGTCTTTCATAGGTTAATCGAGATGGTGATCATAAGTGAAGATTCTGCTGGAATTGGAGCATTTTTGACCATTTTCCAGCCGGAATATTAAGAAATGTGAATGTCTTCCATAGGCACATCATGGCCTTTCACAATCCCCACTCTTGTTTTTTCATTTATTTTAGCAGCCGGAATTTCACCTTATCTCAATGTCTTCTATACCCTCCAGCCGAAATGACTGCTGGAATTCTAGACACATCTCAATTCCAGCTGGAATTGTATTTTTTTAAATGTCTTCCATAGGGGGGGTGCGGAATACATCTGGAATAGCCCATTGGATCGGTTGAGCCTATATTTATTGGTCGAGATATGAGTTTTAAAATATTGGACGAGACGTAGTCGAGTTCAATATTTTACAATTCATAGTTTTATGACCTGTTCTTATTATTCATTTACAAAGTAGGTGGATCTTCAGTCGCATTTTGACGTGGCAGCCTTGGGTACCAATCATTTTGATACAACCTATATCATGATATGCGATAATGAGAACAAAATTATAAGATTTTCTCTCGGTCGCGTTTGTTTTCTAAATTGTGTCAAGCATGATACTACATATAACATCAAAATACAAAAAGATATTGTACATCAGATATTCTGGCATTAACAACATTAACCATGTTAACGTGAAGGTGATTTTATATCAATTTCGTTCACTATCCACTTTCGTATCCTCACTTAGAATTTTGTATACATTTTATAACTAATACTACGCTTTTTATTTTTCACATTTCTACACGTGTATTTTTAAGATGCTGAAACATTCAAAAGCCAGCATAGTCAACTTAAAGACCCATTCAGTGATCCCAGCGCAAGTGTAAAAAAAATAAAATTGTTTATAAATGCTTAAAAGTGAAAGATAAGTCATTCAAACTGTCATTTGGTATTTTTGAAATGACAAATTTGGCAAAAAACGAAGATAACAGCAGTACTGACGAAGTTGAAGCCCCATTCAAATACATGTAGCTAATTTAGATACTGTCAGTATCTAAATTACAGATTCGTGGAAAATATCTTATTTTGTCTTAAATACATGGCTTTCGACTGAAACACTCGCAGGCTATGTTAGCACATCTATGACAATGACAAAGATACCAAAATCTGAATTTTGATGATTTTTACAATCGTCCGGATGAGCAAATAACTGAATGGGCCTTTAACTGTGAATAATAAAACATTGTTAAAAGCAACTACATGTATAATGAAGTAAACTACGTATTATATTAATGCATAGTATTGTTCGGCTGAATATACGTATTATAGATTCTTTTACTTAGACGAGTCAATTTAAGTAAAATAATGGGCGCACCTAGACAAAATTGTAACACCAACGTTTTTACTTGCTAGTGACTCTAAACACCCTCCTGAACAACATATCCAAAAAGAACAAAAAAGGACATTGGGAAAAATGGTAATTCGCATATTTCCAAAATGGCCGCTAAAGCAGGGCTCAAATTTCGAAATTGGGTGAATATGAATACCAACCATCTAATGGTATAGTTTGACCTATCTCCAATGTTCAGTTCTTGAGCTATAGGCTTAAAGGTCAAATGTCAAATTTCGGTCTCTCCACAGGGGTAAAAAATGAAAAATGCTCCGATTTTAATCAAAATCGTCTCAAATTGTTCCCCTTGGAACTTCATTTAAAACAAAAAACTGTTTGCTATATCTTAGTTGTTTTGTTACGTCAAGGTTAACATGATTCAATGGGTTTTGACTATTTTGACCTGTTACCCAGGTAACAAAACACCTGAGATATGGCAAACTATCTTTTGGATAAAATGTTTTTCCAAGATTCGCCCAATTTTGACATATCAGCACTGCATCAGCGGCCATTTTTCCCCTATGTCCTTTTTTGTCCTTTTTGAACATGTTGTTAAGGAGGGTGTTTAGAGTCACTTGCAAGCAAAATCGTTGTTGTTACAATTTTGTCTATATAGCTCAAATGCGAAATTGACTCGTCTAACTATACTTATTTTCTAACATACTTAATGCTTTGCGTGCTAGCCATGCGCTTCAATTCAACGGAAAGAGTTGGAGTTTTTAAATATTTTCTCAAAATATCAAGAGCTATCTTAAGAACTACTGAAGCAATACTAGGCTTGTTTGTACTCATTTTAATGCATTTTTCATGCTGATTCCAAATATGGTCATGAACATTTACATTTCTGAAATTTTTGAATTTGAATTTTTTTTAAACATGTCGTCTGCAGTCGACACCCGCGTGAAGAGAGTTAATTTGCATTCACATGCAAAATAACAATAATACACATTATTCTTTAAATACCGTATAACAGTATAAATTATAGGTAATCTTAAGTTTTTTCAAGATGGTTAAGTAATACATTTTAATTTGTAACATATCATGAAGTTCGTAATTAATTTTATTTCTCTAGAAACGGCACGCTTTCCAATGCAACCAGTCAAAACATATACGTGACAAATTACACTTTAAAAAGTCATTAGAAACATTGATTATCCGCATGAATAGGGAGCGATGAGTTTACCAGAAGGCAAGACTCTCATATGAGTGTTAACATGTTTCATATCCCTGATTAGACTTACTTCAAACGTAGTCTAACTCTCTTCACGCGGGTGTCGACTGCAGACGACAAGTTTTAAAAAAAAATCAAAATTCAAAAATTTCAGAAATGTAAATTTTCATGACCATATTTGGAATCAGCATGAAAAAATGCATTAAAATGAGTACAAACAAGCCTAGTATTGGTTCAGTGGTTCTTGAGATAGCTTTTGATATTTTGAGAAAATATCTCAAAGCTTGGGACTTCTTATGTTGAAGTCAATGGCTAGCATGCAGAGCATTTAAAGGGCAACACAAATATCTAGAAATTTACCATTATAATGTCCATTTATTAAATCCAGTAGTATTACTTTTATGAGGGCGGATTAGTGGCTAGACATGGGATTAGATGAAGTCCCATTGCATGATGGGATCATCGGATTTAGATTTATTGCAATACAATAATGTACTGATTTCTTCCAGTACATTATTGTGTTACATCTTTAACCAGGCCACCAAAATTGGCCTTTAAGTGCATGTAAGGTACGATTACAAACTTATTCTGCTTTTACGTGTAAACAAAATATTTGCAAAATACTATGTATCATGTGTAAGACGGATTTTTCAAGTAGGGTTGGTCGGTCAGGATTTTTTTTCTGGAGGCTAAAATGACCCTAAAGTATCACCAAAAGCTTGACAAATCTGGCAAAAGTTTTTTGCAAACATATTTTGAACATGTGAAAATCAATATAATTGTATTTGAACTAGAGAAGTAATTCATTGGCAGAGCACCAGCGCAGTCACCTTCGGAGCCTTATTTCACCCTTTATACAATAATAATAGTCATCTCATTACTCGTTGACTGCCGATAAACGTCCCAATAAATCGGACTTAGTCACCGGTCAGTTCTAGTCCATACAGGACCAACGCAATATGTAGCACTATTATCAACGCCGTCAGGCGTTGGTCCTTACAGATTGGTGCTCTACCCCAGCAGCGCAATCGAATTACCATAAGCAGTGACCAGAACCAACCCAGTTAATGACAACGTAATAACTCCAAATATGGTTGGTAACCCCGCCCATTATTTAACCGCATCTGTTATGTAACTGGGACGAGTGCGCTAGTCATCTCAATCGATTGATTATGAGATTGCTTGGATCAAAACACTTCACACTTTTGAAGTAGCTGGGTTTCGACCAGTGTAGGCCTAAATCGTGATATCATATTGATTTATTTTGTAAAATCAGTGTTGTTATATTAGTCTGGCTCTATTTTGGAAATGTGCTTATTTAAGCATCAAGCGGCAAGTTCGCGTAAAAGCTGGCAACCAAATTGTTTAATTCGGGTATGCTGAATTCAAAACTGTTGTCTACCAAGCTATATATATATTGGAACTCCGTGACCCTCCAAAAAGACCCTCAAACACCCTACATGCTCATGTCATATGGGGGGCAAAATGCTCCAAATTCACTAAAACATGTCAAATTATTTGTCTGGGTCTAAGGATCACAAAAGTGCAACATTATTGCGCACGTAGGACATATTGAGTTTTGAGGTTCGACAGGTCCAAGGTCAATTTGCACGATAGGGGTGAAAAATTAAAAGTTGCTCCGATTTTCGAAAAATGGATGCAAACTGTTCTTCAAGTTCAAGGGATTCTTTGATTAATCACTCAATCGTTGGTACATTCAACCAACGATCCGTCCAATAAGTATTCAACAAACAATCAAGAAAACAATCAGAATCGTTATTGAATTGATTGATTAATCAATTAATTGATATGGTCATCCAATCAATCAATATAATAATATAATATAATAGAATCACAATAACTTATTAGATTGATATATCGATAATAGTCAGTCAATTATTGAACTACTCATCAAGTATCAATCAATATTCATTCGTTCGATCAATCGATCAATTATTAACAAATTACATTCCCTCATTTCAAATATATAGTTTTGGTTTCTCTATTGTTCAGAAACCAAAAATCAAGGGATTAAAATGTGGAGATGAACTGGTATGCAATCATAACACTATTGTGCTGAGAGGACACAAGAGGGTATATATAATCAAAAGTATAATGGCCTATAACCATACGTATATAATAGCCTATTGTGCTAACATTTGCATTATCGATATCTATCAACGCGGACGACTTTTGATGTTCTCTGCCGTAGCTGGCACACTTCCATGACACCATAAAATTACACCGAGATTCGTTTGATTATGCATAGACATCATGTGCATATATTGAGGGGTGGGGGTGCGGTGTTTTGTTTATTTGTCTGAAATATAAACGATGCATGATGATGTAGATGATTTGATTATGAATTAGATTATTCCCCGGAAAGCACAACCCATACCTCTTACCTATGTTCCCTCCGCCACCTATATATAACCTCCTCCCTCCCCCTCCCCACACTCGATATCGACTCTTCCCTATTATTCCACTCCACTCTTGAGCCCCCTCTCCCCCTCCTTCCCTTCCCACTTCCAATGCTCTCTCCCCTCTGTTTCTCTTTCTCCCTTACCCTTACCCCCTCCCCCTCACACACACATACCCTCTTTCCCTGGCGATCTCTTCTATCTCTCTCTCTCTCTATTCTCTAATAAATAAATTGAATAAAAGTTAGTTTCAACCAGCTTTCTATGATATTGATCTTCCGTCATGCGACATGCACATAAATAGAATTGTGCATAATAGTGTTTATATCACTGAAGTCATAATCTGTCAAGTGCCTATTGTAATGTCTGTGGAAATATTTCGATGGTCTATATATTTTCACAGTGAAATCAGCTTAGGCTAATTCGTAGTCTCAAGTCAATGCTTTCAAACTAAATCAATGCTTTCAAATGTAGACTGCTTTGTTCGACTTCTCTGCTCGTGAATATTGCACTGCGAAATTTAAACATTTCTTTTGTATACTTAGAGTAGGTAACTTCAAATCAAATAATTTTACGATCCACACCACTTATAAGAAACTGAAACCAAAACCGAAACTGACTGACACAAATGTTCGGTTTTAAACAAAAGGAGAAACAATGAGTTCGATATCTTATGATTCAAGTGGTTAGGCAGGACAATAGGAAACCACGTGACCAAAACCAAAACCAAAACTAAAACTATATATTTGAAATGAGGCATTGTAGTCTCGCAATTAATGTACCGTATCTTGGTGTTAAAATATCAATCAATTAAGTAATCGAGTAGTCAAGCAACCACTCAATTTATAGTCAGTCTCTCAATTGTCTCTTCATGGTCATCAATCTCAAATTAATCAGTCTCTCAATCAACCAATCTACCAATCATTCATTCTATAATTCAATTACAAATTGCATTCCTTTATAATTCATATGCATGATATTCATTCATTAGTGACTGATTAAGCATCAATAATCATTAATACTCTGGTTCTGATATGATTAGTCTTTGATCTAAAAATCTCTAAACAAAAAAGTAAGCAAGCAAAAATGAAAGAAATCATAATTTCACGATATAAGCTATAGAAGCCTGATCAATGGCAATATATAAATCAATCAACGAAAATAAAATAAATAAATGAATAATTAATGAACACACATTAATAATAAAACATAAATGATGATACATGAAATAAATGTAATTATAGGCCCGTATTAAATAATGAAAGAAAGAAAGAGAGAAGGAAAGAAAGAAAGAAGGAAAGAAAGAAAGAAAGAACTTGCTGAACTTCTTTTTTTTCAAGAAAAGGAATTAAAGTAAATAAATGAGTGAAACCCAAAGTTTTTATGAAGCGTGTGTCCTCCAATTCTATATTTTTCTTAAACATGTTAAACGAATAGGTCAACTATCCCAATTAATAGAGGTTGCGCATATGACGTATCATACCGTAAATATGGCGGTATACTCAAATCCATTCAACAAAAGCATGATTGCAATCTACCGAGACAGTTTGTCTCACACACATAACAAATGCACTACGATCAAATAGGTTTATGACAACATTTGATTGAATGGACTGCACTGCAATCAATAATTTCAAGCACAACCTCTATACAAAAATAGTAAGGAATCGAGGTTAACCAGGACAATATTAAATGTAGTGATGACAAAAGGAATTGATTGTGTGCAACCTACAGGTCAGTGAACTGAGGGTAAGAAGAAAACCGAGTATTATAACAGGATTAACACATGCAACTGAAGAGGGTTAATAATCAATTTTGTTACGCAATACTGGTGTCAATTCCAATCTGGAAGCTAGTGTTCTGGTAGCAGGTAGGCAAGCCACACCTACTGACAGCTATTGATGATATTTAGTCAATCGGATTGGCTGAATATCATTAGTAGCTGTCAGTAGGCGTGGTTAATCAGTTTGAGATTTCCCTCGACTTTCCAGGTCAGGATATGTCTAATCTAGAAGGACCCACGCCTGACGGCGTGGACTATCGTACTAAATGGAGCGTGGTCCTCCTTGAAGGACTACATATTGCCGGAGTTTGTTCGCTCTCCTTTCGTTCATGTTCGTTCTTTGTTCGTTGCACTCGGCCCGTGTTCGTTGCAAATACGTTCCTGTGAGGCCTTCACCACCGGATAGCATATTTTTGCATTCGGTGATGTTCGTTGACCCAGACCGTGTTAGTGTCACACTACACCGGATCGGTCTTCCGTATAAGAAACGGATGGTATTTTAGCAAATCCGTTAGTGTTCGTCAATGTTCGTTTTATGTTCTTCATATGTCCTGCTATTATCCGCCAAATGCGTTTCGTGTTAGGTGATGTTTGTTTAGTCCGTCGACAATACGTTTCAAGTTTTGTGCATGCACAAAACTTAAAACGGAGTGTGCCAAATACACATGTTCGGAAGTTGTCCGATGTGTGTTCGTACTGTTCTGTATATATACCCTGGGTTTGTTCGTTATTCTTTCGTTTATATACCGCTGGTGTTTGCAAGGTTTCGCAGGCGCTTGTGCAGGATGTAGGCCTATGGCGAACATGTGCATCGATCATGGGGGGTGGGGGCTTTCTGAAGGGTGTGTGACGCAATATCATATTTCCCCCAGTACTTTAGTGACTGACAAGTAGAAAAAAGGGGGAAAGGAGAGAAAAAGGAAAGAAAGTGAGAAAAATTGAAGAGAGAAGAGAAGAGAAAAAGTTAAATTGCACGTCATTTAGTAGGCCTGTGCATGTAAGTAGTATTGAGGAAGGGGCACTTTCTGAAGGGTAGAGGACGCAATATCAAATTCCTACCAGTTTTAGTGATTGACAAGAAAAAAAAAAGAAGAAAAACATGGAAAAGGTTAAATTGTACGTTATTGAGTAGGCCCAGGATAGTATATAGTAAGCCTAAGTATAGGCCTGTGATTATTATAGGCAGTGCTTAAATGTGGTTCCTTGGCCCAAAAGCCTGTGAAAATTACTGCCGGCCCGTCGATATGTAGGGCCCGTGACATTTTGTCACCAAAGTCAGTATTTAAGACGGACTTAGGTCTAATACTGACTGTAACATATCAATCCATGCATGCTTTACCTGAAATTACGAGTCTGAAGTCTTATATCTAAGTGTCAGTGGATTAGTGTAACATTTTAAATTTTGCAAATTCAGCATGTTCAGTTCGGGCCTTCTTTGTTTTTTGTTTAAGGCAATAATAGTGTAAACATGATGCACCAAAAACAATTTTCCAAATTTTCCATTTTTAAAACTAAATTTTTACACAATAGGCCTAGGCCTAGGCCTAATAATGTAAATAGGCCCTACAGTCCCCATGCAAATGGCTTCAATTGGACCTTCATTTTGAAAAATGGACAAGTTTTCCTTTTTGCTTCTGCTATGGACATCCACGTGTTATTTTTAAAACAATTGTTTATAGTATACAATAATGGTGAAAACTTTTTAATGGCTTCAAATAGGCTTTCGTTTCACTAATTTGCGGCTGTTTCAAACTAAAATAGTACCCAATAATAGTGCTAAAATTGATCCAAAAAATGACAAATGGCTTCAATTGGGCCTTCATTGTCCAAAGGTTTCTCACCTCTATTGCCCCCGGACGCTGGTTGCCCTGATATATCAGATTTGTAGCCCTTTTATACTTATTAGCCAATATTTGACCATTTTCGTCAAAGTTTTCCCCCTTAAAAATTGTCTTTCCCCACTTTGTTCACCCTCTGAAAAAGTGCTTGCTACGTCACTGCCACTAAGGGGTCAAAAACCCTCTCAAACACCCTCTCCTCCCCCACTTTTCTGATAGGGTGGACGTCCCTGTTGGTGCCACATGCCACGGATTCGCCGGTCATTTGTCGGACGTTGAACGATTGAATATAAAATGCCTGCAGGATTATTAGCGGCCACAACGCATAGAGAGACGAACGGGAATCGGACCCCCAAATCCGGACATTTGTCGGACGTTGAACGACCGGATATAAGACGCCTGCAGGATTATTAGCGGCCACAACGCATAGAGAGACGAACGGGAATCGGACCCAAAATCCCACCGAATCTTCTGCCGGACTGGTGATTTTTCCACCGAGTAAAATATTTTTGTATTCGGTGATGTACGTTGATCCAGTCCGTCGCAGTGTGACAGACCTATAACGATGGTTAACTATGAAAACATGTTAAAGGACATCAAGAAAATTTTCTAAGTTATTTATTTTGAGCTCTTTCGAGTATCGACGAGTAATGGATATATTCTGTAGATTTAGGTTTTGTCTGTGACTGCTAATGTGAGGCCGTCGTAGGTCGTACGGGGCTCAAACTCGGTGGGTGGGTGTAGCTCTGTCCTGGCAAGAAGAAGTTTATGTTCGTTAAGTCATCCGACCCCGGGCCCCCTCCCAGGGGTCATTTGAGGTCAAGTGACTAAAAAATGTCATTTGGGCATGAAACTAGGTCGTACGGGACTCAAACTCGGTGGGTGGGTGACGTTCTGTCCTGGCAAGAAGATGTTTATGTTCGTTAAGTCATCCGACCCCGGGGCTCCCTCCCAGGGGTCATTTGAGGTCAAATGACTACAAACTGTCATATGGGCATGAAGCTAGGTCGTACGGGACTCAAACTCGGTGGGTGGGTGTAGTTCTGTCCTGGCAAGAAGATGTTTATGTTCGTTAAGTCGTCCGACCCCGGGGCTCCCTCCCAGGGGTCATTTGAGGTCAAATGACTAAAAACTGTCATATGGGCATGAAACTAGGTCCTACGGGGCTCAAACTCGGTGGGTGGGTGTAGTTCTGTCCTGGCAAGAAGATGTCTATGTTCGTTAAGTCCCCTCCCAGGGGTCATCTAAGGTCAAATTACTAAAAAGTGTCGTATGGGCATGAAACTTGGTAGGTACAGTCAACATTTAAAGCAGAATTTTTTGAAGGTCATTTTGGGGTCATCCAAGGTCACCACGGGTCATCTGAGGTCAAATTAGTAAAAGCTCATATATGGGCATGAAACTTGGTAGGTACAGTCAACATTTAGAGTTATAAGTTTAGGTCATTTTGGGGTCATCCAATGTCACCCTGGGGTCATCTGAGGTCAAATTAGTAAAAATTGTCATATGGGCATGTCACCATCAGCCTGGTAATCGCGCCCAGCCGAGAACCTCCAAATATGGGTAACCGCCTAGTCTATTTTAAAACTGATGCATCAATGACTATGTTCATCATTCTCACATAGATATAGAAATACTAAATTCGTTCACTATCTATATTTTTAATTCTAGTAGAGCTCCAATCTAAGGGTTAAAGTTATGTTTTAGGTTAGGTTAGGATTTTTTTAAAGTACCCAGTACAGTGAACCTTATGGTACAAATGCGCGCGAAAATTTTAGCATAGGCCTATTGAAACTAAACTGGTGAAATATGGGACAAAAGTGGAATAAATTCGCGCAAAGCGCTAAAATGGCATTCTGTGGCTATAAAATGGCCAAATATGAGGTTAATTTCCACACAAACCAAGACACAGGCGTCGATATTGGGGGGGGGGTGATTATATTGCCCGCCCCCCTGGCAAAATATTGTGGCATTTATCCCCCCCGATCTACGCCTATGTAATTTAGAGCCCTGTGACTCCATCGGTCTCCCTCTCCTCTCTCTCCTTCCCCCCCCTTCCTTTTTTTTTTCTTCCTCCCTTGACGGAAACTCTAATAGGCACAAAGGACCAATATGCGATACGTAATCTATTTCCTCTTCTTTCTATATCTAACCTCCTTGGGCCTACATATTAGTACTGATATATCATACGCTGGCGAAATTACGTAATTAATCGGATTAATTAACATACTGAGCAATAGGTGAAAACAATTTTGACAAAAGGAGTTGTCCTTGTCAATTTGTAGACATGTACTTTTGATTATTTACATAGCTTCTTCTCCAATCACTGTGTAAAACATCCATCCAAAAATCTGATTGCTATTATTATATGGATGAATGGACATATCACAAAAGGATTGCTTATCTCAATAGGGCATGTACTTTTTAACTGACCGGCGTTATTGGGCGTTTTATCGGAGGTCACCGAGTAATGCCGAAGATCAAAATCGATTTTATGTATTGTGTATGTATCATAGGACGCTCGTATTAATTGTCTCTATGCGCTTGAGAATTCAACAATATAAATAATGGTAGCTCTATTATAATACACATTAATGTTTTAAGCAGATAAAATTCCAAAATATAATACGTTTTCTGCCTTTGCTTGTCACGTGGTAGGCCTATGTTGAAGTTGCGATTATATTTTTAAATAAGTTTCAGCTGAATAACAAGAAGACAAGTGGCCTAGTGGTCTAAGGCGCTAGGCTCATAGAGTACTAAGCGGTGCGCCGTGAGTTCGAACCCCGCCTCTGCCAAACTTTAAAAGAAGTAAATTAAAATTTGACTTTTTTTAATTTCATATTTGGGAAATGTGACTGGGAGAATTTATGTATGGTGTGGAGTGGTGTGATAGGGCATGTACTTTAACTGGCCGGCGCGGTCCGGTGACTAAGTCTTTATTGGGCGTTTTATCGGCAGTCAACGAGTAATGTGGACTTACTATTTCTGAATGGGAAATTGTCACGTCTAAACCTGAACGCATCATAAGCCCTACTCATCTGGTGATAAACATGTTAACTCATTCTTTGGCCATTTTGAGATTTTGGTACCAAATAATCACCCTCACCCACAGATTCCTCCAATCATAAAACTTTAAGGGGGTACTACACCCCTCGATAAATGTGTGTCTATTTTTGCATTTTTCTCAAAAACTAATAACACAGTGGTAACAAAAGTTATGTATATTATAGGGGCAAGGAATCCAATTACTACACTGTAATTTCAGTGACCCAAGACAAACAGTTCGCTATTTATGATAAGAAATACGGTACCGATAGGATGTACCTCATTTCCTATCATATATACTGAACTGCTTGTCTTGAATCACTGAAATTTCAGTGTAGTAATTGGATTCCTTGCCCCAATAATATACATAACTTTTGTTACCAGTGTGTTATTATTTGTTGAGAAAAATGCAAAAATAGTCACAAATTTACCACAGGGGTGTAGTACCCCCTTAACCAAATGAAACTTCATATTGCAGATATAACACAATTCTACCTAGCCACATCTCAATGATATAGCCAATTGCAGTTAGCCAGATAGCCAAGCTGAGTTGAGGCTTTCTAGTCCGAACTCAATTTGGTCAAACACTGAGATTCTGGCCTGCATTATTATACAGGGTGTCCCAGAAAAAATTACCGAGTGAATAAAATTGAATGTAAGTCGAGAACTAGACATCAGAATCAAAAATTTAAAAATGTAACGCATAGCCTATTTAATTGTGCATCAAGTACGAAATTTTTATTTGATTCGGTTTGAATGGTTGCGAAGAAATTAACAATTACATAATGCGCGCATCAATGCAGTTCATTCCAAGTTTGATTAACAGGCGTTTTTTTTCATACTCGCTCACCGCTTCCTAAAGTTTGTGTATCTCATTAAATTTAGTCCACATTATCTATTTTATAATCCGATGGTGTTATGTTATTCATGCTTTCACTAAAGATGAATAACAGTTTGTCCGAGAAAACTTTGATTTCTGCAATTGGAAGCTTTCCAACTTTTATTGTTTAGGTTGTGCAAATATGATATATTTTAACTTTCCAAAGAACATTTGAGCCAAGAATGACAATGAGTAATGAGTTACATTTCTAAAACAATACAACATTAATGTTGAAGTTTTAAGATTTAAACTTTGCATTTGGAAATATTCCAAAAACATTAATGTGTGTGAGATTGGAATTCAGATGGAATTCTTTATGCAACATTTAAATCAACATTTACGAAAAAACATATTAACAAGTACCGAGAATCATCTTACATACAAATTTGAACAAAACCTAATTAAATGTTTTGCAAGAAACAGATTACTAGTATTTAACAAGAGCGAAAAGGATTTCACGGTACAAAATATGAAGCCCATTTGCAGGTAACCACTACGGCGCATTCATTGTTTTGAATGATCTTTCTTTCAAACTTGGAATGAAGTGAATTGACGCATGCGTTATGTAATCGCTCATTACTACGCAATCAGTCAACCGGTTCCAGTAAAATTAGCGTATAAGATGCAGAATAAGATGGGATACAAGATGAATTTTAGATTTTTTTATTCTAATGTCCATTTCTTGACTTACGTCCAATTTCATTTGCCCGGTAATTTTTTCTGGGACACCCTGTACAGCATATATGTATTCCAAAGATGACACAATTTAACCTTCATGCCACTTGAGGTTAACAATTATGTTGAAGTGCCGGACACAATTGACACTAATCCATCTACGTGAGACTCTTTAAGTACTCTTTTTAGTATTATTGGATTTATGTTAATAGAAATTAACATATCTCATCTTTGTACATGTTATAAGACTGGTACAAACGTAAAATTCAAGAAATGTTTTTGTTTTCACCTATAGCTATCTTCAATCAAGTGCAGCTTTCAATCCATTCCTAGAATATTCAATATAAACTTAGCACCGTAAGATTCGGACCCGCAGTTCATTTTGATATTCGGACGAGTAGCGTGTCCGGACTTACGGCATGTCCGGACTGACGGGGAGCCCGCATTATAATAATAAACCCTTAACCAGGAGCTACCACGACTGTGAGAATTTGGCGTTTTCAATGTCTAGCGTTTTCTAATATGAGCTAAATAAGAACACCACACAGTCTTCGAGTCTGTGATATATATCTTCTATTGGTATACGAGTAAACGCGCTTTCCAAATCATAGACTGTTATTTATTTTGGTAAGACGATATACAAGTGCATACATGGCCTATTGACAAGTCACAGTGGCTATTGTGTTAGCCTAGAGGTTACCCTTTTACTCAATTATTAAATCTTACCCTAACCCTAAAGCTAAATTCCAAAGTATTGGGCCTCAGTCTGTCCCAAACTGAATCATGTCCGTAGTAAAATGTACGTTAAACCAACATATTCTCTCTGTAATATAGATTCCTGATTTTCAACAACTGATACGTCGCTACTATTACCCGGATACTACATGTATTAGCTGCTATTACTTACAACTGTTGGTATTCCCAAAATGATATAAGTAAAATAGTAGATCCCTTGTTTCAATTATCTGATCCATCTCCAGTGACACCTCGTGCATATTGTCCTGGGTAGGATTGGGCCTCTGTTCACTGAAGGGACTTTAAAAGTAGCACTACATCAATCCGGTTATATCTTAGAAGTGACGGGTATGTACCTACCGGAGTCGCGAAGTAGGGGCCTATCGGGTACAAAACGTTATTTAAAAAAAGGGGGTCATTGGGTACAAACAAAATAAAAAAGGGGGTCATTGGGTATAATACTTTGAAAAAAGGGGGTCATTGGGTATAAGATTTCAAAAAAGGGGTCATCGGGTAGAAAATTTGCGAAAAAAACGGAGCAAAATTCTATTTTCTTGTTTCAAATTTCCAATACAATTTGTTGAAATAAGAGAATTTGAAAGTTTCGGCATTATTTTGTGGCATTTTGATGATGCTATTCTAGAAAAAAGTTATTGACAGGCACAAACCGTCACTTCCAAATTTGAGTGCCCCCCCCCCGGGTAGTTTTTAGCCGCTGTCGTGCATCTATCGTCTCATATAACACGGGCGACATCATTATTTAAGTAAAACAGCGCGCTCGGACCGTGTTATATCGTGTCATATCACACGGCTAAGAACCAATAAGATTGCAGGAACTTTCTCAAGTGTTTAAGAATGATTTTTCAAAGTTCAGTGCTAATAGCAATTTCAATACATCCAAAGGTCAAAGGTCCATGGAAATTACTGAGGTATCACTTGAGATGGAATAGATAATAATAATTATTTTAAGGACTTTTAAATTTAAATTTGTATTGAAAACAAAAATGTTATATAAAACATATTGCCTAGACGGCTGATATGGTGGTATTAATATTATGGTCATTTCAAAGTTTTTCATCTCCTCAAAACAACTATTTGGTCACGTGATCCGATTCGCGCTACCACGTCTAGTACCAGCAATCCATCAGAGTGCTGAAGAAGTGAGCTTGGATAAGTCACGAAAATTACACGTAAGTGTAAATATCATTTGCTTGTGTGAATCAGTTAAAATTTACACCAATATTAAAACTATTTGTATTGCATGCAAATATATAATCGTGAACCCCTTCACTAGAAACCATCTTCACATGAAATTTACAATTCCTCTGAACAGAGTTACCTGAACTTCAGCTAGTAGACGAGACTATATAGGTTCTCGGTGCACTAGTGTTTTATTATTGTTTAATAATC
This sequence comes from Amphiura filiformis, assembly GCF_039555335.1. Classification (NCBI taxonomy): domain Eukaryota; kingdom Metazoa; phylum Echinodermata; class Ophiuroidea; order Amphilepidida; family Amphiuridae; genus Amphiura; species Amphiura filiformis. The sequence continues at coordinate 45,166,719 of NC_092646.1, forward strand.
AAATGACATATGAACTATGCCATGCCAATAAACGCATCTGAGAGCACGCAATAACTTTCATCGATTGTTGGAACACGTGTCTGTTAATGCGCTCATCGCAAATACTATAATTATGTTCCCAAAACATTATTGATCATTTGGCGGGTAAGTGCAAAAATGACATATCTCCAATAGCTGCTAGGTGCCATCATATCAATAGAAGTGCACAATATTGAATGCAGAAATCATCAAATGTCTATAGGGCAGCTATTGCCGATCCTTCTTGGACTAACCCCTCGATGATGTTATAATGGCAGATAGCAAAATTATTCCTGTATGCCTCTATTAAAGACGCATTGCATCCTAATGCTTTTGTATTAATATTCAAGGCCTTTTGCACATTTTACAGTTGTCAAATCGACAGAACAAATTGCATACATTCTTTTGTTATTTACAATTACTTTCACTATTTTGGGATTTTTATCTGTCATCAATAGATCTTTAGAAATATTTTAATATCACTGTGCAAATGGATAAAAAAATGTCGTAGACGAGTATTGCTATCACAAAATCGACAAAAACACTTACAGTCAGCCTCTCTCTCCTGGATTTAATAGAGCAAATCTGCTCCAGGTATATCAATGTGTGGTACAAGCCATGTTTATAGCTTCTAGCTAGGAGAGCTATATTACATTCTGTACTTGCATATTGTGTATTATTAAAAGCGTATATAGCATTTTTCATTTTAGGTTTTTGACAAATATTACAAGATCCAAAGCTTTTTGACGACAGAAACACTAGCAATGCCAAAAGCAACAAAGACCAAAACACGGGCCAAATGGGCATGTTAGTTAGTTATTGTGGCCCGGCTCTATGATGCGTTCATTGGCATAGTTCATGTGTCATTTGGTTTTTAAACAACAAAGTGCGGGTTAAGTTCAGATGTATGTGTTAAATAGCAGGGCATAATTCTGAGATTGTCTATTTTTCACAACTCTTAAGAAAAAAACCTTTTTCATATTTTCATTTTGGCTGGTCATGAAAATATCTCTTGTGGTCAATTATTTTTCAAATGTTTTTTTTTTTCAAATAGTTTTCCAAACAAACTGACTCCTGAAATGTCTTTTTTACTTTTATCTTTCTCTCCATTTTGTTTCGTAATTCCACTCATAAGGAAACCTAGATTGCCCAAAAACTATAACACGAAATCACACGAAAGCATTTAACAAAACAAGTATACTATACTAGCCTTGTATTCCTCCAGTTTGTTACTTTAAAAGAGCCTCCACTTCAAAACAAACTTCAAATTCCCAAGTACATTCACTTGTGTAATACACTCCATCAGAATAATATAAAACTGAACAGCATGAGTATACTATTCGTCGTCTGCACGTACCATGAATCAAACACTCACCTTTGGCGGGCCTTCTGATTAGCAACACCACTATAAGCAGTATACACAGCAAAGTCACGAGCAGTAAAAGTATTATTAAAACTTTCTCTAAAGCTGTTCTTATTTTTCCGCATCCTTTAAGCTTGCAATGTTTCTCATCATTACTTCCAACACCTTGTTTGATTTTAACCTCCTGTGTCTCCTCCATCGCTACATATTCCACTGCTTTCAAATTGGTGTTATTTGTACTACCGTTGTTTTCCATGATGAGCACGTAGACTATTCAACTGTCAGATGTGAAAATATTTCCAATTTGTAGTTATGATTCCATAGGGTATAATTGTTTTTCCTCTCCTCTTTTTTTACATTTCTCACAAAAGATAGATAACACATTTACACACAACACGTTTATAGGTGATAAAACAAGATGCCTCATAAAACTCCTGTTAACCTAGCCAGGGCAATATGCATGAATGTATAGTGCGCTTAGCTGAACACTGTGGCGTGCATGCAAACTGGGCTTTTATCGGGATTACGCAAATACGCTTTAAAGTGTCTTTAAGCTCGGACTCGCATGCTTACTGCGCATGCTCAGTTTATATATGTTGCTGATTCGCTACATTGAAAAAAGTAAGATTGTTTTTTTGTCTTTTGTGTTAATGAATGCCACATACATAATGTAAATTATCAGCTATATAAATAAATAAGATTATGTATAATTATTAAAAATGACGTTTACCCTTTCGTGCCCTCTTGCACGATTTAACCATGTTTTAAAGGGTAAAAGTCAGTGCATTCGCTCTTCCATATTAGAATGTGTTCAAATCAAACACCCCTAACACAAACCGAATGAAATGTATTTAATTTGTTTGTACTCACTCAGGTAGCATTGTGTGTGAATTTTACATCCGAATTAAGTGCTATTCTTTTTTATGGGCATTTTAGTGTCTAAAATGGCCCAAAATTAGGGTTTTTCAATATTGCCGTCCATTTCTAATCGTCACCCCCATAGACTTTACATGTAAAATAAAAAGGCTCATAAAAATTTTATAGCACTTAGTTCGGATGTAAAATTCACACAAAATGCTTTTTGAGTGATTACAAAGATAATTAAATAATTTTCATTCGGGGGCTATGTGAATTTTTTTAAATATATTCCTTGTACAATTAATGACATTTCACAATAAAATGTCCATTCAAAAAATTCAAAAATTTCAGAAATGTAAATTTTCATTACCATATTTGGAATCAACATGAAAAATGCATTAAAATGAGTACAAACAAGCCTAGTATTGGTTCAATGGTTCTTTAGATAGCTCTTGATATTTTGAGAAAATATGTCAAAACTTGACAACAAAAGCACATGATCTAATAATAGACAACCAAACTTTGATTTGTATAGGAATTTAAGTGGGTGGGTGTGTGGTGTCAAAATCAAAATGACAAATAAAAAACCCATATAATTCAATCAGTTTGCGTATAAAGTCAAAATAAGTGCGAAAGAAAAGCAGCAAAACAAGAAAATCACCAAGTTATTTTTCTTGTTGATTAAGTCAGGCTGGTCATGTCCTCTATCATGCGAGAAGACGTGAGAACGTTGCTTAATAGTCAGCAGGTATGCCGCATACGTGGAATCCACTCGTATAATTCCTAGTCTAATTTAATATTTACTCCCAGCCTTTGCTCCAATTCCATTTTTGCCATTTACACCACTTTCCCCCATACCTGAAATAAGCTACTCACAGCAGGTAAGTGCCGTGAATACATCCATGTTGGTATTCCCATGGTCTTGAATATAGAAATCTTAGAAATTTTATATTTTAAAGGAACAACCCGAAAAGGGTTTGTGGTATTTAAGAAAACCAAATAAATTTTTTTTTTTTGAAAACGAAAAAGAACAGTCTGGGTTTTTGTTTTTGTTGGGTTTTTTGTTGCTTTTTTTTTGTTAATTGTATCCTGGAATGAGCATGATAACATTAGCTCTAGTGTGTCCCTATATCCTAATCCTCACCCTAATTTCACACCTTAATCTGTGTCCTAACCCTAACCTCCAACCCATAAACCATATGGTGCATGCTTACTAAAATATATTTCAGAATTACACCGAAGCTTAAGTTTTAGTAGGCTGTGATGTTTATTGTGCTATATTCTCTGTATTCAATTGATTAATTTTATAGCTTTATCAACCGGTTCAGCATTACTTTGCACTTCATTTTTGAATAGCTCGAATAATAAGCAACTTACAAAATATATTTGACCACAAGAAGAACATAAAGAAATACGTTCAATATAGTGCCATTGTTGATCCATCATCAAAAATATTATTTCCGACTGTTGCTATCAAAATTAAGTTACTTCACGGTGTGCTATGTCTATATAGAACTGCATTGGCAGAGAAATACCTACTGTTTCCATAATTTGATCAATCAGCCAGAAAGTTCAAAGTTTTTACAAGCCAAATGATAAGTAACTGTCCATTTTCCATGTGAAAACAAGCAGAAATTCATCGTACGCTTTCATATACCGGTATAATAGAATCACTATTTAGCACAACTATGTATGGTTCTTTTACCATTACGCCAAATATCATGAATATGCTTGTACAGTCAATAAATGATCCTCTGAACGTCCTGGGTACAAAAACGCATACTCTCTAAGTTAAGGTTATCTATTGATCTATGATTATTAAACGAAGGTCGTTGAACTCTGCATTTCGGAACGATGCCATTTTGGTGCATACGACACCCACTCAAAATGACACTTAAGTGACACTTTAACATTTGTAAAGTGCAACTCGACTCAAGTTGTGACAATTATACACGTATAGCCAAAACACACTGCAAACAATGTTTTTGTGTCGGGTGTATTCCACCTAAGGGTATAGGATACTCATTTTATTTTCTCTGTCAGTGAAAAAAATATTTGAACTTAATTGTACTTAAGTTCATGTCTTCGAAAAATAAACTCCGTAGTTGGTAGCAAATTTTGTGAATAAGATCATTTAACAAATTTGTCACATCGTGTTGAGTTTCTTATAGTTGAGTTATTTTGGTATTTTTAGAAACGATCGTACTACTTGGAGTTTGTGTAGCACTAAATAGGTCATGATAAGGGGTCAGTGAATTTGTTTTACACAATATGCATGGCTACCGGCAGTTGATGACACTATATTTATTTCACGTATGTACCTATTATCCCTTCACCTTTCATGTCATTCATTGTACCTATAGGGTACTACGTCTACCCTTAATGCTATGTTGCTGAAAATAGCTTAATCTAAAATAGGCTCGCATTCAAGAAAAAAAACTTGCTGATTTAACCACGAAACAAATTAGTATTTTTCTTTTTTTTTATATTGCAGACGACTGTGCTACATTTTGAATCATTGTTTTATTTTCAATACAATTGAACAATATTAAATCGTTACGGCATTCAACATATTTTTTCCAATTGACACAAACATGACATTTACAACGTATATAGCCTATGCCAAAACTACAACCACGATATTGCCAAAATAATTGCGCGTTGCGCGCATTTAAAGTGTACATACTGAAGAGAGAGCGTGCCTAATGGTCAGGGTACTTGCCGTTGGTGCATGCATGAGGTCCCGGGTACAATTACCGCCGGTAGAGATTTGCTGGGTTATTTCACCTTAAATAATAACAACATCTGTAGATTCAATTTTTACTTGTATGTTGCGTGACAAATCAGACAAAAAAACCCAAAAAAAACCCCAAAAACACCCTCGCAATTACAACCCACAAGCACAATATAAAACATCAGAACAGTCAGTAAGATTTTGCAAAATACTGCAAATTTTGTTATTTTATTATATGAAATTTGTGTAATATTTCCTAAAGCCAAATATGTTGATAACCAACGAGTCTGCCGTCCAATATCACATTAAATCTTTTCAATTGAAACAAATTTGCACGCGAGGACATTCACACTGAACTTCGTGCATGCCATTGGCCCGTGTGAACATAGGCCATGTTCACACGGCACGATATGTAAAGGTTTTATATCGATGTTATGCCACGGCGATAATTCTTCATTTCTTTACAAAACAAGTGACTGGGTTTGTGTGAATGTTTACAAATGTTCAGTGTTTTATTGTTGTACATAGAAAGTACAATCACATTTGGGTGAATGTCTTTTTAAGGTCCCCTTCAAAATTTCAATACCTGGCACTGTTTTTCAATCTGTTTCCCCTCAAAAGATTATGAATTCATCACTATGCCGCTCTAAACGCCAGTTGACTTGTTCTCCGGACTTGTTTATGTCGTATACAGTGTACCAACATGACCGATGTTAACTAAGGGTGTCTAACTATTTAGCACAAAGACCCATCCTTTAAAAAACAAAAGTAGGGTATTAGTTTTATAGCAAAGGGGGTCTAACGATAAAACTAAGACACTACGATAAAATCATGGGGGGGCTTAGTTTTATCGTTAGATCCCACTTAGCTATCAAAACTAAGACCCCAATTTTTAGCTATTTGTAAGGCCATTGGAGGTAATTTGTGGTCATTTTAAAGGGGTCTTAGATCATTAGCGTTATTAGACACTCAGGACATAAAATATGTTACATGTACTCGCAACAAGGACTATACAAACATTATTGTTAAATATTAATTGTTAAATATTATTTGCGCATTATTGTTAAATATTATTGTTAAATATTATTTGCATGCGCATCATATAAAGGTATAGCGATTTATGTAAATAGAATTAAGGGCTGTATGAACGTTTGCACAGTATTTTGTGTGGGACATGAGCATGATATCTCGACAGAGAGTACATATCGAATTGCATTGTGAATACAAAGAATGTCCTTCAGATATCAAATAATTTTGATGTTTTTGAAATTCGCGATATAATACACATTTTATGACCAATTGATTCAATTTCCCAAAAAAAACCACCAAAAAAAGTAGGCCTTTTTGGAAAAAAATGTATATCTTCAATAGGAAAGGTCAAAATGTTCGATTGATCGTCGGCTTTTCATCCCAGCTACATACACTTTAAGTAGGCCTACATATAATTGGATTTATAAGGCTTACTTCGAGGACTGTTAAATATCAAAAAATTTTAAACACAGTTACATTTTTAGCAGTTCTAATATAAATAGGCAGTTCATTCCATAGACGTGGAGCTGCGATTGCAAATGATCTGTCACCCCATGTGCGGTTGGATTTTCTTTCTTGAAGAAGTTGCATGTTTCCAGATCGAAGCGTACGGGTGACATAATGATTGGGCTATTCCATTTAAAATCCACACAACCCCTGTGGAAGATTTTGGAAATATCTGCCACAGGGGGAGTATGAATTTCAAATCAAATGAGCACATTAGACAGCTCCATTTGAATTTCATATACCCTCTGAGAAAGATTCGACCTAAATCATCCGCTGAGGAGGATGAGTTTCAAATGGAGCTGCTAATGTGTTAATTCCATTTGAAATTCATACTCCCCCTGTGAAAGATATTTCAAAAATCTTCCACAGGGGTAGTGTGGATTTTAAATGGAATAGCCCATTGTCTTTCAAACTAAAGTCTGCACAAAAAGTAACGCAGCTGTTATAAATACGCCTATAGCTTCAGAACTAATAAGTGTTTTCACAATATTTCAACATAAAAAGAAATTATGTTCTCTATGTTGAAATATTGTGAAAACAATTATTAGTTCTGAATCTACAGGCGTATTTATAACAGCTGAGTTACTTTTTGTGCAGACTTTACATAAACAGACTGTAACAAACTATAAAAATTACGCTTTTTAGGAAAAAAAATAAAAGAGATCATGGAAACAATGTTATATGCAGTAGAATCAGTAACAGGATAACGTTACTTGGTTTCTTTACTATCCTCAATTAACTAAATCGTCCTGAAAACGAGTTGGGCAACTTTTGACATTTTCTCGCATATCAAGCTTGCATCGCGTAAAATTGACTTTCATGATTAGCAATTGCGATTTAACGTTTCAGAAAAAAATGAAAGAGAAATGGCATAAATGTGATATGTATTAAATAGAATCAGAAATATCTTGGCTAACAGAAAAACTTTCTTGGTTTCTTTTCTAGTTTTAGGTTCAAACGCTATGACAAATTTTACTAAATCGCCCGAGCGAGTTGGGCCACTTTTTGCGTAAAATGAACTTTCATGCTTATCGTCAAAGATTTCCGGACAAGAGCAATGCTTTTCATGTTTTTCTTTAACTTAAATTGACATTAGTCAAAAATATGATATATATTTCAAACTTATAAATTAAAATACCACTTCAAATGCTCCATTGTTTAAAATTCCTTCTTAAGAACACCGACTACTCAATTCAGTCACTTTTGCTACACAAAGACAAGAAAGTGGCATAAGATGTTCAGGACCACTTTTATACACTAAATTTTACGATTTTATTGAAACAAAGCTTATGTGGTAGCTTAAGAATTTACCTTTACGACCAATTAAAACTCAAAACAATCAATAGGGTGACCTGTTTGCCTGATATATATTATCTATTATCTATAATATATATCATCTATAATATATATTATCTTTAATATATATTATCTATAATATATATTATAGATATTATATATTATAGATAATAGATAATAATTTTAACATCCGTGCATGCATATGCATGTCATTACTTTTGTGAGTGTGTTTGAATAACGCTTGATTTCAGGGAAAATGCATTCCACCTCCACTCGTACATTTCCACTTTGGAGTTTAACTCATTCACAAGTTAAAAAAACCAAATTGTAAAATTCCCAAACGCTTAAGGTGATGGCCATCGTGTGAACCCGACTTCAGCTGGCGTGTCTGCGGTGTTACCTGGCAGGTTGGTGTGACCAATATTCCCACGTTATAGAAATGGCACACTACATACATGTCAAATGACATGTTGACAAACCATTGGACAAAATAGAAAAACATTTCAATGATACTTTCAAATTGTATTGAAATAAACATCTCAAAAAAAGTAACTAACCCCCCTTAAATAATGACCCTTATTCAAAAACGGGTGATTGTATTACAAATATGTAAAATGCGCTGGAAGCAGAATTTTATTTCTGCACATTTTGACACCTCCTTTGTAGCAATTGACTAAATATTGACGTCACAGCGTACATTTAAATCAATGTAGCCCAAGATTTGAAAGTTGCAGTAAATTCTATTGATTTGGCATTCAGTGTAGGCCCCTAATGGAAGGAAATCTGTGTAATGATATCTGAGTCTTTTTGTATTGTAAAAAATTTGTATGTAAGTGCAACTTTCAAATCTGGACCTCATTACATTAAAATGACCGGTGTTTTATTGTTATCTGAGCTATCGTATCAATGAGGTGTCAAAATGCGCAGAAATAAATTCTGTTTCCAACGCATTTTATAGATTTGTAATACAATAGCCTTTTGAATAATGGCCATTATTTAAGGGGGGTTAGTTACTTTTTTTGAGATGTTTATAATGAACTGTGTAGTGTTTTGGCAATTGTACAAGACCAAATTTATCGTGTCTGTCTCTGCCTCTGGTTAAAGGTGTTATTTCTCATATGTTTGGAGCGAGTCAGTATAATCCGAGTTTTAAGTTGGACGTGTATAAAATAGAAGACTCGGACGCATCCTTATGAATGACAATAATGTTAGTCTAGAGCCCGTACCTTGAAGGTTTCGGACAGGTGGTGGTCGCCGTGCATTCTCTAAATTCAGTAAATTTTCATCGTCAACCGTGTAATTGAATGGGATTGTTTAGGAATTTTAAAACGCTTGAAATATCACAAACAAATAGGCCTATGTTAATAAATAATATAAATACAAGCTAAAACCGTTGGGGTTCGATAATGAACCCCACAAAACAGTAACCGAGTATATGGAAAATACCATACGGCCGGGCGGTTTCACAAGTTACCGGCTCGATCATGCCACTCGCCGCCTGGTTTCGGATTCGTTTGGAGAAGGATATGGTTAGAATGTTAGGGTTATGAGCTGTTAGGTTAAAGTGACAGAAATGGTGTTAAGAAGAGTAATGTAAGCGATATTATATCACTTATGATTCGGACCATAATTTTACAAAGGCCACAACATTTTATACCTATGAGCATGTTTGCAAAGATATTTTCAATGTATGACATGTATGATAGGAACAAATTTAGAATATACTCACGTAGGTAAGCTTATGATGGTCAGGTGCAATAATCCTTTCTCCATACAGGGTAATATAAGTCAGTTTGAAGCATTCATTCTGTATGTTTCACAATATGACCTACATTTGGTACAGGGTAAACTTTAAGTTCAATAATGCCTACGGCTTTATGTTTAATGTCAAGTAGTGTGAATGTCTTACTGTCAAACCATATTACAATAGCCTTGTTCATTCTTTATAATAATAAAAAGGAACTAAGGAAAGAGGAAAAAGAAAGAAAGAAAGAAAGAAAGAAAGAAAGAAAGAAAGAAAGAAAGAAAGAAAGAAAGAAAGAAAGAAAGAAAGAAAGAAAGAAAGAAAGAAAGAAAGAAAGAAAGAAAGAAAGAAAGAAAGAAAGAAAGAAAGAAAGAAAGAAAAAAAAAGAAAGAAAGAAAGAAAGAAAGAAAGAAATAAAGAAATAAATAAATAAATAAATAAATAAATAAATAAATAAATAAATAAATAAATAAATAAATAAATAAATAAATAAATAAATAAATCACTGATTTTAAAAGTTCTAAAACGGGGAGAAAACTATTATTATGATACTCGTCTGATTAATCAACGTAACATTTCTCTCCCGGGGAAGGATATGCCATCTACAGTCCCTCTTATCCCCAACAACATGAACAAGGCCCATGAACAAAGCTGCCCAGGCTAGTGCTTTTCTTCTTTTTAGGTCTCCAGCACTAGAGCTCATCTTGGAACCCAAGTACTTGAAGTCTGTAACATGGTTGATGGTACTACCATAGACTTCAAGTGCTGGTTGGGCGCTACAGTTTGCAGTCATATATTCTGTCTTAGGTACGCTGATGACAAGGCCTAGATCTGCTGCTGCAGTTGCAGTCCTAGTGAGCTGCGACTGGGCACGGGCTATGGAAGATTCCAACAGGGCAATATCAGCAAAATCCAGGTCATTCGGCATCCTAGCAGGATACCTGCTTGCCTTGACCGACGTGGGTAGGTAACAATCGCAGCGTCAATGGTTGATTTTTTCCAGAAGGTAGTCTACCAGGATAATGAACAGGAATGGTGCCAACACGTCACCCTGTAGCACTCCGGTTGTTACTTAGAAAGGCTCTGAGATACGGTACTTCCATCTACCATAACGGCACTATTGGAGTCCTTCTAGAGCACCTGGATGGCATTTACCTTTGGTATTCCATAATGCCGCAGCACTGAAAACATGACGGACCTGTTGATGGAGTCGAAGGCTTTTTTCAAGTCCACAAAAGTAACTGTCAAGGGAAGTTGGTACTCCTTAAAGCCTTCCATGATCCTCCTCAAAATGTGTATTTGCTGAGGACAGCTGCGACCCCCGGGCTGCGACCAGATCTAAAGCCTGGTTGCTTCTCAGTAAAGGATCAATGTGAAGTACGGGATCCTGTTCAAAAGTATCTTGTTGTACGCTTTTGCGGCAATGGACATAGCGAAATACCACGGTAATTTGTCATGAGAGAGAGGTCGCATTTCTTTGGTAGAGGAATGATTACATTTGTGACCCACTGACGTGGCGGTGTCAGCGTTGAGAATACTTCCATACAGAATTCAAGAATCATATCAATCATGCTATCCCCTCCTCCCTGCAGTGCTTCGGCAATTGTAGCACTGTCTGCTGCTGCCATAATAGTCTTCATTGCTGCTATTTCTTTGACTACTTCTTCCTGAGAGGGGGCTCATTGATGATATAATCATAGACGATATAATTTGGTTCACCTCAAGTTTGGTAGTGACGTCAATACTCTTTCGCGGTTGCGCCGCAAGCGTGCCGACAAATCGCTCCTGTACGCGTGCGTGTACACTCAGGGCGTTTAACTTTACGCGCGCGATTCGATGTTGTGCACAAGTTTAACAGAACTAACATACTGCTCATTATTAGAGCGCCGCCACAGGTACTGTTTGTTAAAATTGGCTCCTTCTGAGAGCTACAATTTGCATTCACAAAAGAACAGCACAACCAGCTGAACTGACCACTTCAACTAATTGAATGGACCCACTTGACTGACCAGTTCTGACTCCGCCCACTGATCTGATCTTATAAAAACATATGGTAGAAAGTTTGTTATTGGCTATTTGGGTACATTCACTAATGCAATTGACTAAGGAAATTGACGAATGACAGAGCTTGTTTCATAACATGTTTGGCTAGAGGAGACCTTGCTCCAGTCCAGCGAATGTTTTTGAAGACCGTGGAGTCCTGTACAGGAAAATGGCAGACCGCTGAAGTTTTGGCTGGTAAGTAACATGCAAATAAACTGTATATTTCTTTTTTTTCTTGTAAATTTATGAAATTATACATATTCACTAGACTTCTGTAATTATTTAGGAGTAAAATGATACCATACATGTGAAAATTGGTTCAGTAGTTTTTTCAATATAAGTTCATTAGAAATGTCATGTCGAGTCCATGTTGGAAAAGTTTTGCATAGCAACGTATGTTTCTGTACACAGTTTGTTACCAAGCTTTTAAGCTTACTGAAATAATACACTTATTTTGCGTGGAGTTAAGAAAAACAAGTATTTATACATTCAATGTTATCATTTTAATTCATTACATTGTGTTTAATTAATACTGAAGCACACAAATACGATAAAAATATGAAGTTTTTTCATGTCAGTGACAGTGTGTTTATGCCCTGTGCCAGTGTGTTGACCAATTTAGTACATCCACTGTATTGATTGATTTATGTATGATTTCCTGTGTGGCACTGATGCATAATGGTACACATGGACAGACACAGTTGGATCTGTATTGATTATTAGTCTAGGGATTTCTTGTATGGTAATTTTGGTCAATGACTCCATCAATATTATTATAAATAAATATAATCATTTCAGTGTGATAAGGCCCTTCGCACTTGATCGCGTCCAAAATTGAAAATCTCAAAAAATTAATTATTTTATTTTTATTTCTAATTTTCTGCTTTAAAATAACTTTCAACTACTTCTACTTGCCATTTTCTGACTTTAATAATATCAACAATAATGATGAATAAACAAGGAGTACAACTCCACCTTCACTTATTTATAAAATCAAATATTGTTGTAAAATGCCCGCTCTAGTCAAAACGAATCAATAGTTGCTTGTAATAGTTCAAAATAAATAAAGAAAATGAAAGATAATTAATAATTAAAAGTCACCTCGTCCCTTTTTCAAAATCTTTAACAGGAAACTAATAATCAAGTGTGAAGGGCCTTAAATACTATGTTCATGCAAAGTCACATAAATTTGATGCTTTGATCAGTTTGATGCTAAGAGATGCCACTCTTATAGATAGAATTAGTTTGAAATGATCGATGTCGTTCAGGGCAAATTGAAGCAAATGACAAGTGCTTCAAAAGGCATGCGACATTAAAATAGTTGTCATTCTATCTGTGAATAAGAGTGTTGTCCCATTGTAATGTAATGTAAGATATAAATAGAGTATGTAGTTATTTATTCTAGGCATGGGAACGTTTGACGATACCATCAAACGCATGTCGCATTTATGATCTGTTAAGCGCTTTAGCAATTGCGTTACCTGTAACACGGAAGTCATTTTTAACTTTCAATTTTTCAAGTTCTTCAATCATGCTAATCGACAGTTGAAAGTAACAAAATCTGAAAAAAATTGTTTGATTAGCGTAAACAAACGGACCCTAAAAATAGACCAGAGTCCAGACCCTAGACTTTTTTTCATAAATTTTTGCACAAAAATAATTTCTTTTTTAAAATTCCAATTTACGCAATTTACTGCTTAAAATGTGTGTTAAAAATGAACAACCGAACTACATATTTTTTACGCTAATCAAACAATTTATGTAGGCCTTATTTCCAATGCATGCTTATCGCTTTTTTGACAATCGAGTCACAATAATCATCAAAGACTTGGAACAAGTCTAAGCACTTAAAATCTTGAGTATTTGACAAAATTGTGCTCAAATTTCACTTTTTTTTATATTACTATAATTAAATAATTGATTAGAAAAATGAAACATGTCTTTTCCCAGAATTAGAATGCATTTAACTGAAATTAGTCTTAGTACAAGTCTTGGGCTTGATTGTCACTCACAGCTTTTAAAAGAAAAACACCATGTAAAAACTCATGTTTTTGGCCCTTCGACCTAAAAAAAAAAAAAAAATCGCTTGATTAGCGTAAACAGACCGACCCTAAAAATAGGCCAGAGTTCAGACCCTATAGACTTTTTTCGTAAAATTTTTGCAAAAAAATATAAAAAATTTTTTACAAAATTTCCAATTTACGCAATTTACAGCTTAAAATGTGTGTTAAAAATGCCGACCGAACTACATATTTTTTTACGCCAATCAAACAATTTATTTAGGCCTTATTTCCAATGCATACTTGTATAACATGCATTTTTGACATGTTTTCTGACAATCGAGTCACAAAAATCAAAGACTTGGAACGAGTCTAAGCACTCAAAATTTTGACAAAATTTTGCTCAAATTTCACTTTTTTTGTTACTATAATTAAATGATTGATTTTTAAAATGAAACATATCTTTTCCCAGAATTAGAATGCATAAACTGAAATTAGTCTTAGTACAAGTCCTTGGGCTTGATTGTCACTCACAGCTTTTAAAAGAAAAACACCATAAAAACTCATGTTTTTGGCCCTTAGGCCTAAAAAAAAATGTTTGATTGGCGTAAACAGACGGACCCTAAAAATAGGCCAGAGTTCAGCACAAAAATATATAAATTTTTTACAAAAATTCCAATTTGGGCAATTTACAGCTTAAAATGTGTGTTTAAAATGCCGAATTTAATTACATGTTTTTTATGCCAATCAAACAATTTATTTAGGCCTTATTTCCAATGCATGCTTAGATTTAGATAACATGCATTTTTGGCATGTTTTCTGACAATCGAGTCACAAAGACTTGGAACGAGTCTAAGCACTCAAAATCTTGAGTATTTGACAAAATTTTGCTCAAATTTCACTTTTTTTGTTACCGGTACCATACTATAATTAAATGATTGATTTTTAAAATGAAACATGTCTTTTCCCAGAATTAGAATGCATAAACCCCGGGGCATAAACTGAAATTAGTCTTAGTACAAGTCCTTGGGCTTGATTGTCACAGCATATGTGTAGGCCTTCTGCGTTTTGTTACCTGTGCCAAATTTTCTGTACACATGTATTTCTATCTCTAACACATTTTCTATAATTTGTTGATCTGTTTTCAGATTTGCTGTTGTCTACAATTCTACGTTTATTTGCATGAACTGGCTAGGGCGAACTGGTTAAATCGCCTCATCACAACATTGGTCATAGACATGTTTTAGACAAGAGTTGGTTCCAAGTGACTCATTAATTTAAGCTATAAATTAATTGAATTAATATTGGGCTTTTAAACCGATCATACATTGTGTTGCATACCCAAAAAAAAATGCAATTCTGTTGCATTATATTTTGTACATTGTGAATTGATTGAACATGTCAGTCTAAAGTAACTTGCTCTTGTGTATTAAAGCAAGACAAGCTAGGATACAACATACATGTACATGTAGCCTTAACTGCTTTTGAAATTGTTGTTTTACAAATACATAATTCTTTTTTGTAAATAATTGATGTTGAACTGAAAATTGAAAAGTTACTGTTACTGAATCGTGCAACTTTCCTGAAAAAGTCTTGAAGTTTGGTACAGTATATTTTTTTAAAAACCTGCCGGTTTCCACATGCAATAATTCAATTGGCAATATGTGGTAAATAATACAAATTGGCTCAACTATTGAATTGGTTCATGTCATTCCTTCCTCTGTTGGCTGGTGCATTTACATGTAGTTTATCTTGAATCTAAAATGTAGTACAAAGTCATGCAATAATTGTAATTAATTGCTAAAGGAGAGTGATGTACATGTATTAATTTTGTATTATATATTTTTTGTAATGGGCAGTGCAAGTTGATTCAAGGAAATTTTGTCCTGAAATTATTTGGTTATTATTTTGATATAGGGAATTTCATTTGTTGCAAGTTATAAACATTGTAGTTCCATTCATTTCTAAGGCGTGTTTTAGAAACAAATTTACAATGTAACCTGTCTCATTTTTTGCTGCACTTCAGTACCGTACTCTATATATCAACATAAAACCATAGTTAAACATTATCAAATCACTTGCATGCCTTGAAATTTTTGTAATTGCTAATGTATCATCACCATGGCTCAAAGCATCAGAGGTATGTATTCGAAAGGTACTAGTGGTCAGCACAAGCCATATTTTAAAAATTCATGTAAGAAGCGTAAACGTTCTCTGAAACTTGAAGTCAATGATGATGTTATATTTAAGGCTAAGTCAGGGGATGTTGGTAAACACAGTTTTTATGTGGGTCGGGTCAGTAGGAAGATAGATAATTTCAATTGTGTTGTTACATCAGATGTGCAAGATGGGAGGGAATACACAATATCGTGGCAAGAAAATCCACAGATGGTCAAAGACTTGGTATTAAAACCAGTAGATTTGGTAAAGGGTACAACTGTCCTTGTGTCATGGAAAGTTGTAACAGGGTTTGTCAAGTGATACCGCACAGGTGGTTGAGGTTGTGGACACCAGTTATTTGTGGGTGAAACCAGATGACAGTCACTCAACAGGGTGTGTGCGAGTGCACATTGACAATATATGCAAGACAACACATGACAACCAAATTTTGAACCAGGATGTGGACTCAATCACAGTCAGCCATGAAGATGTTAACATCATCAGGCTAATGCTTAGTGCAACACAGAGCGAACTAAATGCTATAACATCGACATATCACAATGTACTTGCAGAACTCAAACAAGAAAGCAACAACAACAGTGATCTAAAGTGTCAGATGTCAGAACTGCAACAGTTGTATGATGACTCGCTGAATACTGTAAAAGAGTACAAACAACAATTGTTGGACTCTGTAAACACAAGTCAAGAACAATCCACACTGCAAGACATCATCCTTCGTCATACGAAGGACCTGGAGGAGAAGCAAACTGAAATTCTCAGATTGGATGCCACAATTCAAATACTCCGTGAAGAAAATAAACGGCAAGAAGAAGAAATTAGAAACCTCCACCAGGACAATTGCAGGCTCCAAGAAATCCTGAAGGAGAGGAACATTAAATATGAACAAAGACCTGCTGGTGGAGACAATGTTGTGAGGGTGCGGAAGATTGGGACTACCAGCAAAAGGCCTGAAAGTTTCTACCCACTGTCAATCCCAAATGCAAACAGTTCCAGCAGTACAGCAGGCAGAATGACACTCAAGAGACGAGCAGAGCAGTTGAATCAGGTAAGATTAAATATGTTTTGCAAAAGAGACCTATATTTTTTGTTCAAAATGTTATCCATCGCTGCCAGTGTACATTGTACGGCCTGTCACATTCCGGATTTACAAAGTAAACTCAAAACAAGCCATTTATCGATATGTTTTATTTGTTATGTTGACAGTCTGTTTGGGACATTGTGACTTAAGTTACTGTATGACGATTGACGAATTAAAAATGTTCATGCACATCCCTCTGGATACATGCATGTAATGTTCAGACTTCAGACATTTTAAGTTGGAAATTTGAATCTTGAAAAATCTTATTTGATGATGACTCCTGGTCCATGGGAATTTGATCTCAAAATGTTGGATAGTTGAGTGTCTGTGTTAAGAAAGCAATGTAATCTTTGTGGAATCACGCATACATGTAGGATTTGCTATTTTAAAACCTGTATTTGGTTATTTGTTTTCCCTTTTCAGGTCCTGCACATCATTTCTGCACGTAAGGATCCCTCCCAAGCTGATATTGTCCAAACACTTGCCCAATTTTTGCGCCAATATCCTGACATTGCCCTACCTGCCTGTAAGACTGCTAGGATAAGTTTCCAGACTGGTGAGTTAAAATAATTAAATAAAAATAAAAGCTGATGTGATCCAAACACTTGCAACTTTTTTACATCAGTCATCCTGACATTGTCATCCCAGCGTGCAAGACAGCCCAAATAAGTTGATTTTATATGGAATAAAAACTATGTTAATTAATATACTTCATCAACACACACTGTACATGTACAGTCAGTACTTGCGTGAATATTCTTTGGCTGGTCATACATGCATGTTGATGCAATAAACTTTATTGAATCGGGTATTGAATAAACACGATTGAGTTCAGTCAAATACATCAAGTCTTTTTATGAGATCTAATTAAACTGGTCATTAATAATAAGGACACATATGATATTGCAAATAGTAATAAACAGATTTGTATTACTGTACTCAATACTCATACCATACAATTTCAGTACTTGTTCCCATACTCATGGCATAGGACCCGTTCAAATGATACTCATGATGGGTCCCAATTCAAGTCACAATAAATATGAATTGAAGAAATACAAGCATGTGTCTGTAACATTCTACCATTCTTGTTTCTTTTACGTTCATCAGATATAAGTCCAAAAGATGCTGTGGACCTAAAGGTTCTGTTACGCTTGCCAATGAGCAGGATGAGAGATCTAAGAAGATATCTAAGCAGATTAAAGATCCGTCTTTTGCCGTCAGATCGTCATCTGTACAAGGAAATGTCTGGTAAGTAAAAGTGTAAATTAATTTAATTATGAATGCATACTTATTTTCTTTTCGGCAATTATTTTGCTTCACAGTATGTTTTCTAGGTTGGGAAAATAAAAAAAAGTAACTCCTCAATCTGTTAATGACTCCACATTGGAACTGGAACTAAGAAAGTCTTGCTGTGGTCTTGGTATACATATATATTTCCATGGTTTAAGGCATGCACATGGTAACAGTAGTTTTATTTACAAAAATAAAAACTTTAACAAAAATTTGATAAAGTTTTATTTATTAAAATTAAAAGTTTATTTCTTCAAACTCACACATGTAGTATACAGTGGCATATCTAGATTTGCATGTTGGTGCTACTCCAATTGATGTGGTCCCTCAATCAGGCTATTGTTGCGCTGTGTGGCCATCCGATGGCTCAAGCTACGCTTCTGAGTATATAACAGTATATTAGGCATACCCATCCTGTTTATTTCAACAGTTATATCCAATCAATGAAAATCTGAAGTGTAAATGTACATTGTAAATTTGAAAACATTATGTGACATGATTTGCTCGATGGGCGCCATCCCAATTAAAGGAGGCATTTTTGAAAATTAAAAGTTATGAAGTTTTTTGATGTCTATTTTCTTATGTATTTTATTGTTTCTTTACTTTCTTACTCCATATTTTTGCCTTTATCTCAATTTCAAATTCAAATTTGTCGCCTTTGTCCCTCATTGACCAGATCGTGTCACATATGTATATGTCTGTATTCTGGTATGATGATGGTGATAATAAAAAATAACATCACTTTTTTATGTATTATGTAGGTCGCCAGTACATGGGAGAAGAGTCAGTTGAAGTTGGTATCATCAACCTGCAGAAGACGGGACAATCTCTAGCTGATACACCAGTGGCATATTTCAGGGTAAAGTGCTTGAAAGACTACATTGCCAGCCACATAGAGAAACAACTGGATATGAACAACACATGGCATGATGACAATTTCAACCAAGAATTATGGCTTAAGATTGGGGTATGTGCTATTTGTATTGCAAAATTGAGAAGGTAGAATCTTTCACATTGTATTGAATTTTCCACTCACTGCTTAAAGGGAGTAACCCTATTGGTTTAGGATTATGGAATGTCTTCAAACTTACATACAATGTCAAATATTGATCTCTATGCATCTATGTAAAAAAACCGAGAACATTTCAGCATCAATGTGAATGAATTAGCAAGCCAAAACGATGGTACGTGTGACTTGCATTGTGGTCCTGCATCATGTTTATAGTGATACATGCAAATGTATGCCATATTCTCGGACCGTATTAAACTTCATTCAAGAAGAAACAGCGATTTGATGCCAATATATAGTTCACTTACTTGTTATAGAAAGTGTGCACATAGCATTTATTGCTGCATGTAATCATAAAGGAGTATTAGTCTTGGTATGTAGCAGTTTTGCTAAAATGGGTCGACTACAAATTGAGTGTTTTCTTCGGAAATACATCCAGTAGGAAAGTCAAGTTTCAGAATGGTAATGTGAAAAATGTGATCGATGTAATATGATGCCAAAATCTCATCAACAATGAGGTAAACTGGGGGGATGATGGTGTCGATCAGATCACATGCCTTTAAAAGCCCATGTTCTATATCCGAAGCATTATTCTCACTTTTCACCATCAAATTGGACATTTTTGTATCAGTGGAAACCCTTATTCTTTGTATGGATTTTACAAGCCAAAATGTAGCATAGTATTAACCCATTTTAATTTTTTCTCAGTTTTCAACAGGGCTTTAAAATGACCATTTGCCATTTATTATAATTATTAGTACATGTAATGTAAGTACATGTAAATAATGTTATCTCTCTCTCTCTCTTCTCTTTCTTCAGGGTGATAAAGGTGGCACAACAACTAAGATGGCTTTCCAGCTGGTCAACCAAAATGCCCCAAATTCGTCAGCTTCCACCAATATCATCTCCATGTTTGAAGCGACAGACACATACATCAACTTGAAAGAGGTGTTCAGCAATTTAAGTGAACAAATTTCTGAATTGATGAAAGTGAAACGAATTAGAGTTGGTGGGAAGATGTACCCGCTACGGGTGTTCTACTTTGGGGACACCGAATTTTTATGCAAAGTGTTTGGACACATGGGTGCTTCTTCAAGCTACCCTTGCCTATGGTGCCATGTTCAGTTAAAACAGTTACGTCATCCCAATGGGAAAGCCCACTCCCCAATGAAGAAAGGTCAAGATGGGAAATGGATTCCAGATGAAGACTGGCCAGAGAATCGAACACTTCATTCATTCCAGCAAGATATTGCAAATCTACTGGCTGAAGAAGAAGACGGTGCAAGTGCAAGGGTTAGTGGCCGTGACCATCACAGCATTAGCAAAAGACCAATATTACCACTACCTTCAGATATCAAACAGATTGTTCCTCCGTCTTTGCACATTATTCTTGGTCTCGTTGTCCGGTACTTCAAACTACTTGAAACCGAGTGTCGGAAATTGGACCAAGATGGTGTGCAATGCCGAGATGAACAACTGGCAAACACATGGCAAAAGTCCTCGGAAGATGCCAAGCAAGCTGAGGTGCTCTTGCATGAGGCGCGAGAAGCATTGCAGGAAGAAAATGACATCCTGGATGGGTTACAAAAAGCTTGTAGGGGTAGAGTAAGAAATGGCATGGTTTTGCAACCTTGCAGCATGCCTCTGTGTAAATTACATGTAAGTAAGCCAAAAGGTGTCAACCCAAAGGACATTCCTTGGATACAGTGTGTTAACTGTGGGGAAGGTGACTCCAAAGGCTGGTTTCATGATTTTTGTGTTGGTATGACTGAGGAGGATGCATCAAGTGAAGAAAATGATGGGTTTGTATGCCCAGTATGTACAGGTGATGTTGCAGGGCCCAATGATGTTATTGAAATACAAGAGGAAAGGGTAGCAAAGCAGAAAGAGCAGGTAGAACAAACAAATGAAGATTATGAAAACAAAAAACAGGTTCTTGACAGTGTGTATGAAAAGGTGGTTAATAGTAGAGGAAGCCTTGAAAAGCAGCTTAATGACAAGTTAGAAAATGAATTACATGTAAAACGGCAGGCTTATCATAGCCAATGCTTCGTAGGTAATCATTGCAAGCGAATTTTGGAAGGTACGGATGTATTGATAAGTGTTTTGCCAGACACAGAAGAGGTGAAAACACTCAAGAGTAAAATGTATGGGCTTTTTGGGCGATTAAGAGCGATCTTTCGTTTCTTTAGATCAAAGTTTTTGACGGAACAGGAGGTAAGGGCTCTTTGTATGAGGTGCTGGGAATTAGGTTTATGGTTTCCCAAGAACTTTCCTGAAGAAACCATACCACCCAAGCTACATTTTCTGATATGTCACATCCCAGAGTGTGCCCAAAAGTGGAAGACCATAGGCTTGCTGTCAGAACATGGTATTGAAAGCATTCATAAGGATATTAATGCAATAGAAAGAATTTATTGTACCGTAAGGGATAGCCAAGAAAGAATGCGACTGGTGATTGGAAGCCATCAACAAACAACCCAAACTTCGAATACGGCTATTCAAGTAACTGCCAACGCCAAGAAGACATGTTACATAGATGGATGCAAAGGTCGCTATAAATTGACTCAAGACAAAAAAGCAAGAAAGTGCCAAAAGTGTAATCACACAATTCAAGTGAACTAATTGTTGTTAAGTTTATGGAAAGGTGTGCATGAACATCATGATGTATGTTAATGGTGCATTTTATGATTTCAAGACACTGTTTTGAAGTTATATAAATTAAATGCCTTCAATGCCATGTTCTGACAGCAAGCCTGGTCTTATCCAAAATTTCAGTTGTTTCGGATTTTACGTTATGCAAGTTGTGCATGATAACATGTATTTATACAGGATTATATAATTCATGTACATGTAGGCCCTTGTAATTTCCATCTGATTCAACAGTTTACCAAGGGTACAAATCTGCACAATATTTTTGAAGTTGTTGTCCTTTAAACCGTTAAATAATAACTGTTATATTAATAACTATAGTACATGAAACGTTACATTTTGTTTGCATAAAATTATGCAATAAATGAGTTTAACATGGTGTATTCTTTAATATCCAATATTTGTATATAGGCATACATGTATAGCCTGTATTTTTGTGGTTGAGTATATTTCTCAAAGCGGTGCATAATCATGTATATTGCATGTTTATAAAGGAGGATAGTTCAGGTGGAGCTAGGCACCCTGGCACTATGGCTAAGAGTGTGAATACCGATTCCTGGAGTAAATTTAATTGACAAAATGGTGACCCAAAACATACCATGATTACCTGTATATAATGAAATAATGTACAGAATTTCCCCTGCAGTTTTCTGCCATTTTGCAACCCACCTTTAAGCCAAATAGCATGCTAATATATATCTAATACATGTTAACATGTATAATCATCAGAATTAGAGCATAGACCATTCAATGGTCTACATTTATGTGTAACATAAATTGTGTTCTATCGTGATAATGATTTTGTTGAAATAATGTTACTTTGTTCATAGACAGCCACTATGTAAAACACTCCGGTTTTGACATCCATCACTTTTATGTAATACACACTACGATATATGCCTAGGGATAATGTGTATGTTGTAATACACCATATAAATTTGTAAGCGTTCTTACAAATGTACCTTTAGCAAAGTCATAGTTCATTGACTTTACAACCGTATGACAAAACAGGCGAAAATAGTAACTTTTTGCACAAGATTTGCAATTTAAAGAGAATTGACCATTGCTCATTAAAATGAAGCTAGTATATGAACAGTCTGTGTTTATACTACATGGTTGAGTGCATAGCATCATAAGAGCTGTGAGACTCGCTGTGCTTGGAAAGGTGTGTGTGCTCGTGTGTACTTATCGAGGTGGAAACTGCATAAATGCATTTACAAGAGAATCGTTTTGTAATCAAACCTTTTCATATGCCTACGATATATGTGTGTGTATGGTGCAGGTGGTGGGTTATGTTTAGATTCCTTTTTGGCAGGTAATTTTAGTAGTTGTAGTGAATATATTTGTGCATTTTCAAGTTTTTAAGAAAAGTATATCCATGCACATATGAC
This sequence comes from Amphiura filiformis, assembly GCF_039555335.1. NCBI lineage: Eukaryota > Metazoa > Echinodermata > Ophiuroidea > Amphilepidida > Amphiuridae > Amphiura > Amphiura filiformis. Next base: position 45,189,915 of record NC_092646.1, read on the forward strand.
AGAAAAATGTTTGATTGTCCATTATAATCACAGAATTAGAGAAGGAGAATCGGGACTTGGCTGCCAACTTGATACAGGCATGAAGCGGAAATTGGGGGTATTCGGTTTCCCTTATGTGCGTGTGGCATTCATTTTTCAGGGATGCAAGTTTGTAGGATTAATCCTGAATGTAGGATTTTTTGTGTCCAAATTTCCGCACTTTGATTTATTATCAGCCCGTTTTGGGGCTTTTTAGCCCAAATTCACACGCTTTTTCAGGATTTTTTCTTCAGGCCTACTTACACTATCCCTGATTTTTATGCAAGCGCGATCGATGTGGATGATACATTTGAGAGATGCACTTGATGCGACCTGCACGCTAGTTCCAAGACACAATTGAACATGGCGATATAGGTAGACCCAGTTCTCCTCTAATTCTGTGATTATAATAGATCCTTTTTTTAAGGTCATAGCCAAAACATGTACAATGTATACTATAGGCCTACTCCCCATTCCAGATAAATACAGCACTAATTTTTTGGGATTAAAAAATATGATCAAGTTCTGCAAAATAAAACATAGCTAAATCCTAATCCTTTAGATAGTCCTAAAATTTTAATATTTGGCCAATTTCTTGAAAAAAGAGCCAAAAATATGCATTTTTGTCATGTTTTCTGACAATCGAGTCACAAAAATCAAAGACTTGGAACAAGTCTAAGCATTCAAAATCTTGAGTAGATGCATAATTTTGCTCTAATTCCCACTTTTTTGTGTACTATAATTAAATAATGGATTATAAAAATGAAACATGTCTTTTCCAAAAACTAGAATGCATAAACTTAAATTAGTCTTAGCACAAGTCTTTGAGCTTGATTGTCACAGTGTACTGAAAAACAACCTAAAAGCATGTTTTTGGCCCTTATTTCAAAAATTGGCCAAATATTAAATTTTACTTTTATTGCCAGTTAGGACTAACTAAAGGATTAGGATTTAGCTATGTTTCATTTGGCAAAACAGGATAATATTTTTTTATCCCAAAAATTAGTGCTGTATTTTTCTGGAATGGGGAGTACTCCCTGTTCCTTTAGTTATTATAATTAACTAGCAATGAAAGTCAAATTGAAATTTTTGGTAAATTTTTAGAAATAAGGGCCAAAAACATGCACTTTTAGGGCATTTTTCGTATTATGTGACAATCAATTATGTACAAAGACTAATTTCAAGTTATGCATTCTAATATTTGGAAAACATATTTTCTAATCTTTTCTTTTAAACCAATTATTAAAAATAACAAAAAATATTACAATTTTGATCCAACTCTTACATTGTAGCCTTGTAGGATTTTACAATTACAATTGCAAGAAAACATGCAAAATAGTATATTTTGGCTGATTTTCCCTCAAATTGCAAGAATATTAAAATTTCACTTTCATTGCCAGTTTAAGGATTAAGGTTTTGCTGTTTCTTCTTTTAGCAAAACATGATTTTTTTTTCAATCCAAAAAACAACAACTTAGTGCTGTATATTTCTTGAATAGTGAGTAATGGCCAAAATAGGTGTGAATTGTTATATTTATCTATTGTTAACTGTATATCACTTCATTTACTAAATGTGTTTTAAAACAGTGTAGACCTGGGGCAAAACTTATGAAAGAAACAAAAGTGTGGAATTTCCAAAATAAGGGTTGGTATCTTTAGTACAGTAAAAAAAGACCAAAAAACAAACATCTTCAGGCGACTAAAAACAACAATCATGTTGGGGTTTTTTTTGCTAATATTATGTAAAATCAGCCATATATGGGCTAAAATTGATGAGTTTGAGTGAAAATTTGTGAAAAAACTCAAAACATTTTCAACTTCAAAATATGTTTGCCAAAAATTACCAAAAGTTTGCCAAATTTGCTATTTGTATCAATTTTGTATATTAATTAAAATCACAAAACAAATCCATGAAGATGTTGGTTAATTAATTAGGCCTATTTATTTCTGAATGTTCAGTTCAATAATTCCAGTATACAAAAAAAACTTCTAAAATTTATTTATATATTATGAATTGACACACTGTTTTAAACCCATTAATTAAATAAAATTAAGTAAGCTAAAGTTTGCATTTTATGCTGGTTTTTAAGCCATAACTTGAGAATCTTAAACTGCATGTACAAATCCTTTTTATATTTTATTATTCATTTCTGAATGTTACATTTTACCGATTTATGAATTAACATACTGTTTTAAACCCATGAGGTGGTTTCATTCATTAAATAAAATTCAGAATCTTCGTGTACAAATCATTCTATGTGATATTAATGGTTTTATACACTACATGTACCAGTAGTTAATTTTATTTATTTATTTATTTATTTATTTATTATTTGTTTTCATTTTTTAAACCAACTCAAAACATTTATTTTATTTTGGATAATTGTAATAATAAATCACAAAATGTATGAATAAAAACACAACTTGTTCTTGCCTTTTCATTTTATGTGTCTATTTCTTAGTGTAGGCTATTATCTGAATATTTGTTCGAAAAAGTTTCAACTTTTTTTAGATGCTGCTAAAATATTACTGTCCAGCAAAAATTATTACTGTCCAGCTAAACATGAAACAACAATTCCTTGTGTGTGTGTGTGTGTGTACACTGTGGTACATACAACATGCATGCATCCATCCAGTGCATGAAAATCAATTAACTTTCCCCTAGGCTTATTGATTTCCTATTGTGTTTGTGTGCAATGTACCACAACCTGTTACATAAGATTACGTAATTCAGGGACCCTTGGAGCTACCCAAAGTAAATAAGTTTTCAAACTGGCAACTTAGTAACCAGAGAAGATCAGGGGAAGTACAATGCTCATGAATATTAATGATAAACAACTTTGTGTAGGGTTTCAAGCTGTCAATCATTCATGGCAGGTTGAATCCAAGCCAAATAAAATGAGCACTGGTTAAACTTGTGTGTGGCGAACAAAATACGCACGTACGTCACTTCCAAACTTGAGATGAACCAAATTATAGGAAGATCTTCAACAGCTGGTGCAGGAAGTTCTGAAGCTGCTGCGCCACTGAAAGGAGTGAGCTAAAATATTCCTTCCATTCCTCAAGCAGTTCATGGGCACTGGTTGGGGCTGTTCCATCCCTCTTTTTGACTTTCACCCCTTTCCCTGACTTCTTGCCATAAAGCGCGTGCGTGTATGATTTTCCAGATGGTGGTGTAATTCCCCATCTCGTCGGCCAGCTTCAGGTCTTCCATCTGCTTATCGAGGGTAGCAAGCTCGTCAGATTTATAAGAGTTGTTAAGGCTGGTGTTCAAGTTCCTCCATCTTTCTCTAGCTTAACGAGACATTGAAATGGAGTACCGCTTTTTGGCCTCATCCCTTGCAAGTTTAAGTCTGATGGTTGAATCTGATACCCAACTTGGCAGTCCCCATGGCTCTTGCTTTCCAATAACTTTCTCAGCAACTTCACGAACCGCTGTCTCGTACCTATCAGAGTAATAGACGACAGATAGGTCCAATATTTTGAGTAGTGGATGCCAGCACTACGATAGACAGATAGAGGACAATAAAAACAACATCAATTCATATCGTTTATTCTCAGTTTTAGTCACGGTTATCGTCATAAAAAACCCCCTTTTTCTGAAATGAAAGAAACTTGATTTCCGTTTTATTACGCGTACTGCAATCTGCGATATTCCGCTCTAGAAAAGCTTAGAATGTGCTACTTACTCGCGCCTCAACGACAGTTCCCGATATATCTGACCATCTATAATCGTTTCGATACTTTCTGGGTTGAGTTTAGTTGACCTGTCTGGTCTACATTGTTCGTGTTAAAGAAAACAGACAACGTATAGGACTTACATGAATAATTTGTGATGCTTCTGCCGAGATGTCACAAGACAATTCTCGAAATACAAAATATAAATATTAATCCGCGATGTTATAAGACCCGCCGATAACGAGCTGATCAAACTATAGGTGCCTACTAAGAAGAGAAGACATCTATAATTATTAAAGACAGAGATAAAACAATTTATCGCGTCTGATGTCACTGTCAATTACGATCCTTGATTGGTTTACACAGGTTAATCAGCGCGTAAAAGCAAGACCGATCTATCTAGTGCTGATCGGAGAAAAGGAATAGCAGCAAATGGCGAAAAATTACGTACTTTTACAAGGCAAAAAGCAGCTTTTCTAGGCATTGTTGACATGGTGCCTTCGCCAAAGAAAGTTTCCTACTATAAAGACATAACTTTTGAGATGGTTTGCATGTCGAAAGGTGCAAAATTAACAATAAAGCGCCCGGTTATAAATCCGCGTTCAGCAAGTCATCATCACGACACTTGTAAACAAACCGTGCTCGAGTTTGATTGACAGATGACGTCAGATGCGATAAATTCTCTTTATCTTTGTCTTTCATTATAGGTGAAGTGTTTTTCGAACACCCTGAAACTAGCAGTGCTTGGAAGTAGCAGTTGGATTCTTTGGTCACACACATTCCATATCGGATTTGTGAGGGGAAACATAATATTGAAAGACAAAACATGCCCTATGAAGAATGCGCTATTGACTGATGAGTGAAGGTCAGTGGATACCATAGCACATAGCTGGCTTCTGGTTTAATTACCTTCCTTAGAAACTATGTACAGGTGAAACGCACAGATTCAAAAGTTGGCTACTGATCATACAGCCTATACTAGTATAGGTATAGTAGGACATGCAAATAATCATGTGATCTCATTTCTCGAATCATCCAATATAAGAAGCATGTGTCCATACGGACCAACGTATGTATACAAATTATCAACATGGCAAATTGTGCAATGCGGGATTAAAGCTTGCTGCACAGAATGGTCAATTTGGCACATTCTGTTTGAGACCATACTACATTCACAAGACGTGTACTCAGGCGTGAAAAGGCGGTTGTTTTAAATGTGGTGCCATTGTAAAGGGGAATAAAGTAGCTAACAATTGATATGCAACACGATATGAACATGTCTCAAATAATCTGAGATATAGATCCTTGAAAAAACTTTCCAAACTATTGTTGAGGAGTTTATTTACTTGGCAAATTAACTTTGCATAATTGGGAGTATGTAATTTACATCTTTGGCCTCGCTTTCAGTTTTCTGCTTCGCTAACTATGCCTAATTGGAGTTAGCAGAGCCAAACGGCAGCGAAATGGTAAATTACGAAAAGGTTGAATACATACAAAATAAGCTAATTTGTGAAACATGATCATTGAACCCAAATTGCAACCTGTATCAGATTATTGTTATCGGACAGATGTGGATCCAAATAATTATTCAAAATCTGTTATTCTTCGATCACTTGGTAACAGTATTTCAAGTAATCAAAATGTTAACCCTAACACTGAATACTGCATTTTGCTATCGGAAGTTAAAGAAGAAACGAAAAAGGAGAGAAGATGAACAAAGGCGTCACTTGGCATGCGTGGCACTCTCGGGATTCGAACCTTACACTCCACACGTGCCAATCACACGATCACCGGCTGGTAGCCACAGGGGTTTCGCTGGCCCGGCCAGCGAATTCGTGAGCATATAGCACTTAATGTGATTGCGTCATGGCATCATGTGGGATACATTCATGCGCAGTGGTTATCCCCGTGGCATTTTGTGGTCTACAGGCGTGTTAGGTTTAATAGGCATTTGCTGGAGCCATTGTGTTTTCAAATGTTGACAGCAAGTAACAAGTGTCATGCTGGTAGCCTTTTTGGCCATACAGTTTGTCCACTCTGAAGTACAAAGTACTGACGCGGACGCACACAATGTGCCGACTTTGAAGGCACGCATACTTGCAGCAGAGACGTAGCACTACGCACTGTTAACGCACTGTATACGTGCGCGTTATCACTTTGTACTTCAGAGTGGACAAACTGTAGTATGGTTGAATGAGTTGAGTGAGTTATTATCCTTTTTTCAGCTAAAACGTTGGGGGGAGGGGTTCTTAGTGGAAATGAGTGCACGGGGATGTGCGGTAGATTCAGGGTGCATTTTCAGCCGGTGCATTTTTGGCCATTTTAGTTTATTAATGGCCCTCAATTTCATCGTTTTTAGCCAAATTTGCGACAAATTTCCAAACATTTCTATAATTTTATCGTCAAATTTGATTTAAAGTTGGGTAGTTTTTCGGAGTACCAGCCGCCGCACATCTTCACCCAAAACAAAGTTGAGAACCCCTCCCGGGAGTCACTATTACACTGTATCCTTAATATACCTTTGTAATAATTGTTGTTATTTCTTTTAGTGAAAGTTGAAAAATACTTTTTGCAGTTAAATTTTTGACACTAGCACATTAATTTCGAGGTCAAGGGTCATTGTATCATGCGGCCGTACAAGGTAAGAACGGTCAAACCCAGAGGATGATTTAAGGAAGCCCCATCATGCACTGCAAACGTGTTATCACCAGAGTTTCAACTGCCACTTTACTTTCCAAATCCCATTGAATTCTGTGCAAAAGATGTTGTTTAAGAATTGTGCGTGTGTCATTATTAGTTGGTCGATTTCAGATCTAAAGCGATGAATGCACGAAGGATAATTCACACCTTCTGTAGGTAACATAAAATGTGAAATCGACCATCATTGTGAATGCGTTTTTATTGTAAATATATCAGTCCAAATTCAAATTTAACCATGGCCGTCAATGCAATGTGCGAGCAGTAGTGTCATGTTCACTCACACAGCTGTGCTAACCGCAAGTCAACAAAGTGGCGTGGTGGGAAGTACTTAAATCATCCTCTGGGTCAAACCCTAGAACATAGTTTGTCCAAGAGAATATTTCCATACAATTTGGAATATGCCCCAAGACATAATTTGTTATAATAAAAGCCAGGATGCTCTTACACTTTAAAATGCTTTCAAAATTACATTAAGGCTGAAACCGCTACCGAGAATGCCGGGATGCAACTTCTTATATTCCAGGAAAGAAATAAAAATGTGTTTTCTTATAATGAGATATTCTCCAAATTTGGAAATGTTTTTTCAGTTCTCAGTTACGTTTAAGCACATTTACCTTCGAAAAGTTGACCAAATGAGTAGTGTGTAAACGATCCGAGTTCATGGCGAAATTTGACGAGGTGTTAGATTTCCAAGCACCAAATTTCACAAATTGTGCGATTGCATCTCAAATTTGTCTTCAATTTGCAGAGTTGTAAAGCATTTTGTAAGCAAGAAACTGACAGTCTTTCTTGTCATGCAATTTTGGACAATTTGCATATATTTTCTGGTAAAACACTGGGGATCATACTGCTGACCAGGGGCGGATTAAAGTTTTTGGCAAATGCGAGTATATTGGCCATTCTGGTGGGATTACGTCGAGATCGTTTCCCCCTCGAGTCGGAAAAGTTAGCAAAACATGGAGTCAAAATCCTAAGATAATCGGCAAAAATTGCTTTTCACATCAACTTACTACTGTAACTGGATCATCAAACAGGCAATGTACAAACGCAGAGGACGATTTAAGCACTTCCCACCACGCCACTGTGTTGACTTGCGGTTAGCACAGCTGTGTGAGTGAACATGACACCACTGCTCGCACATTGCATTGACGGGCATGGTTAAATTTGAATTTGGACTGATATATTTACAATAAAAACGCATTCAAAATGCTAGTCGATTTCACATTTTATGTTACCTACAGAAGGTGTGAATTATCCTTTATGCATACATCACTTTTGTTCTGAAATCGACCAAGTAATAATGACACACGCACAATTCTTAAACAACATCTTTTGCACAGAATTCAATGGGATTTGAAAAGTAAAGTGGCAGTTGAAACTCTAGTGATAACACGTTTGCAGTGCATGATGGGGCTTCCTTAAATCATCCTCTGGTACAAACTAGTCACCTTTGAAACCATATCAGTATAATTATGAAGTGTTTTATTTGACATAAAGCTGAGGTAACAATGTTGAGCTATAGCATGGTGGCAAAGGGTGACTTTGGCACAAGTAAACATGTATTCATTTAATAAAAATGACGATCTTGGAAATTGTAGAACGTTTAAGACAATAGATTCTTAATGACTCGAACTATACCTGACTCACAAAATATAAAGGATTCGAATAATTATATGACAATCCTGATTTGGCAATCTTCTTTTCTGTTCTCATTGTGCTGATCAAAGTGTTTTTACCATTAAATTGTCAACATGGTCATGGGCGTTGTTCTATTGCCTGAAAATTATTGAATGACATGACACTCATCTGATTTACAATGTTAATGTTGTTTTTGAAATATGCTAAAAATAAGTTTTTGACTCTATTTGTCTTTATTTTATTGTTATATTATAAAGTATACTAAAAACATTGACCTTTTTCTTAATGTTGGTTTCAAAAGTTTGAGTTCAGCGTACTCAAATCTGTACCACTAATTAGAATTTATTGTATGAGTTTTGTCCATTTAAGTTAAGTTATCTACATAATTTGCTTACTTAATTCTATGTTAATAAATGCGTACCACTTGTTGAGAGATAAATTGGACTCAATAATGCACGCGTACTGAGATATCAATGCGTCTAATGCACGAGCCCCGAATGGGGGAGTGCATTAGACGCATCAGCACCTCAGTACAGGTGTATTATTGTGTACACGTTCTCGAGCAAGAAGTGATACGCATTTATTAACCTATTTCATAAACGAGATAATTTTTGCTATTTTTCTCGTGTATGAAATAGGTTAATAAATACGTATCACTTGTTGTTCGAGAAATTTTACAACATAATGCACTTGTACTGAAATGTTGATATGGTATAATGCAGTCCCCCCATTCGGGATTCGTGCATTAGGCGCATCAACATCTCAGTACGCGTATATTATTTTGTACAATTTCACTCCCAACAAGTGATACGCGTTTATTAACCTTTCATAGCCTCATGAGGACAGCCGAAGAACAGTTTTACAACCATTTTTTTCTAAGAGTGTTGAGATAACTTAATAAAATGGCGGCAACAAGCTACTTTAATTGAGTCAGTTATGTTTTATAATTGAAGACCGAATTAAAAAGACTAGTTTGTGTCTGACGTCAGGGAAGAGGCGCGACGTGATTGGTTGCTGACCTGCGCAGTACAGCATTTTTGGTCTGGTTGACAGGACGTCATACGCAAACTAGTCTATTTAATTCGGTCTTCAATTATAGGATAGGAAAATAGAAGACTGACAAACCACTCATCGTTTTCAAATACGGTTTAGACTAATATTCCGAATATTTAGTGTTTTATCATTCCAAAAGTTAGTTATTCTGAAAACGATTAGGAATTTTCTAAACATTGAACTTTGTGAATTATGCACCGTAGACTTTGCGTTCATTAGAATTACGATCCTTTTGAATACTAAACCAATTCAGCAACGATTGTCTGTGTCGTTTCCAGTGGCGGCGCCACGGGAGCATGGGGGGGCAAATGCCCCCGTCAGAACACTTGCCCCCAGTAAAATCCGAAATTACGAAAATTTCACCTTTTGCGGTAATTTTGCGCAAAATGTGTTGATTTTGCCCCCTCTGAAATTCACTTTGCTCCCTCAATGCCCCCCAGAAAAAAAAATTCCTGGCGCCGCCACTGGTCGTTTCCATGACTCGTATTAAATTGTAACAATTACATTAAACATGTTAAATATATCATACTTTTTATCATATAAATAGAGTCGCATTTCTGTTTGAATGTACAAAATCTTAGTATAAAGATTCATCAAAGATACGTTATAAAATACATGGACCATTTAGCTACACAAGTTATTAACATAACGAAAGCAATCCATAATGTTTTGATCACCATCGCTTAAAAAACCCCGAATGAACCCTTTCAAGGATTTATACATTATACAAAATTAACAATATCGGACATCATTTTATTATTTTATAATACATTTGAAATAAATTACAAAATTACAAAATCGAAATAGCATACCGAATGAATTGTACAACTTTTATAATTGGTATCAGTTATTTTCGTCTCAGGTAAAGGGAGACGTACGTTTAGAGCAGGCTGCTCTAAACGTCTCACTTTACCTGAGACGAAAGTACCTTGGTATTTAGTATTTTAGCAGCTGGCAAATCTCGTGCTTTCTACAAACCTGTCTTTATCGCATATTTTCATGAGGAACAATTTTTGTACCTGCCTAACAATTATAAATAGCGTTGCATGTCCTGCATTCAGACGGTGAATTTGTTATTTCGCTTCCATTTGGAAGTTACGCAATGAAAGGCTCATACATAGCGTCGAGCGTCGCAATTCTGTCTCGCGAACGAGTCAAAAGTAGTCAGAAATCAGATGACTCCGTAAACATGACCGCTATCTCTATTTGTATTAAGCCTTGCATATCTATTTCTGTGGTATATAGTTGTTAATGGGTGGTGCAATAAGTATGTGTACCCCCGGGCTGGTGAATTCTCAAAATGGTCTGCCAAAAATCGCTTGCCCCCCTTTGGCCGTGCCAAAAATCTTTGCCCCCCCTTTTCACGTGCCAAAAACCTTTGCCCCTTTAAATATGCAAATGCCCCCCCCCCTTTGCACATGCAAGATTTTTGGGAACCTGAATTTAAAACCTTGAATTGTCTTATCATAATAATGTGAGGGCAGCGAGCAGGAAATTTTGCATATTTGAACGTGTTCCTAACGTTTTCATATACCTTTTTGAAACGGTGTCCAAAATATTTGTGCAAAAAATCGCTTCCCCCGTTCGACCTGCCAAAAATGCTACCCTCCCTTTTGGCCTGCCAAAATTCTTTGCCCTCCACCCCGGGGTACACATTGCACCACCCTAATTCGCTTCCTTACGGCAGTGACGTAAATGCGTATTCCATAACGCGGCTTGCTTTATTTTAACACACTCGCACAAATGCGGTACATTTGCATGCAAAGGGCGTGACCGCTTTACCGCCACTCTCTCTCTCTCTCTATAGGTGCCATATCCTAAGACGTTGGCGAATCTTTTAGCCAATCTTTCAGATTTGATAACCACATCACTCTCTTCCTGCCTCTGCTCCTTGTTCCTTCTATTCTTCCTGTCAATACTAGGTTCTCAAAACCGTCCTTTCTGAGGATATGACCAAGGAATTTGAGCTGCTTAACTCTGATTTCACGTAACAGGTTCCTGTTCACATTTGCTCTACTTAGGACATCGTCATTAGACACTTTATCAGTCCACGGGATCTTCATCATTCTTCTAAGGAACCACATCTCGCAGCTCTCCAATCTTCTTTTAATGTCTGTTGTTATTGACCATGTTTCACTTCCATACATTAATACAGGGACGACATAGCAGTTGAGTACCCGAATTCTGGTCTCTATACTGAGGGCACTGTTTTTTAGGATCTTGTCTAATTTTGAGAACGCAGACTTAGCCAGTGCAATCCTTCTCTTAATCTCCTTAATACATCTGGCATCTTCTATACCGCCACTGCCGATAGGAAACAGGATACACTATTGGTACCATTTTTTAGGTTAAAGAGGAGTCCCGGGTGAACATGGTGAAAATGATAAAAGCAATTAATCACCTTAAAGGCTTAAAGTGACTCGTATATACCAATAATATTATTTACGCACGTATTTTAGGAAATTAAAAAGACCTAATATACATTCATCACATAACAACATGCAATAATAAGTCTTATCACATAATTTTACAAGTCACTTGTGAAAGAAAAAACCATGGATCATATAATAAATTTCTACCAAACAGTACATTTTTTGACTGGATTCATTGCACTCCCGGGTCTGCATTGGAAAGCTTCTGAAAAGTCGTAGGAATTCGAGACTGTCCCCAAGACACTGCCAATTGAAATAAAAATATAATATATTATTAGGACTTAGTCTAGAAATATAAATGGTACAAGTTTAGGTCTAAAATTTGAGAATGATGTACTCAACAAACACAAACCAATTTTGAACACATTTACCGTGGGATGGTTGGGATGGGATGGGCGTTGTGGGTGGGTCGAATGATGAGGAAGCACTCTTGATTATGTTACTCTCGTTGTTATTTTCATTAGAAAAAAACCCAAAAAAACATAACCCTTACACATTTATATTATTATGCAAATATTTCAAAATGGCGCATGGAATCATGACTTTCCAGACAAAATACATCCTAATCAGTTTTGTGGAGCAGAGTAATCATGGTAATAATGCAGAGCTTTTTTCTCGCCGCATATTAGTTACCTCCTGTTACTAATGGAGATACCTAGCTCAAATTCCATTGTATTGTATTCCGCTGGGTGCGTATCATTTTCTTCATAAAGGGACTGGGTTTAAATTCAAGCTATGTGACTTCTGCATAGAGATTTACACTTTAAGAATTTACGATGCCTTGATAAGATAATGACTGATTTGCCAGAGTCACTAGTTTTGTGCCTTTATTCCTTTCTTTATTTATATTTTGCCACTTAAACATGTTATGAGGGAACTCTACTCGACTCAATATGTAAAACCTTTCAACGTCGTGATTTCATATCAATCTTAGATGCAATGTGTGTCGTTAAACAATGATATACCCTTTTTTATAATATTATTACCTGATCAATCAAGCAATCAATTAATGATATATCAATCGATCAATAATAAGCAATCAAATGAATAATATAACAAGCATTCAATCAATCGATCCATCAATAAATCAATCAATCAATTAATAAATTAGTTGATCAATCAAAAAATCAATTAATCAATCAATCAGCTCGATCAGATAACAACTCACCGATATTTAGAGGGTGGATGAGTGTCAACCATGACTAAATACATTAGATCTTCATCTCTATTTAAACCACACCATATCTAAGGAAAAGGTAAAAACAAAAAAGCAAGCTATGACAATGGAAGATTGAAAGAGCGCGCGCGAGAGAGAGAAGGAGAGCTAAAGAAAGACGATTGCTGATTGAAATGAGAACAAAATAAGATAAAGAGACGATTTATGCCGACTGCGGAAGTGATTAATAAAAATTCCTTTAAAAAAGGAATGGGGCGCCCAATGTGAGCTTGGACGTGATGGTGAATTCCATGGTGTGTAGATTTGGTATTATAATGATTTTTCTAGGGAAGAGTAGAAGATGATCAAATGCAAGAGAAATGTGTTTGATTGGGGAAGGTGTATGACAGGACCGTTTTGGATGAAATAAAAGGGAATGAAGCTTTCGTGTCAATTTGCGATTATGTGGGTTGGGGGATTTCTGTTTTTGGGACCTATTGTAGTGAGGATATTGCTTTGATTATTGAATATTGTTGAATTTCGTTATGCAGGGGTATATGATGAATAGTGCTTGGACGTGATATCGTGAATTCCATGGTGTGTAGATTTGGTATTATAATGATTTTTCTAGGGAAGAGTAGGAAATGATCAAATGCAAGAGAAATGTGTTTCCGAAAGCGGGCGATACCACTCGAACATGCTAAATCAATATGTTTTCACTCAGTAATTTTTAAACATAAAATCAGACACAGTGTTGCAGGGAATGTTTTCTTTCAGGCTCTCTCACATCGAGACATTGTTCTTTTCCTTTCCGAACCGACTTCGGTAGGGGGTTTATATTCACTGGTGTTATAGGCCTACCAGGTATAACGCCCACGTCATAATGTCCACTCCGAAGGACAGAGTATTCTTTTGGTTCGTGTATTTGCAAACTGACAGAGTGGAATAACTCAATTAAGAAAGCGTGTTTGGGAAATTTTGAAGGCTTAACCCTTGTAACTTACTTGACCAAAGTTGACGAAAAATATTTGGTTGTGTGTTAAGTTTAATCCAGGTAATCTCGGTTCTTCTCTTCCGTTTCGCTCCACCCATCTTCTGTAAGCCTGTTTTAGATTTGAATGGAATACACATTGTTGTAGTTATAAAATTATTACAAACTGACGATTATAATACAATCGCATTCTTAAGATAATAGGCTGTCAATCTTCAATCAGCAAAAACAAGTAGCACAGGTGCCCCCAAACGATTCAAATGTGCACAATATCAAGGAGTGGGAAGCAATTTATGTTATCATGTATTTCATTTGTGCAGATACAAGCAAGTCTAGATAAAGTATGTTATCATGTAACCGTCTACTTACACAATAATAACTGCGCACCATCTATTTTGAGGTCATTGTGGGTTTTGTTTTGGGCCGAGGTATTTTCCGAGGGCGCGTCAGGATAGGATAAAGGTAGAGTCCGAAGTTTTCCGTTTTACGGAAAACGGAAGAAATTCACGGAATCGGAGGTACAACACGGAAAATGACATTTTTGTATGATGTGACAAAAATTGCTAAAAGATAAGAGAAATAAATGTTAAAAACAATCATGAGTTGTGTATGTCAATTTTATGATAAAAATACTGTTTAATAATACCGAAATAAAGGTAGGGCCTATATTACCGAGGCATGAACCCCCTATATCCCTCCAAACATCGTAATAGTCGGCCTATTATCGTGAGAACATTCCAATCAGAGCATATTGATTGCGATATCATTGTTTATACATTTTAAGCTTTATTCATGACACGGATTTACAAATTTTACAACACGGATTACAACACGGAAAATGGATTTTAGAAAACGGTAAACTTCGGACTCTAGATATCGATAAAGAATAGGATTTTGCTGCAACTTTCAAATCTTGGGATACTCCCGAGGGGGGATACTTCCATTTAAATGTACCCTGCGACATCAATGTTGGGACCATTTCAACAAATGAGGTGTCATAATGCGCAGAAATAAATTCTGCTTTGAATGCATATCCCACATTAGGCATACAATTAACCGTTTTGGAATAATGATCATTCATTAAAGGGAGGTAATTACTTTTTGGTAGATGTTTATTTCTTTCGTGCAAAATGCATTGTGAAGTGGTATGGTTTTAACATATGATGTATAGACGAATCCAAATTCACGCATTCCTATACCTTAATGGCTGCCAAAGTTGGGTCCCCGTCGGCTTATTCTCACATAAAATGTGAAATAATGCGGTCTTGGAGGGTATTTTAAACTGCATTCTATCACTCGTGTTACACGTAGACAAAAGAATGATGACAGTTTACAACACAAAAGAATCTAACATCGATTTTTAAGCGGCTTTAATCCACCCAATTGGGCAGTCACTACACCAGTTTGGTGCATGCGGGGACCCGTCATGGCCGACCAAATCCTGACCATGACTTTGCTCGTTGGATTCGTCTATAGACGAATCCAACGAGCCAAGTCATGGTCAGGATTTGGTCGGACATCTTTGGGTAGCCGCTAGCACCAACCTGGTGTTTTGAGCGTCCAATTGTGCAAATAAAACCGCCTAACACCTAGAGAAGATGCAAGGACGAGGAGGGTTAATAGAATAATAGCTAATAATATATATAATGGAGATAATTCCGCAGGTAATCCCGTCGCCTCTATTCATACATAGTCCTTTTGTTTGCAAGTTCATCAATGCATAGATACCGCGTGTAGTTAATCCGATTATTATGTCACTTCAACCATGTCAACAGCGAATAGACCAGCTGTGTGTTTTGTCGAAGGGAACTGAATTTAGTTGTAAACTTTGATCTTTCTTTTGTCTACCTGTGTTTTCGGGAAGGTGTAAAACGGGTGATGGAATGCAGTTTAAAATTTCCGCCAAGGCCGAATCATTTCACATTTTGAGTGCATTGTAGCCGACGGCTACCCAACTAAAGGCTGCTAGTCAGGTGTGTAGGAATGCGTGAATTTGGATTCCTCTATATTCCACGATGTTATTATTTCATTTGTCGGAAATAATTCCATACTGCATGTACAATATCCATTGGGTGTGAGCCATTTTCTCTGTATTTTAAATTGTTGGTCAGTATTATGTAATATTGTATTTTTAATTTTATTCACATGAGGGTGATGGCAAATCGCAAACTGTTTTAATTTTTCAGGAAAGTCTCTGTATTGACTATTGTTTTATAATTGGTAATATAATGTATAGATATGAGAGATGTTTAGTGAAAGAAAAGAATGGAAGCTCTCGCTCTTAAATCAGAACTGCACATCCTATCAGCGCAACCGGAAAAGTATAAAAGCTCCTTTAAAGCTCTCTGGCATAATCATAATCTGAAAGACTCGTTACATTATAATTATCTGTATCACCATAATTACCACGATTCATTCTGGACAACAAAGTCAACATTATTGGTTTGTTAAAGGCCCATTCAGTGATTCCAGTGCAAGTGGAAAAAAATAAGATTGTTCATAAATTACTTGAAAGTGAAGAATAAGTCATCCAAATTGTCATTTGGTATTTTTGAAATGAAAAATTTGGAAAAAGCGAAGAAAACAGCAGTATTGACAAAGTTGAAGCCCCATTCAAATACATGTACGGTAGCTAATTTATATACGGTAAGTATATAAATTACAGATACATAGGCCTACAGATACCTTATTTTGTTCGGCTGAACCACAAGCATGCTATGTTTAATAGCATATGACAAAAGTACAAAAATATGAATTTCGATGATTTTTACGATAGTCCGGATGAGCAAATCACTGAATGGGCCTTTAAAGCAAGACAAACTCAAACTAAAAAGTACGGCGTTCTGAAATGATAACTTAAAAGCAATTTAAAACAAAAAATACAGGCTGACCTTAAATGCTTCATTTATTCCACCGTTATCTGCAATATTTTCCCCTCTCGTGTGAACGCCATTTAACTGAAAACAGAGAAACGAATACATCGGCGTTAATTTTTGGCTTTGTAGCATTTACTTTTGCAATACACCCATTAATAACATGCATAAAATATGAAATCATATCGGAATGAGCTGTCCACGGCCCCTATACTAATAGGGGAAACAAGCTGACTACCAAATGTGCACAAAGCTCAAGAGTTATGTTGTTCGAAAGTTTGTTGTTCGAAAGAATTGTGAAGTTGGACAAAAATACACAATTTGCCAACACATTTGTAAACATTGCACAAACTTAGCAAAGGTAACAAGTCGAGTTTAAGAAACGCTCAAATTTTTATACCTATTATGGAATGCAATGGGAATAAACAGCACGGTGAGGAACGGCCACTAAATAGATATTTATATATATATTGAAACCAAGATATGAGACCTCTTATCAAACAAACTTTCATTTAAGAATGTCATGCAAACAATAAGATATTTACCACAAATGTTATTTAACTTACATTTATACCAATTTGGTCTACAGTAAAATTAGAATATTGATCCATAAGACACTGTTGCTTTTCAATAAACGCATTTTCGGATGTACTTGTCCACCATTGGTCCAAGTTACCGTCCTTATCAAATAAACGTCCTGTAATTTTTGAAACAAGAAAAAAAGTTAAATTAATATTTTCCTTGGATGGCATTGCAAGTTTCAACCTCTAGCTAAAGTACATGAAACAAGTCATAGCACAAAATGCAAACCAAACAAACTAATGATATTATTATATTATACTGAACATCTGGACGTTCCTTTTATGCGAAATTGAATTTTCGTTTTCGTCGAATCAAATAATTTGCTATATTATGTTCACTGGATTAACCGATTTGCGACGTTTTTGGGGATATACAACAATCACTCAAATAAATTGCTTTATATATTTAAAAACTAAAAGTTTAAAGCTCGGTTTGTATTCTTTTTTCAAACGCACATTTAATAAAATAAATTATGACGAAATTTTGTTTTTGTAAGAGTTTTTAAATGCATTCTTTTTTAATGCTTCATTAATTGCATAAAAACACATCTGTTGTAAATGAACAAATCCGAGGAGGGCGCCGATAGCAAATATTCTAATGCCATTTGTAGCCTGAATATGTAGTATGAGGGCGGACTTCTATCATCTACAGACAAATTTGATTGAGTTGAAAGGAAAACTACTTTAGGAACTATTACAACCTCTATCGTCGAATCCATGCGTTAATTCGTGTCCAATGACCACGCCAATACCACCGTAGTTTCTCGACCTGTGAGGATAATGAAACGAATACAATGTTGTTACTTTTGATACGTACTTTGAATTTTAATTTTTGTCACAGCTGCAATTTTGGAAAGAGCGCACGCTTTCCACTTCCTGCTCGTCCTTGCAAAATCAACAATGAATAAACACAAACTTCTTGCTCACGCAGGAATTATAAAGTCGGGGTGTACGTGTGTGGGTTAGGTGGGGGTGGGGAGGTGTGGGGGGGAAGGGGTGTGGTTAGGTGTGGAGTGCGGTTGCGTGGTTTGCTTGGTGTGAGTGGGGTGCAGTCATGGGTGCGTGTGTATTGTTTTAATTTTGAAACTTTCAAAAATGTCATATAACTTATAAAACTTACCTCGGAGATCTCCTATTGTAAAATGGTGGCTGCAGAATTCCAGCTGGAAATGCTGAAAATGTTAGTTGAAAGGAATTGAAATAATTAAACTAGAACACGAGTTGGTGCATGGTGGGTGCTACGTGTTATTTTTAAAATGGAAATGGAACTTTCGTGGGATTTTGACTGATTTTTGATATTATTTTGTCACCAATCTTCATGATCTTGGCCTGTGCAAGCGACATTTTTTGCGACTTTCTTTTGCAACCTTTCTTTTCCGCATTTTTTTTTAAATACTGATTTGGAGATTTTCCTTGCAAGTGGAGCAAGAAAAAGCCATCAACCTGCATGGCATCATATTCCCCTTTTACTATCAGGATTATAATAAGCCAGTTTTATACCGGTCAAATATTGACCAATAGCATACATATCAATAAAGCTTCTCCAATATCAGATTTCATTTTCCTTATAAATCACCTATTTACACAGGATCTATGTCAACCCATTTCTACTCGGACTCTGAAAAATAAAATATGAAAAGAATAAAAAGTTGTCATAATAATTGAAAATATTATTGTAAACGGGATTTACTTACTTATTGTATTTGAAGTAAATTGATAATAAGCATTTACGGTGACTGGGGAGCTGCTCCAACTGGAAATGACACAAAATAACAAATTCAATGATAAAAGTCAGTGAATAAAACTTGTATTGGTGAAAGAAGAACAAATTGGGATTTTAAAGAGGAAGCCCCGCCAGAGTAGTTCTTCTGGGGTGAACCAAACCTGCCTGGTTATCATATTAATCAGTGACAAGGTTATCTCTGAATTTGACAGGTGCTAATTGATGTTTTAATGTTTATTGCATCATTTAGTACCCGTCAAATTCAGAGATAACCTTGTCACTGATTAATTTGATAACCAGGCAGGTTTGGTTCACCCCAGAAGTACTACTCTGGCGGGGCTTCCTCTTTAACTGATGAGCACTTCAAAATATACTGTGAATATGGATAAGAATGCACGGCTTGGATGTTGTGTAATTATACCTAAAATGGCGGCAAATAGACGCCTTGTACCTAGAATGAGACATGGCCCCAACCATTTTTTCATAATATTATCTTATTAAAATAAGATAATATTGTGAATACGGTTCAAAGTAGGTGATGATAATTATCTTTGGGCATGAAATATATTTCATCTTTTGTGTTTTGTGTTCGTTTGATAATTTGTATTTGTTGTTTTTGTTTCTTTGTGACAAAATCATTTCATTTTAATATCGTAAAATGAAATTTCTTATTAAATACCAAAACAATACTGCATAAATCAACATTCCCCCTCGTGAGTTGGGAATGCTATGCGTACCTAGGCCAAATGATTCAACATAAAAAAGTCCCAAGTTTTGAGATATTTTCAAGAAATTATCTCAATCATGCTGATTCCAAATATGGTCATAAAAATGCATAATTCTGCAATTTTGAATAAAAAAAATAAATGAATGGATCTTGTCATCTGCATTCGACGCCCGTGTGGATAGGGTTATTGTATTGTTTACCTGTATTTATCGACAGGTTGTCTGAGTTTGGCCATTGATTCTAATGCATGGTTCTTCCATATTGATAAGACGTTTTCAAAATGTGTCTCGCGGGAAATGTTTACCTAAATAAAAAGAGACAAAAGTTTACAAAGTATTTTAACTCCATGGATACTATATGCTGATTGGCTATAAGAAGGATATACTGATTTATTGAGCCAATCAGCGACATGGTAAGAATCAGTTATACAGCTGAAGAGGATTGGGCTTAAATATATAGAAGCTGTATTTTAATTGGTTATTTATATGAATATGTGTTGTAATTAACCAATCAGATATGCTATACGAAAAGCATTAGTTCTCAAGGGTTTAATATTAATCGTTGTATGCATAATATTTATATTATTTACATAACTATCTACATGTAGAAACACTAAATTGGGCTATTACAGAAAATAAATGCACACCTCCTATAAAGCAGTAGGCTATATTTCAAATAAAAGAAATGTCGGGATTTCCAAGTTAGCTTCCTGAAAAACGACTGGAATTGCAGTTGCCAATGTTAATGGAAAAATCTTGAAAATGTCCAAAATGAGTTCTCAAACTGAGGATTTCTGATTTTAAACTATTTTCTGCTGGATATTTTCGCCTTTAGCATGTTTAGCCACCCTAAAGGTCTGGATTTCCAACAATCAAGACTGGACAAGAAGTTTGGAAATCCCAACTCCTCTATAGGGTGTGTGCATCTATATATTTTCTGGAATAGCCCATTATCGACAGTATACAGTCAAACTATTTTTAAGCGCAAGTGATTATCTTCATAAAAGGCCTCCGATTTCGATCATTTTAAAGGAACATTTCAGCTGCAAACATATTCTTGCAAATAGTATGATGCAAATATTATACACGATGCACAAAGTATGTATATAGATCATAATCATGTTTTATTTTAATATTTGTGCTGATCATTTCTTAGCAATATTTGATTTTTTTCATCATGTATATCTTAAAAAGTATATAAAATAAACATGTGCATAAAAAATAAAGAACTATAAGGAGAAAGAAACCCATGAAACAGCGAAATCATCTAAACTGAAACCTTAATGTTGAAAATAATCACACACGAAATGAATTTTCCAAGCAAGAATTAATAGTAATAATAATAATAATAGTAGTAGTAAGAAGCAAAATTTTAAACTCGGTTGATACTACATGATGTTGTCTTACAGTACTGTTTTGTAAGGCCCAATTGACCTCATTCATCAGAAACTCAATGCAGAAAAATGAAATGTTCTTGAAATGTTTCTGTATTGAGTTTCTGATGAATGAGGTCCATTGGGCCTTACGAAAATTTGGTAAATTTCGTAAAAGCTTCAAAGAACTTAAAGGCTCTTACCTTTTTGTACTTTTCATTTAAAGCTGTAATGTTCTTGATATTATCATCATATCCAATGTGCTCTCTTACAGCTCTCGCCTGAAAATTGAAGATGACAAAAAGGTAAGAAAATGTTTTAAAAAATATCTTAATCTATAAACAACTGATAGTGATAATGTTATCATCATGACGTCACATATATTATCACTATCTATAATGCAGCTGGAGATATTCTAGTTCTTTGCCGTTAAGGGAAGGGGTATGAACGTTTGGACATTATTTATTTTGGGACATTAGAGCACATAAGACATATCGAATTGCATTCTGAATACGAAGAATGTCCTTCTGATATGAAATAATTGTGATTTTTTGAAATTCGCAATTTAATACACATTTTATGGCAAATCATTAAAAATTGATATTTTTGATATTTAACAGTACTCGAAGTAAACTTTACAAATCTGATGATTTATACTTAAAGTGTATGTAGGTGGGATGAAAAGCCGACGATCAATTGAAAATTTTGACCTTTCGTATTGAAGATATGGATTTTTTCCCAAAACACCAAAAAAAAAATAGGTCTTTTGGGAAAAAAATCCATATCTTCAATATGAAAGGTCAAAATTTTCAATTGACCGTCGGCTTTTCCTCCCTGCTACATACACTTTAAGAATATATCATTAGATTTATATAATTTACTTCGAGGACTGTTATATATCAAAAATTGAAAAATATCAAATTTTTATAATTTGTCATAAAATTGGTATCATATTGTGATTTTCAAAAAATGAAAATTATTTGATATCAGAAAGACATGCTTCGTATTCAGAATGCAATTCGATAGGTTTGAGGTGCTCTCATGTCCTACAAAAAATACTGTCGAAACGCAATAAACGCTCATTTTAGATCCCTTAATATTATTTCTATCAAACAAAAATGCTATAGAGTTTTCTCATAAGTGGCCCCTTCCAGTCGCTTTCAGTTTTCCGCTTCGCGAATTCCGACTTGATTGGAGTTAGCCGAGCCAAAACGCCATCAAGGGGCGCAACACTAAATCACTACGCATTTTATGTAAGAACGAAATTCGGCTAATATAGTCCATAGTGAGTATGAGATTGTAGCGACCATATCTACCGACATGTTCACTTTAAATCACTCAATATCAGCTCATATGAATTCGACAAGTGTCTTTAATGATAACACGCAGAAAAAACCGGACATTTTATCTCAAAAGCAATTCTCTGTGGCGGATGAAGACAGCTTCCGATTTTGAAATGTGAGTGGTGAATTTAGTATATTTTTAGGCCATATTTTTTGCACCGCGAAATAGCGGAAAAAGTCAACGGTCATCGATATATGCCGACAAAAGTTTTGGAATCTACAGAAACAGAGCTTTAATTTGATACCAAATTTATTTTGTCAAGTATTGCAGGGACGCCAGGAATGGCGCTCGAAGTAGGCCAAAATCACACGTTATCCTATGGGACGCTTATTTAGTGTTGCGCCCCTTGTAACGGCCGTCGCTATGAACGCGTTCTTTTTACATTCTTCGCGTAAAATTAGAAACGCGCGTCATGAAATGTGTTCTATTTCAATCATGATGATAAACAAGGATTACGAAAAGTCACCCTGATGAATTATTATTGAGAAAAATGCTTTATTGGCCGAGCAGGCGCCTGCAAAGTCTAGAAATTGTATCCAAAAATCTTCAAAACGGCTCAAAAATGGGTTTTAAAGTTAATAGACATTGTTAATCTGCATGAAGCCGTTTTGCTGCATATTCAGTAGGCCTATGCAAAAAGACCATAATTGTTACTACTGAAACAGGAGGGGGGTGTTTGTACTTCACACTCATTAACAAGTGCTTTCCAAAACAAAATGGCAAGACAGATAATCTAGAAAAGAAATTAAACTTGGTTCAAAGACGTGCTTAAATTGTTGTCTGTCACTAGTTTTAGTGAGTTTTGTGCAAACTCTCGCATATTGGAGGAAAAGTCGAAATATGCGATTTTCCGCGTTTCGGCACTGATCTTTTAAACAACATTTCTCTTGAACGAAATGTCGCAGAGACATGAAATTTTCGGCGTTGAGCTACAAATTGTCTCTAATTTAATTAATAAGTGACAAATGTGGATTTTGACAACTTTTAAATCCTTATAAGGGGCGCAACACTAAATCACTACGCATTTTATGTAAGAACGAAATTCGGCTAATATAGTCCATAGTGAGTATGAGATTGTAGCGACCATATCTACCGACATGTTCACTTTAAATCACTCAATATCAGCTCATATGAATTCGACAAGTGTCTTTAATGATAACACGCAGAAAAAACCGGACATTTTATCTCAAAAGCAATTCTCTGTGGCGGATGAAGACAACTTCCGATTTTGAAATGTGAGTGGTGAATTTAGTATATTTTTAGGCCATATTTTTTGCACCGCGAAATAGCGGAAAAAGTCAACGGTCATCGATATATGCCGACAAAAGTTTTGGAATCTACAGAAACAGAGCTTTAATTTGATACCAAATTTATTTTGTCAAGTATTGCAGGGACGCCAGGAATGGCGCTCGAAGTAGGCCAAAATCACACGTTATCCTATGGGACGCTTATTTAGTGTTGCGCCCCTTGCGAGCCAAAACGCCATCAATGGTATAATTACTATAAGAAAACTGAGTCTTGCAGATATCCCCGGGCAGATATCTCAGTCCGTTAGCACAAATCATCAAAGTAAAACCATACCTTTTCAAGTGCTATTTGCCTTGTTGATTCATCCATCCATTCCGTGCCATGAAGAACTTCTATAAGTGCTTGTCTGATGTCCCCTATCATTTCTTTAGCCTACAGAAACAACTAGACTTAGCTGTGGTCTAAGACCACGAACACAGCCGTGTTGTGACCCCTTAATGACCTTTGACTCCAAAATATATGAAAACGCCCATAGACATTGGCTAATGTCAAGGCATGTGTGCACGTGGCATCACTTTGCCATGTTACTTGTGGCAGAAGGGGCGTTTTGAAGGTTTTTCGTCTCAGACCGGAAGTGACCCCTTAATGACATTTGACCCCAAATAAAAAATACCACATATGAATTGGGTAACCACAATTCATGTGTGAACATACTATTACTGTCCTGTTTTTCTTAGCAAATAAAAAATGTTAAAAGTTTTTCGTTTTATACCGGAAGTGACCCCTTAATGACCTTTGAACCCAAATCTGTGTACACCCCATAGACGTGCAAGTGGCGTCACTGTCCTACAGAATCTGTGGAAGAAGATGCATCTTAAAGGTATTTCTTTTTATACCGGAAGTGACCCCTTAATGACCTTTGACCCCAAATTTGTGTACACCCCATAGACACTGGGTAATAACAATGCATGTGTGCAAGTGGCGTCTCTGTCCCACATACTTTAAGGAAGAAGATGCATTTTAAAGGTATTTCGTTTTATACCGGAAGTGACCCCTTAATGAGCTTTGACCTCAAATAAAAAAAATACCACATATACATTGGGTGACTGCGGATCATATGTGAACATACTGTTACTGTGCTATGTTTTACTTAGCTAATAAAAAATTTTGAAGGTTTTTCGTTTTATACCGGAAGTGACCCTTAATGACCTTTGACCCCAAATCTGTGTACACCACATAGACACTGGGTAATAACAATGCATGTGTGCAAGTGGGGTTGCTGTCCTACGTAAGTTGTGGGAGAAGATGCATTTTCAGTTGAAATCACGTTTTTGACCCCTATGACCCCTGCGTGACCTTTGACCCAACGAGTTTCATGTGACATGTAGGGGCACGGTCAATGATCATTGTGACTAAGTTAGGTCAAAATCGATGTAAGCATGTGAGTGCTAGAGCAAATGTAATGGTTGACAGAAGAAGAAGAAGAAAGAAAGAACCTGTAAGAAAAAGGACACAGCCGTGACTAACGTCACGGCTGTGTAATAATAGTTTTTAAAAATAATAATAATAAAAATAATAAAATAATAATAATAATAAAAATAATATTTAAAAATATTTTGTTGTCAAACCTGAGACGAATATCTCAGGGGGCAAAACCACTAAAAACAGCAAGAGCAGCGAAAATTAAATTTTAAAAGACCGTGCTTACAATGTAGGGCAATATATAATGGTTGGATTTTTTGTAATTCGCGATAATACAAATTTTATGACAAATTATTTAAAAAAGTGGTATTTTTGGCATTTAACTGGCCTAAAAATTGTATGTGGTTTTTTTTTGGGGGGGTGTATATCTTCGGTATGAAAGGTGAAAATTTTCATGTGATGGACGGCATTTCCTCCAAGCTACATCTGAGAAGAATATACATATCATTAGATTTATAAAGTTTACTTCGAGGACTCTTTAATATCAACAATTTCAAAAATATAAATTTTTTAATAATTTGCCATAATATTTAGACCTAGGCCTATATCGCGAATTTCAAAAAATCCAAATTATTTGATTATGAGAAGGAAATTATTCGTATTCAGAATGCAATTTGGTGTGTCTGATGTGCTCTCAGGCCCCACAAAAAATACTGTGCAAAGGTGGAAGACTGACCCCATAATGTATTTTCTTACCATAGATTTACTCTGCTCATCAAAATATTCGTCAATAAACATCGCTCCCAGAGCTTGACCAAGATACATTTCTGTTTTATCGATGCATTGTTTCCATCGAGGAGGCTGCACTCCTTCACCACTCATCACCTTGTAAAACTCCTGACGAATTGTGCGCAATTTATTATCCAGCTGACTGACAGTGTTATCAACTACTCTCCACATGAAGAAATTGGCAAGAATTCTGACAGAATAAGCAAATCGATGTTAAAGAATAGTATCAACCAAATTAGGCTTATTCTATCAGGTTATACACGCTGGAGCAATACAACACATAATTTGGGAAACATAAATGTTTTACAAAAAAAAATTGGACCACGCCCCTTTAAAATAGAAACTACGGTAGGCTTAAAGGCGGATAATTACGGTATATTTTATGTAATACTCTTTCATGCTATAGACGAGTTGACTTTTGTGACTGGCAGTAGGCACGTGCATCATCAAAATTTCCATTGTTCATAGCCTGGCAGCACTCGGCCTGGCAGTATGCTCTCGCATCATATTTTGTTCAGGCCCCGTTCTTTTAAAACACACGCCACATACAATAAGGATATTGAAAGTGTAGTGGTTGCAGGCAGTTCGCTCAAGCATATCGATATACCAGTCCCTTTGTTGATAAACATTGAGGTCAACTCATCTATAGTTCATATAAAATAGAGTATGACTGTGGCTTTCAATTACAAATAATATTTACATTCTAACCTTTTCGGTGTTTTTGCAAGAAGGTCACCCATAGCGGTCACATACACAGGTGAAAAACTTAAAATTTCCTCTTCTTCCCCAATTGGATTGTCGATACTTTTCATTATCAAATTAAAATACCGTAACCAATCAAACTGCAGAAATATAGATTGAAAACAAAAATTGCAAAATGTATCAGCTATGGCTATTCTATTCTACAATGAATTGAACCACAATCTTTTCGATATGCACTGGGCTGTTCCATTTGAAATCCATACATCCTCTACGGAAGACAATGCCTTAATCTTCTACACAGGGAGTTCAAATGGAGTATTCCATTCAGGTAATCCAACTTGAAATTCACACTCCCTGTGTGAAAGATTAAGGTTATGTCTTCCATAGGGGGTGTGTGGATTTCAAATGGAACAGCCTATTCAAGTCTATCATTATGATCATTAATAGTTATAATGGCATTTAATAATGATATTATAAAGAAATTGTGGGAGAAACAGAACAAAACGAAAACTACGAATAAACTGAATATAGATATTTTACATTAAATATGATCATCATCGCATTTGTGAGTTTGCCATTCATTATCTGACACAGGAAGGGTTTCAATATGTGTCAAAGCTGTTTGGTCCCTGCACCGTAAATCCATATTCCAAAATGTTAATAACATAAATGGTTATGCAAGCCAAACCTAATTAAACTACGTTATTACTATACGAAATAAACTACATAACAAGAAAATATTGGTGCAATCACCCTGCACAAGACTGCTAAATATTAGCACTTTACGACATGTTTACAGTGCTTAATATTAGCACTTTACGACATGTTTACAGTGCTTATTATTAGCACTTTAGTATGGAGACCAGGTTTAAACATAGCAAACAGAAAGGACGTTTTCACGCAATATTAAGGTCATTTATGCCGTAATATCAACAGATGCTCTGTTATACTGATGGGGACCTGACCAGAAATTATTTCTTCTCCTCTGACTTGTCAAAAATATATGCCCATCGCAATTTGCCATCCTCTATGATGTAGTTGAATCGTCTCATAGTTACCTGAGTTACTGTGGTCTGAAGATGACTGATGCTCATACGGTTGTAAAGCAGCGTTGTATTCATTCGTAACATCTCGGGCACTGTTATCTACAGAGCAAAAAACCCCACGTATTTATAAAGTTAATGCTGGTCTAGTAGCTAGTAGCTAGATATCGAATCAATGTAGGAAGAAAATAAACTTATGGGAAATGAGTCGTCTTTCGTATAGAGAGCTAGTGTTAGACCATTAGGCGGAGGCGCCGTATTTAGCGTTAGCTTTGGATATTTACTTACCAGGGTGAAAAATAAAGAAAATAATTAAATGTCCAAAGCTAACGTTAAATACGGCGCCTCCGCCTAATGCATTTTTTAGAATACCAAAGAAAGATTCAAACATTGTTTGTGTTTTCACTTGATTCCAATGTAGTTTTACCGCTTTTTGGTTTGATGCCGCTCTTCAGAAATGGGCGCTCTATCTCGCACACGCCCATCACCTCCTCACCATGCTCACACACAAGTCTCGCAAGTTTCTTGTCATTAAAATTGTACTTTTTAAGGGGATGTGCAGTAAAAAAATTCAGGCCATTACAAACTAAATCCTACCATATCCAAAGATTTAGATTTCCAATAATTTTTTACCGAAAATCAGACTTTTTATGTAGTTTATTTTACGGATATAATTTTTATGTAAAATAATGTTCTAGAATTAGCCTGACTATATTTTGTCCTTCCATCATTTAATACTTACATTAGCCACTTGTCTTTCAAAATCCAGGACATCTGCTATTTCTTTTTCAATATCTTCAGCACTTCTATCATTAAACTCTGATGTAATATCCACCATATAACTGTAATATGCGTTGAGATTCTAAAACGTAAAAAGATAAAATCTTAAGAAAATGTCGTTGCATTAAAACTTGGTTGGATAAGTACAACAAAACCACAATGTTTTCTCATTTTATGTTACTATTAACTATTAAAACAACAACAATAGGTTGTAAAAAAAAATTGGTAGTCGAGTATATGCCTTTTGTTCTCTCTATGTCATGTAAAATATGACAGGTGCCCAGTGTGCACCCTTGAGCAATAAAAGAAATATGAGGTCAAAGGTTATACAGGGTTCAAAACTCAAAATTGCTCCGAGTTGGTTAAAACTTTTTTCAAAATATTCCTCAGGTCACAAGGATTCAGAAAATATATACCTACCTACGACCAATCAGTCTGGAGCAAAAATGTCAAAGGTTGAAATTTAGGTTCAACATGGGTCAAACACAGAAAATTTATCCGATTTTGATTTTTTTTTAATGGTCTCAAAATGTTTTTCTTGTTATAATATTTCAGCAAAAGAATAGATTCTACTATGTGCGACATACGCGGGGAAATATCTCAACATCAATTGGACTCAATGTGCAGTAACTTATTTTGCTGTATGTAGTGCAAACTGTTTCGTTTCTGAATTATTATAAAAAGACAAACTTTTTGAGACCATTTTGAGCAAAATTGGGTAACTTTTCTGTGTTTGACCCCCCCCCAGCTCAAATTTCGATCTTTGACCTTTTTGCTAATAACTCCGTACTGATTAGTCGTAGGTGGCTCAAACTATATATATTCTGAATGCTTGTGAGTTTTTTGTGACTTGAGGAACCAAATAGGAACAATTTCGAATTTTGTCCCCGGATTTCACAGAATGCTCAAGGGTGTCCATTGGGCATCTATTATTTTCTTATTCTATACACCTCAGATATCAATATCACTAAACAAAAAAGGAAGTTCCATCCGACTATGTAGAAAGTATTTTTTGTTAAAGGATGTCTCCGGCAATCACAACATTATTCCTTATATAAACAAACTCATATTGACCATAAAAACGATTAAAAACAGCCGGCTCTCAACACGCGATATTCAAAATTCCCGCGCCGAAATTGTCTAGTGCAATGACGTCATGGTTACTTGTGCTCAATATTGTTGTCAGCCTTCATTGTATTGCTAGGACGTCATTGCACTGGCCAATATCGTCGCCCGGGAATTTTGAATATCGCGTGTTGAGAGACAGCTGTATTAATTCGTTTTTATGGTCAATATGAGTTTGTTTCAAATAAAACCATGTGATTCGTGCTTGATAATTAATTTTCTATCATATAAGGCATAATGTTGTGATTGTAGGAGCCATCCTTTAACATGTTAGTTTACCTTATCGGTAATATCTTGGAGGAAATAGTCTCTGCTGCTCATTCCTAATAATGGTTGATCAATCTAAAACGGAAGAAAGATACTATATAAATTTCATTGATACATCACCATTATTGCCCTACATTTTAAGACGATAGTGTAAGTTATTCGGTATCTCCTATTTTAAAGCGAAATAAACTAGGCCTACGCTACGTCTAATTATACTGTATCTCCTCTAGTGAAGTTCCAAATGTAATTGCAGGGACACCCTGTCATTGGGCGTAACCTATTTCGTTGTTCACTATATGGCGACAATCAAATTCGGTGTCAGTGTTAACATGGTTAATCTAGCCTAGAAAATGTGCACACAAAGACACAAAAAGGCTAAATTAAGATATTTCGAGTTCCGACTTTAACGGTAACCTTAAAGCCATATTATAATATTTTCATACAAAATAGATTAGCATTTCTTTGCCATAAAATCAGATATATCCCTTTTATTTTTGAGCCGAACAACTACGGCAAAGCAAAGAAAATTAGAATTTACTACCAGCGCATATGTCGCCAATACGTACCACTCCTTCGGTCGTATTATGGTACGACCCTTTGTTGTGTAGATCACCGTCCCGCACGCCGTGTACGTACTGTGTGTTATGAACATCGTGTATGCGTTCGACTAATAACTCCATTGTAATAATAAAACGCCGTGAGGGCGTCCTCCTCAGCAAATGTTATAATATGGCTTTAATACCGGG
Organism: Amphiura filiformis; assembly: GCF_039555335.1. Classification (NCBI taxonomy): domain Eukaryota; kingdom Metazoa; phylum Echinodermata; class Ophiuroidea; order Amphilepidida; family Amphiuridae; genus Amphiura; species Amphiura filiformis. The sequence continues at coordinate 45,220,322 of NC_092646.1, forward strand.
TCTTAATGAAACATTTCTCTAAATTGATAAATCGTAAACACACATAATACCGTACACGTATACACGAGTATGCAAGCATGCTTCCCAGCAAACACGTTTAAAACAGGCTATATTTTGGGTTTTGGTTTTGGTAAAAACCTAGATGATCGGTTATAAAGGATTAATGAAAACACACCACAACAATATTTTTAAAATGTTTTCAAAATATTATTGTAAAATATTTTTACAAACATTCTTTGCCAAATATTTCGTCAACATTTTCTCGCAACCTTTTCTAACCTTTTGCGAATGATGTCGAAAACGCGGGAAATTATGTAAGCGTTTTGTATTTGCTGGTTATTAAACGGGTCTTGACGTCACTGCACATGCGCCATCCGTTAAGCTACTTAAATTACATAAATCATATTGCTATACTCAAATATTTATTTACATAATTATTACAAGTCGTTTTTTACAATGATATGACACAATTGCAATATTACAATTAATTGTCATAAACGATTAATTGTTTTACATACTTACAGTTATAATGTGTGCATCAGAATTTTTTGCGTCTACATTTACAGCGTGAAAAAATAGAAAATTACTGTTGGTTTCTATCCTTATTTTGGCTAATATTTCCTCCAATACCCACGTGTCTTCGTCATATTCGCCATCATTCAGTACGGGCCAGCCGCCAAGTCTTTGTATTAAAAGTTGAATAGGTTTCAGATGTATATTGTTGATCCTTTCTGAAATTACAACAGTATATCTATATAATATATGAGGCCCCATGTCACATGGGAATTAACGTGAAATTGCCCAAAATCGAAAATTGCTGGAAATTACAGTAAATTGCCGAAAATCATGCTAAATTGTGACCGATCACTACTAATCTTACAGGTGCGAGTGATCAGCCTTTCTTTGACATCTATGGTTCAAATCAAAGGTACTGCGTGAACGTTGAAGTGCAGAGCGATATATTCAAATCCGATTAATCACGTCACTTCTACGGCGAATACGCTGGTGAAATAATCGGATTAACTACCATAGCAATAGGTGAAAAAGCTGATGGAAACCGGTATTGTATTGTAGGTAATGAGTGCAACCTGCTTGTAGTGCAGCGCGATATATTCAAAATTGTTTTCACCTTTTGCTATGGTAGTTAATCCGATTTATTACGTCACTTCGCCAGCGTATTCGCCGTAGAATTGTGATGTAACAGGGTGAATTATCATAGCAATGCGTGCACACTATCTTTGAATGTATCGCCCTGCACTAGATGTTACACCGGTCCACTGCATTGCACAAAAAAAAAAAAAAACAGAGTTAAAGACCTGGATTGTAATTCTAGAATATTCATGTCATGCTGATCACACGCATATTTAAGATTCTTTGAAAAGAACAGTATTGTATTCAATCTATGATTGCAGACATACACATGTCATGAGTGCAATCTGTTTTAGTGCAGGGCGATATATTCAAAGATAGTGTGCATCCATTGCTATCGTAATTAATCCGGTTACATCACTACTTCTACGGTGAATTCAGACCATTTCGACTACGGTATATCATGTTAGCACAAAGCTCTTGATTTTTAATATCTGAACAATAAAGAAACTAAACATGAAACTTGAATTAGAGATCCATTGTTCAGATTTTTTACCGTTCAAAGACATCAGAATAAAACTTTTATTTTAAAGAGAACAAAATTACCTTCATCCATACATGCAAAATAGAAATTCTTAGCTTTTACTACAGCATCAGAGTCTACTTCAGAGATAGGGCTTTCTATAAGTTCTGAAAAATGATTAAAATAGTTACAAATATAAGTCAAACTTGATGCACTCAATCGGTTTTAGTTGTTTCCATTTGTTCAACTATGAAAAATCTGGAACAAACGTACGTGAAACATGTACAGCAGGCACAAAAAGAAACTCGTCAGTTATAGTGATCCTTGCTGTTCAACAACCTGATAATTTTGGATTATTCTGAAATATACATTTAATAGTTAACTGGACTTTGCTTTCTCATTTGACACCCTGTTCGTGAAAATCGAGCAAGAATTGACCAAGATATGCGCCTCCAAACCCTCAAATCCCAAAATCAAAAGTTGCAATTTTAACAATTCAATTGTACCTGTTACATTGTGTGCTTTATTGATTGGCCAGTGGTGCTTGTGTACAATACAACGAATCAACGATGCGTTCCCATTGAAAATCTGGTTGAAATTGCAATTTTTGATTTTGGGTTTGCGGGTTTGGAAACGCATATCTTGGTCAATTCTTGTTCGAATTTCACAAAAAGGGTGTCAAATGAGAAAACAAAGTCCATTAACAAAATGTATATTTCAGAATATTCCAAAATTATCAGGTTATTTATCAGCAAGGATGACAATAACTGAAGAGTTTCTTTTTGTGCCTGGTGTATATCAATATGTGTGCTTATATCAATCCCGTCTATCCTTAAACTGAATTTCTAAGATACAAAACGTCCAGTTGGACAATCCCCGACCTTTATATTACCATTGCATTCCACGAAGGGTTGTAATTGATTGTGCTTACAAAACATAGAAATTAAATAATGTAAGTTTTTGTAATATCAAATTCAATATAGGAGGCAATCCTGTCTTATTTCTGAAATAAAAGGTTACCAAAATGTTGTAAAAACAACGACATGTTTTAATTTTAAATTAAACATGATAAAGGTCAATAATAACCCAAACCAGTGAACTTTAATGAATTAGGGAAAGGCAACGGACATCACGTGACGATTCAAGAATATGTAGATTAGGTCAAGACAATAGGCGCCATATCGCAGCAGGGTTAGAGTTCAGAGGGCAAACGTTAAAGGTTTAGTAGATTAGGTCACCCAGGCACTGTCTCTAATTATTATTCACGTGTTGTAATACCGGCAGGTAAAAACATTGACTTGTTACAATGTTCCCGATTCCCAATTACTAAATATAGGTAAGTAGTTATAGTACTTTACAAACTATTCCTTGGAAAATCTATCCAATATGAGGGTGACTTTGAGATATCTACGCATCACATATAATTCCTGATTTGCTCTTAGACTAGCCACAGACTATCCGGTGGAAACCTTAACAAGGACCATGCGTTAATAATTACAAGATGGCAAAATACGTCGCTTAGGTCCCGACATTGCACCTATGAACTCTCACCCTCCTGCTCAAACTTACTTTTACATTCTATTTGAAGTTTGTCTACTAATTCAGAAAATATTCCAAAACGTGGTTGGTCATCTGGAATTACGGTTCGTTTTTTCCACCCACCACATGCATATTCATAGAAATCTTCGCAGGGGTCCACTGTCGGGTCCATGTTGGTTAATATTTCATTTGCTTTTCATACAAAATGAAAATAAATCATTGATTAGTAAATTTAAATGAATCCAAGCATTATCAAACTGAACTTTGATGCATTTTTTTAAATGCATCAAAGTTTGTTGAAATGTCCAAAAAGTCAGATAATGTGGCCATGGTGTGGCCATGCAGTGTTTCTAAATACGAATATATACATTTTTTCTCTTTTTCAAAATTTATTAACCTGTCCAAGGTAATCTTGTCCTGTAAATCGACAGTTATCAGACTTTGAATGAAAGAAACACAATGGCTTAAAGGAACATAAGAAGAGGGCTACACGTATAGTGTCCAACTGTGTGTCCATTTAAAAATATTGTTGTTAACTTCGCCTTTTGGTTTTTTTTTTAATTGCGTAAATAAAGATACCATATTTATGAAAAGCTCATTAACCGGGTAAACATCATATTTACACTTTACATAAACCAATCATTTCTTTTTTGGCGTAATCTTGATCAAGAAAAATGAGTCGTTTGGCGGTCAAATATATTCTGATTTTGACCATACAGAAAATGAGAAAATTCTTGTCTAAGGAAAAGTATTTCCAATTCCGATCAAATTTTCAGCATTCTGTTGCTTATTTATTTATTGAGTAAGATTTTGAATGAAAAATTAAAATTAAAATTGACTTTGTGCAACAGACCCATTTAGGGTTAGATCATGTCATTATATATTAATTACCTGCTTCGACGCATCCTGGTGTCAAACATACATCTTGATTTTCAAGTAGGGAGCCAATTTGAATTTCCTCTGGAAAAAATAGCAAACATATTTATTACAAAAATGCACAAAGAATGTTAATAGTGTTAGTTTACAATAAATTGAATCGATAATCTACCTTACCTTATTTTCCCATTATGTAGTATCATGATATTGGCAATAAAGGATACTGATTTACCTCGACTAAATACTAGTATTCAACAGAAACAGTTTTTAAAAAGAGAGTGGAATGGTCAATTTCGATATAAAAACAAGGGAGTTGAAGGCTTTAGCAGTGATCCAAGCAAGTGTTTGGAGGTTTGATTAAAGTATTGAAGGACGAGTTAATAAGATTGTCATTAGGTATTTTTTCATACGCAACATTTTTTTATTTGATCATTTCAATCTTTATTGCAATCATTAAAAAACATACAAACTTTAAGCACAATGATTGAAAAGAAAACACATAAACCAGACTAGGGAATGGAGCAGACAAAATGCCACCCCCATATCTCCGCAGGTGCATAAATACCAATACATATATACAAAACATTCAACACTGTACAAGAAAATAAACCTTCAGTAAAATTCTTTTTTTTTTTTTTAAAGGAATAAAAGACATTGACAAAACGGAAAAATGATGGTGTTGATAATTATGCATGTAACTACACGTGTTTGTACGGACAAACTCAACCAACATTGAATAAAATGTGACATTCTACCCTTTGTGTCATTATCACTATCAGGGTATGTTAGCACTTCCATTCTCTTTACAAACAATGCAAAAGTCAGATTTTTGATGATTTTATCAAATGACTGCCAAAGCCTAAGAAACGCGGAAATTATGATAACTTAAGGTTAGCAACTATTTTTAACAGTTGCGATTTGGTAGTTCACAGCATCTTGCGAATGGTAGTGAGCTTTTGGCGAAAATTGCATTGATCATTTCATAGCGAGTGTGTAGAAGAATTCAAATATCACAGATATACTTTGTAGGTCCGGTGGTTCTTGAGTTATGTTGTAAAGAGGGTTGAAACAACAACACCGTTTTGTAAAACGTACTTAACTCACAATCAGCAATAAATCAAGCAAGTTTTCAAAGTATATTTGTAGAATGAACTTCAAAGTATTATTCTTCAATAATATATTGATTTAGATAATGAAAATCGATTTTTGTTTTGTTTGTTTAGTTGCTTCGACCAACAATATCGAGTGTACCTTTAACTGAGCGGACCTATAATTCTCGATAAAACATTGGTTAGACAGCCTTTCCATTTGAATCCATATTCAGTAGACTTTTCTCGTCGTGGTCGTTCACCCCGGCCTCGTTATTTATTTATTGACAATCTAACTGTTTGACATATGGTATTGTTATGCCCATCCCGTGTATTATACTTTTGAAGTTTAAACAACAATCGGGGTTTCAAACGCTTCCATTCACTTGTCATGCACTTCGTCACAATCTGATCACTTCCTTTAACAACAAAAGAAATCAGGGCTCTCACGAGGCACCCCGTATGACGTCATGGTGCGACTGACTTGATCCAAATTGTTTTGAATTTGTCGTTGATATGTGTAGATTTTATAAGAGACGTTGTAAAAAAATCGTGAATTTACTTGAAAATGTTAGGGTTGGAGACGGAAACAGTTTTTCTCGTTTCATTACAATTTTTGTATCGTATTTTCTCCTAAGTTCACAATTAGCTACAATAGATTAGTTTCTAGACATGTCCAATTGAAGATCTCGAAAGAGCTTGGCAACCCAATTGTGACATACGGAACACGTCTAGGTGTAAATTATTTTAATGTTTTGAATGCCATTAGGTCGTTTCAAGTTTTGAGTTTCAGGATTGGTTTTGGTTTTGGTCACGTGGTTGGTTTCCAATTATCCTGCCCAAGCTCTTGACTGACGTCATTACCGATACCTTTGTCTGTACCTTTGTTAGAAAGTTAGAACTTGTAGAAAGCAGTTTCGGTTTGATATCGTGTGACCGCAGAATAGACCTATCTTGATTTGAAGTTACCTTGATCAAAGTATACAAAAGAAGTTTGTAAATTTCGCAGTGCAATATTCACGAACAGAGAAATCGAACAAGTCAATCTACATTTGAAAGCGTGGTTAGGATTATTTCCCTATGAAAAGGATATAGACCATTGAAATATTTCCACCGATATTGCAAAAGAATAGACACTCGAGTGACGTATACACATCTATTCATATGAATATCGCATGCAGGAGGATCGATTGAAGCTATATGTTTGACTTTTGTTCAAGTTATTTATTGCTCGAAAGAAATGAGATGAGAGACAGAGAAAGGGGAAGAAAGTTGGGGTGTGTGGGGGCCACACACCCCAACTGTGGGTTAAGGTTAGGGGAGAGAGAAAGAGAAATAGAGGAGAGAGGGAAATATAGAAACAGAGGGGAAAGAGGAAAGTTGAATTGACCATAGATACTGCCTTTCTGTAAACTTGAATTGTTATAAACGAGAATGTATTCTAAATTATTGTATGAAGTAATTTGATCGAGAATTAGGTCGAACTATTATGAACAAGATTTCTTTTCATTATAGACTTTTTTATAGTCTATATTTTCTTCATTTCAGCTTGATTTAGCAGTTGTCATGGTTGTGTGTAAATTCCTATTACTATTAGATACGTTGTAATAAAAGATGATTTTAAATATTTGTATATTAATTTTCTCTGAGGGCTTGCAGCAAAATTGATATTTTATTTTCCTTGGTATGGGTTTGTGGCTAGTAGTCAGGTAATGATGATGGTGATGATGATGATATGATGATGATGATGATGACGACGACGACGATGATGATGATGATAATGATGACGATGATGATGATTATGATGATGATGATGATGATGATGATGATAATTAATACACAAACGACAAAGAGGAAGATGTATTTTTGGGATCATAGCACACGTGTTAAGGAAAAACATACATGAGAAGTAACCAGGTTACTGTGACTGATACCATAGAAACGTGCTCTTTGTTTAAACATTACAAGTAACATGAGTGGCAAACATTAATGTTTCATATTGCTTGCAACCCCCCCCCCCCAAGCAATGTTGGAGCCAATACTAGACCAATTGTCCGTTCCTGTCTCAGTTACAAAACAACATTGACTGGGTGGGTGCGGGAGGGGGAGTGAAGATTGCATACTTAATAAAATCCCTCATATCATAATCATCATCATCATATCATCATCAACATCATTACATCATTAACATCATCATCATCCTCATTAACATCATCATCAACATCGTCATCATCATCATCAACATCATTTTGAACATCATCATCATCATCATTACATCATTAACATCATCATCACCATTAACATTATAATCAACATAATCTACATCATCATCATCACCATTACATCAGTAACATCATCATTAACATCATCATCATCATCACTACATCATTAACATCAACATCATCATCATTTACATCAACATCATTATCATCATCATTACATCATTGACATCATCATCATCATCATTAACATCATCATCATCATCATCATCATTACAACTACAACCACATCAATATAATATATATTAACTGCAGCTCATCCAAAAAATATCATTGTTTTTTTTTACAGCGCCCACAGTTTGCAATAGCAAAATCATCTGCTAGATTATGCTCAGATGAAAAAAAAATTAGATTATTTTAAGTCTATAATGAAAAAATTCCTTGTTTATGTTTGATTTTTATATCAAGACACAGATGTTCATGTAATCAAGATTTCCACACCCCAAGTAAATAATATTAAAGTATTTTAGTATATTTAGCTATACAAGCATTATTTGGTTAAGCTTAGCATTATTGAATTAAGATTATTATTTATATATAGACATTTTGTTTTTTAGGCAACAAGGGATGCACAATTTGTACGGCAATAAACAAATAATAAGTTCCATTCTGATTTTAAGTTAGAAATAATGCGCTTGATATTTATTCAGATGATTCAAGGCATGCATTTCATTCCTTTTTTGGCAAGTTACAGAGGACTTTTTTCTATATAGAAGCAACCCAGCAAACACAAAACGTTTTCGACATCATTCACAAAAGGTTATAAAAGGTTGTCAGAAAACGTTTAAATGTCGGGTTATATAAAGGGTATATTAAGAGTATAAAACGTTTTCATAACCTTAAAAAACATATTTTGATAATCTACTGCTCAGCAAACAAAAATGTTTTACAGAAAACGTTTAAATGTCGGGTTATATAAAGGGTATAAAAACGTTTTAATAACATTCCAAAAACATTCTTGAAAACTTGATACAAAACATTCTAAACAAAATGTTATTTTGGGGTTGAAAAAATATTTTGCGAAAAATGTTTGCCTAAAATATTTTCAATAACGTTTTAAAAACGTTTTCATGACCTTTATATAACCCGACATTTAAATTTTATTAAAAAAAAAAAAAAAAAACGTTTTAAGAACATTTCTGTGTTTGCTGAGTGCAAATATTTTAACATAATGTTATTTAAGTGTTGACAAAATATTTGGCAAAAAATGTTTCAAAAATAGTTTACAATAACATTTTTGAAAAACATTTTAAAAATATTGTTGTAGTGTGTTTTCATACAAAACGTTTTAAAACGTTTTCATGACCTTTATATAACCCGACATTTTAATGTTATTAAAACGTTCTTATGTAAACCAAAAGCCAAAATATAACTTATTAAAAACGTTTTTAAAACGTTTTTGTGTCTGCTGGGAAGGGATGCACAATTTGTACGGCAATAAACAAATGATTAGGTGCCATTCTGATTTTAAGTTAGAAATAATGCGCTTGATATTTATTCAGATGATTCAAGACATGCATTGCATTCCTTTTTGGCAAGTTACAGAGGAACAACTTTTTTCTATATAGAAGCAAGTTATAAAATTGAACATAAAATTGAGCATTAATAACCATTTGCTACCTTCATTTTTAAAAATCGAGTGCTTTGCTGGCTACAGCCACACATAGATCCATTTTGATATCTTGCATCAATAACATATTCAAGGATTTGGCGAAGGATACCTTGTCAAACAAAAGTTGATTATGACATTTAGGAAAGTGGAACGCTTAATTTTAATCATAAGAAAAGATGAGAGAGTTTAATTAATCGAATAAAGAATATTCGTCCTTTGGGAATAGAAACCTTATAAACATCTCCAAAAAGTAACTACCCCCCCCCTTAAATAATGGTCATTATTCAAAAACGGGCTATTGTATTACAATTCAGTAAAATGAGTTGGAAGCAGAATTTATTTCTGCGCACTTTGACACCTCATTTGATACATTAGCCCAGAAAACAATAAAACACCGGTCAATTTAATGTAGTGAGATCCAGATTTGAAAGTTGCATAGAATTTACTGCAACTTTCAAATCTTACATTGATTTAAATGTACGCTGCGGCGTCAATATTTAGACAATTGCTACATATGAGGTGTCAAAATGCGCAAAAATAAATTATGCTTCCAACGCATTTTACAGATTTGTAATACAATCGTCCATTTTTGAATAATGGCCATTATTTAAGCGAGGCTAGTTACTTTTTTTGAGATGTTTATGTGCACTTGCACTGTGACCTATTTGGCAAATAGGAAACAAAATATAAAAAGAAAAATTATGGTCGTTTATAGTTTTAAGTGGACTTACGGTATTATTCCCGAGGAAACATTCCTACCCTTCCTCGAATAGTTAAATGTGCTTTTCATTTCAATTCCGCAAGCTATCATATCATAATAATTTATATTTTCTCATATTACATCCTGGTCGTTCACCTCGTTATATTTATCAATCTTCTTCCTATACTTTTTGACATATGATATCTTATGTCCATCCCGTGTATTGTACTTTTGAAGTTTAAACAACGATCGGGTTTTCAAACACTTGTGTACATTTGTCATTCACTTCATCACAAACTGATCACTTTGAATAAAAAAAGGTCCACACACCTCGTATGAAGTCATGGTGTTATGGTGGATCTAACTTGATCCAAATTGTTTTGATTTTGTAGTTGATAGGTTTATATTTGAAAGAAAAGTGAGAATAAAGTCGACGTTTATTCGAAAGTTTTATAATCGGGGATAGAAACAGTGGCTCTTTTCAGTTGTCGTATCATAAATAGTATTTATATGATATTCTAAAATGGCGTGACACGATCTTTCATGTTCTGTTTCCAATCTTAGATTGATGCCTATATAACATTAAAACCTACCATTTCCAAATTTTGAGTTGTATTCAGGCTTCGAATTATTTTTTTTTTAAACCTTAGAGTGCACTTTTGCACCCCCATTTTGAAAGTCGTGGTGCAATTTCATCTCAATGCAGAGCAATTTGAAGTGCAGTCTCAGACAATCAACACATAAAGTCAGTACATTTATTTATATCGCAACAGGCGAATTTGTGGTGCAAATTGCACTGCGATATGCATGGCTTATTTCGAACACTGGTTCTGCAGTTTAACAATACCCCCATAGGACAGTACATACATACCATTAAGGGGGCTAAAATCTTTGAAACTCCTATAGTTAAGTTCCGAATACAGCAGCGGGTATAACCTTACTCAATTGAAGAGCTCTAAAGTACATGTACTTAACTGGCAATCTAATTGAGAAATACTGATTACTTTTAATTGTTAATTGACATTTTTATGTCTGACAGAAAGTATAGACATTTTCTGCTGCTTAAAAGAGCTAACTTGATCTTAAATAGCGAGTCTTATCTAGGGCACTCGTGATTATAAAGTCCATTTACTCCTTGTAGTCAATTGTGAGTTGGTTTCATACCACATCTTTGCACCAATTACAATATTTTCCTAACAAAGGTTTCAGGTCTATTTTCTTTGCGTTGCTGAAAGCCTCGTCTGTTGTATTTGAAATGACTAACCTCTTCGGTCTTTGACCCAGTGTGGTTTACCAGGGCCCTAGATAATTATACTGCTTTTTTGCTAAATCTGAATTGGCGTTAACGCGCATGTTTTCTAAAATTGTATTAAGCAAATTTAACAATACAAATGCAGATATCGAGAAATAGGTTGAACTTTTTTTCTTTTTTTTCGAGACTCGAATGTTCTCAAAAGTATTGATATTAATGTTTCTTGCTTCTTTGAAGAAGACTTCTCGCTCTTAAATCTTAAGTTATAATGTAATCAAGATTTCCACACCTCAAGTGCTTGATATTAAAGTATTTAAGATACAGAAGCTTTATTCGATTAACTTTATTAGCAAATATAGACGCTGTGATGTCTTCAGGCAATAAAGATAGTACAGGAATAAAACTTTGTAAATTAAAATTTGTAGTATCAATAACCATGATAACCATACGCTTGACCTTGACTTGTGAAACAGAAATGAAAAAAGTACTTTGTAAGTAAGTAACACACTCTACGCACAGCATTACGCTTGGTTGCGCGTACAATATTTCCGCGATACACGCTGTCACTTACGCGTACACGCTCCAGAAGTAAACAACTTAAAATATTTGTGCCAAAAAATGATATTTTCTCTTTAAATCGCACTATTTTCTGGTAATAGAATAGAAATAAAGGGTGCAGCATTATCCTTTACACGCAAATAATGTGTCCTCGGCAGTAAAAACGTTTAAATAATGGGTTCGGCTGCGCCTCACCCATTATTTACGTTTTTACTGCCTCGGACACATTATTTGGGTGTAAAGGATAATGCTGCACCCTTTATTTCTTAAATCAATGCAGGCGCTAATATACATGACAAATTAATTCTACCATTACGTGCAATGAAGCAAATGGTCCGCATCCAATATAGACATCATCAAAATAACCAAAGGTAATAAACATGGGCTGCTGATTATTCTGTCCTGTGGAGTACACCAGCCCATGTTAACGATGCTGATTATTCGAGAAGACATTCTTTCTTTATCATTGGATGCTGTAAAACAACAAGTGCTTATGCATATTCTAGTACTGCTTGCATTGGTTCCTGCATTAAGTTGCACAATGTGCTGCGACAATGTGGAATAGGATTTCACTGCACCCCATGGCACTGAGATATTTTCCAAATCTCTACTCATACGAAATGTAAGTAGATTGCCAAGTGCCCCTTTAAAACAGCGGGAATTGTGGAGAAAACACCAAGATCTCGATTTTGTCCTCTAATTTCACTTTAACATTGATTTCTGACAACCCTCGCCTACTTTCATCCCCAGGTACCTGTATGATGTCAAGGAGTCAAAGCCCAGATAGTCAATGGTCAGCTATTTTAATACAAGACTAATACACCACACGTCGCTTCTGACATTTTCCCGCGTTCATCCACAAAACGATTAATATCCCGGGTTCTTCAACTAACATTGGCAACATTGACAGAATATGTGGGGTTTGTAAAACCACGATAGGGGTTAATAGCCCTGCTGGTTAAATTCTACGCTGATAATATCTTTATAAGGTTTGTATGACTTCAAATCATACCGCGCTGTTGTATCATATTCGTTTGTTAACCCATTATTCGCGGCTGCAAATTCAGTAACCTGGGATTATAGAGTGAACAAGTTATCCGCAAAAAGAGAATTTAGAGAGTTTTGGTATCAATTTTGATGCATACAGCTTTATTTATTTGATACTATAATGGGACAAACGTCACAGGTAATAAGGCAATCTTCTCCTAATAATGTGTTAATGTCAAATAGTACTTGCTTACGCGGCCTTGAGAAAACTATGTCATTTGAAAGACACACATTTTGTTCAATAATATTTACGGTGTTTTTTCTTCTTTTTTAACACCAATTGTTTTTATTGAGGTAACTTTAAGTTTTGCTAATGAAATTGTTTCATTAACTGTTTATTGGACAATTATTACCACTGCATAGAGCAAAAATGGTATTAGTAATATATTGGATAATTATTTTTAAAATCACAATTCTGATTTTGAAATTTAGTACTGTTGGACATTGTCCAAAATATGTCATGGCTTGAAGGGAATGGTATCACCACTCTATTATGGTTGCTTCTGGTTACAAAATATCTGTAACACTAACAGTGCAGTAAGAAATATTTAACTTTAAACTGGATCTGCAAGCACAAAGATACGCATTTTCTCACGTATGCTATTTAATTTTCTCCGTGTATCATCTTATTGCTTCAATATCTAAATAATATTTCATCTGTTTTGGCAGATATGTCACCTCTGTCATGTTCGAAGAGTTAGATGATGAGCTAGGTGCTCTGTTCAACCCCTTATTATAATGTGCATTGGTTTCAGATTCATTTGCTCCATTTTATTACCTTTATAACCTTTTGCAAGTAAATGGATACTTGTACATGTACGTCAGTCATTTGGCAGACTCTAAGTACCTTTGCGCACAATTAATAAGGCTGAGTAAAAAAAAATACATGTTTCTCGTCCGCGCCCTCCTCATTTTTTGAAGATTTTTCAAATTTCTTTTTATTTTGTAAACTTTCAGATATAACTTGTTGAAAAAGATGTTTCAGAAGTTGAAACTTATTCTACGGCTTTGTAAATGCATAATACATCATTTAAGAAGAGTTTTGTGATCACTAGAGGGGTCTACCTCTCAAAACAATAAAATAAAAAGGGCCTCCTCCTTTTTCTCAGATATCAATCTGTATGTCGAATACCCGAAATATGGTGTCAAATACAGGTATTTAGCGTCGTTTTCCAATAAAAAATAGAAAATAAAAAGCCCCTCATTCTCCTAATTTTTAAAAACCCGGACGAGAAACATGTTTTTATTTTTACTTGGCCTAATCCCATAAAGTTGTGTTTATGATTTACGGAACAATATTTAATTCCAGCGAATCAGTTGTAAGAACGGCCTTCATATTTGTGTTTCTAGATATTATTCTTATATCAAAATGAGGTACAATTTGTAAAACCACATTACTTTTCGTTTTTTCCATACATTCGTGTCCGGATTCGTGTGGGTTTTTATGGTGTTTTCTTTTCTTTTCACTTATTATTATTTCACTTATCTGTTTATGGACTTCAAAAACTTACTGTTTCATATTTCGTACGTTTCTTCCATCATTATAAGCGACATTTTAGTCATAATCAAATAATTTGTCTGACATTTCACGCAGTAGTTGTTCTCCGTACACGCTGGTTTATAGAAGTGCTCATGCCTAGCTAACTGAGAAAAACGTAATTATTTTACTTTGAAGTTATTGATAACTGATAGCCTCTGTATGTAATTGAAAGTGTTCCAACAAATGGCCACCAGCATGTATGCGATGGAGAAAGCTGGTGCATGGTGAGTAAATGGGCTTGTCTGGGTCTTTTAAGTTTATATAGAAACGAATCTAGCTTTTGGGATGAAAATATGGAAGAAATAATAATAAATGTTTTCTATAAAGATGGCTGTTATAAAATTAACTTCCCCCCTTGGATGCTGTGTTACATTGTTGCTGTTTGCAAATGAAAATAGTTTATCCATTTTGATAAACTCCGCTGGTAGTGTAGTGACATGATATTGTGATGTGTATGGTACATTTGTTTGTTGGTGTTATAGTTGTTGTTGTCGTTGTTCTTGTTCTTGTTGTTGTTGGTAGGTGGTGGTATATGTTTAGGTAGGATTGTTAGCTGATTTTTGTACGGTGTATAATATGTAGGGTGTGGGATTAGTGGCCGTGTGTGCGACGTTGTGTGTGGCGTACACGTATTATGTTTAGCTTATCTTCCGTAGGAACTCGACAACAACCCAAATAGAAGAGATGATGGCTCCCACTACCACAATCCCTGTCTTCGTCAAGCTGGCACAACTTAGGCTAATTTCTACAAACTTTTACGTCTTTGTAAGACTCGCGCCCTGACAATCCTTTTTGGACGGTACAATATTTGCTCTAGCCTTTTGGGTAACAAGAAAGGACTAACTAATTCCAGTCTCCAACATTAATGTTGGGGAGTATTATTTTGTAGGACATATCTCTTACCTTTACTCGTTAATTCAGCTATGAGTACCATAAGCAGTGTCAGCGATACAAACGTCAATACGAGACTAATCAATATCAGGCATCTTTCTAGTCTTGTCTTTCTTTGGTACCAAGATGGCTGCTTGAAATAGATCGCCTTGGCGGTCACTGTCACTTCCTCCATGCTGGGTCAAAGTTGAAAATGGTCAGTTGTGAAGACGGGTAAGGGACTTAACAACAGAAATAATCATGCATTCAACGGCACTGAAATTTATAAAAAAAAGACAAGAAGAGAAGTGTTTAGATAAATCTTTGTTTGGAATCAAAATGGCTGATTGAAAATGAAATACCTCCGCACAACTGCGCACAACTGAACAGTTTTGTTTTCATATCCGATATCATAATAATGATAAAATGAGCTAATATAACATTTAGTAGATATCAGTATACATTCAAGTATTAAACTTAAAGTTAGTGAAGACGTTTCTGGGAAGTCCAAGGTAAAAAATAATTATTAAATACAGACAAAAATGGCCCAAAATAAATATCATCTGCCTATCATTTTGATGCTACTGAAACGCTTGTTCCTTGAGAATTAACATTGGATCATCTTGAAGTGGTCATAATTGCATGGCATTTGTATAACATTAATTTAGCCTGTACAAGTCGTCAAATATTATTTCATTTTATTTGTCAGAAACATGGGTATCTTTAAACAATTATCGAAGAACCTAACAGTAGCTTTCAAAGTCCTTTTTCTCTACTGGTTCAAATATACAGTTTCAATGACAATAAACATTGATTTTTTGCGATGTGGATTGGCATTTCTTGGACGATATTCCATTCTTAACATTTAAAAAAAATTAACATTTTTTAACATTTTTAAATTTTGTTTTTAATTCTTAACATTTTTTAACATTTCTTAAAAGAGCTTACGATGCAGCAAAAGCGCATGAATTTGTAGCTTTTAAACGTGATTTGAAGGGAATTAGTAAATCACCAAACTTGTTTCTGGTAAAAGTTACGTACCTGGGAATTGTTGCAGAAAATACTAGGTACCTGAAAAACACTTAATTATTGAGCGCACTATAGGTCATTACAATAGAGTTGCATTTGAAATTTTAATAAAAATAATGGTTTCTTAACACTCCGAATTGATTTGTATAACACTGAATAAAGATTGTATTCAAATTTAAAGAAAGGTGGTTGAATCTTTTAAGTCTTTTTAAATTTACAAAGATCTGGTACTTTAATAAAATATCTAAAGGCTTTGTAAAATAAAATAAAATCCCTGGAAAATGTGTGAGCTATCAATGATTACCGACGAGTAAAAGACTATTAGCTTTAGTGCGATATAAGTTAACTAAACAATAAGCAAATTTACCTTTGGGATTCGAGTTCGCTATATGTACTTACGCTGTGAGTATCTTTTTTTTCACTCCAAAAACTGGTAATCTAGAAACTGTGGTACAGTATAATTAAACTTCTACACACCCACATAGACTGATTCTATAGATTTATTTTGATGATTGATACAGGAAATACCGACACACACCCACACACCATAATTATGCATGTGTACTTTTTAAATGACCCTTTTGCAGATACTATAAATTGAACTGATAGTCTTTGCTTGCTTGCTTGCTTGCTTATTTCGGGTGGTTCCCCGAACCACGACAGCTCTCCATATCCTTCTGTCCTGCATCGTCAGATGCTTCCAGTCCGGTGTCTTGCTTGAGTACATCTACATATGTAAGAGGTGGTCTACCATGGTTTCTTGTTCCATGTTTGGGTGCCCAGTTTATCAGGTTGGCGACAGGTTTACACTTGCTCCTGAAGCAGTGGCCAGCGAAGCCTGTTCTCCTTTCTCTAATCTTCTCTGAGAGCCTTGGGAGGTCTCCATACAACTCTTTGTTGCTTATGTGCTGCTTCCAATGGATGTTGTACACTGCCCTAAGCATACGAGTGTAACAGCCATTCAGCTCTTTAGATAGTTTGGGAGTTATGGTCCAGGCTTCACATCCGTACGTTAACACAGACTCCACTGTTGCAATGAAGACCCGCAGTTTGAAATTCTTTGGTAGAGCAGACTTCCAGATCTTACTTAGGCTGTTGCATGCTCTCCAAGCGGCTGCCTTGCGTGCTTTGACATCATGCTCTGTGCTAGCCTTTCATGCTCCGAGATATTTAAAATCTTTCACCTCATGTAGCTTTGTACCATTATTTGTGGTACAAAGTCTTTAATTGTATAATAACGGTAACATGGTAAATTCTCCCTCGTAGTTAAAAGGAAGGAATAGAGGAAGGAAGGAAGGAACAATGAAGGAAGGACGGAACAATGAAAGAAGGAAGGAAGGAACAATGAAAGAAGGAAGGAAGGAAGGAAGGGGGAGGGAGGGAGGGAGGAAAGAGGGGGGAGGACGAGGAAGGAAGGAAGGAAGGAAGAAAAGAGATGGAGAGAAAACGTGTTATCTCCACCCCGTTCTGAACCACCGACCCCTCGGGTGCGGAGAACAAGACCGGGATAGCAAGCCACGAGTGTGAACATTACCCAGCTAGTGCTTGGTATCTCCATCGCTTTAAAAGGTAGTATTTTGTAGTGTGCTGTACCGTTAGGATTATTTAAGGCTTCAATGAAGCAACCAATCACAAGAGTACTAATAACAGTGACCAATCACAAGAGTACTGTTCAAAGGTATTTTACTTTATAAGCATAACTTTCCCTTCAGTAGTAATAAGGCCTTCCAGGACGTTTACTTCCGGGTCACAAGGTCAAAGGTCAACCAAGTCAAAGGTCACTTCCGGGTCATGGGTCATGAAGTCAACCGGAGGTGGTCAAAAGGTCAACCGGAAGTGGTCAAAGGTCAACCGGAAGTACCGCCATTTTGAAAGGTCAACCGGAAGTGCCGCCATTTTGAAAAGGTCAACCTGAAATACCGCCATTTTGAAAAATGTCTAAATCAAAATTTCGAAAAAAAAAATTTCAAAAAAAAATTTCGAAAAAAAAATTTCAAAAAAATTTTTAAAAAAAAAAAATCATGAGGACGCGGCTAATTGCCACAGATGAATATGAATGAGCGAATATAAATAAAATACCGCCATTTTGAACCGAGAAGTTGATTTTTTTACCAGCGTTCATATTTAGGGACGTATTTAGGGATGTTAATATTTAGGGACGGTGATATGAGTCAATGAGCATTGAAATGAGCATTGAAATGAGCGAATGAGCATTGAAATGAGCGAATGAGCATTGAAATGAGCAAATGAGCATTGAAATGAGCAAATGAGCAGGAAAATGAGCAAATGAGCGGGACAATGAGCAAATGAGCATGGAAATGAGCAAATGAGCATCGAAATGAGCAGGAAAATGAGCAAATGAGCATGGAAATGAGCAAATGAGCGACGAAATGAGTCAATGAAGAGTGAAATGCGTCAATGAGCATGTCATTGAGCGGGAAAATGAGCAAATGAGCATGGAAATGAGCAAATGAGCATCGAAATGAGCAGGAAAATCGACGCTGTTTACGACGCAATTTACGCATTTTGACGCAATCTACAACGCTTTGACGCATTTTGATGCGCGATCGACGCAATTTACGACGCAATTTACGCATTTTGACGCAATCTACAACGCTTTGACGCATTTCGTCGCGTAATCGACGCAATTAGTAACGCTTTGACGCAATTTACGACGCAGTGATGCATTTTTGACGCGATTCGTTACGCTTTGACGCATTTCATGACGCATTTTGACGCGATTCGTTACGCTTTGACGCATTTTGTTACGCAATTGATGCATTTTGACGCATTTGTACATTTTGTTGTATATTTGGTAGTGATGGAAAGGGAGAGGAGAACCGGTTCTAACCGGTTTTATCCGGTTCTATGTATAGCATTGCCCCGCTCATTGACTCATTTCCCTGATCATTTACTCATTTACACGCTCATTGACTCAATGACATGCTCATTTGCTCATTTCGCCGCTCATTTACTCGTTTACACGCTCATTTGCTCATTTCCATGCTCATTTGCTCATTTCCCCGCTCATTTGCTCATTTCAATGCTTATTTGCTCATTTCAATGCTCATACCCCGCTCATTTAGACGCTCATTTACTCAATGACATGCTCATTGACGCATTTCACTCCTCATTGACTCATTTCGTCGCTCATTTGCTCATTTCCATGCTCATTTGCTCATTTCCCTGCTCATTTCGATGCTCATTTGCTCATTTCCATGCTCATTTTCCCGCTCATTTTCCCGCTCATTTGCTCATTTCAATGCTCATTTGCTCATTTCAATGCTCATTCGCTCATTTCAATGCTCATTCGCTCATTTCAATGCTCATTGACTCATATCACCGTCCCTAAATATTAACATCCCTAAATACGTCCCTAAATATGAACGCTGGTAAAAAAATCAACTTTTAAAAAGTTCATTTCAAAATGGCGGCACTTCCGGTTGACCTTTCAAAATGGCGGTACTTCCGGTTGACCTTTGACCACTTCCGGTTGACCTTTTGACCACCTCCGGTTGACTTCGTGACCCATGACCCGGAAGTGACCTTTGACCTTTGACTTGGTTGACCTTTGACCTTGTGACCCGGAAGTTAACGTCCTGGAAGGCCTTATTACTACTGAAGGGAAAGTTATGCTTATAAAGTAAAATACCTTTGAACAGTACTCTTGTGATTGGTCACTGTTACCTTAACTACTGAGCCATATTTTGTAACACGGACTACGATTATAAACGTCATATTTATATATGTCCAAAGGAAGATTTTGCGCCTTAAAAGAACCATTCATTATTATACCGATATATTTGGTACCAATGTATAGCTATGGGTCTCCTCTATCCAGTGATTCCAAAATAAGTACAAACATTCCCCATATAATGTCGCTATATCGTCGTAATGTGAGAGTCCCCATGCAAATTTGGGAAATTCTGGCAAAATTGATTTTCGGCTAAAAATGCAATTTTCACCAAATTTTCAAAATCAATATTTCAACCTAACTAACAGGAAAAGGATAGTAGCTCTTTGAATAATTTTACAAGAGCGAAATGAAAATCATTGATTTTACTGTAGAAACCAATGGGCCTCACCAACCCCCTCTATGGTCATCTTTGATGGCCGGTCCTACCACCGGGTAAGGTGCTGGGGTAAAATAAGAGAGAGAAAAAAATGAGAGAAAAGGATGGATCTACGATTAGCTTAGGTCGTGTGTGCGTAAAAAATGGTATATCATTTGACTTCAAACGATATCCAGAAGCGGGGTTATGATTTGTTAAACTTTGCTTTTTCAACAATATGGTACCTTATTTCGGTTCTACCTGTGTCTCTTTTTCGCAATAAATATCAAACAGTCATAATTGGCGGTGATTTCAAATCATCCCCAAGTCAACGAGGTTCAGGAATGTCCTCTCATTGTTAATTATTGGTTATACGCTGGCGAAGTTACGTAATAAATCGGATTAACTACCATAGCAATAGGTTCAAACAATTATAAATATATCGCGCTGCACTACAAGCAGGTTACACGCATCACCTGTGTATGCTGCATACATAGATTAAATACAATACCGGTCTTTTCAAAGATACTAATCTTGTGCGAGTGATCAGCATGATATGGTTCAAATTCTATAGACATAGGTAGAAGATTATTGTCCTCTTCAACAATAAGATTATTGATTGGTTTAAAAGGTATTTGACTGGCATCAGCAAAATGAGATACATGTAGCACCAACTTGAAGTACCTATGAATACGACCTTCATGCACATTTTACACTGTAACTCAGAATACAATTTGCCGACTTAACGGCTGGTTTGTGGTGGACGGTCACAAATATAAAAAATACATTTACATGCATAATTTGTTTCAAAAGTTTTACAGTACAGAGCAGCTGCTGTGTTTTTAGTTTTGGTACTTTTATCGGTCAAGAATATGCAAATTTGTGTAAATTAGGACGTTTTTCTAACAATGAACACTATATATTTCCTCAGAAAAAGTACATTTTCAGAAAAATTAGCCTTTTAGCTACAATATAAGACCAAAATCACATACTTGACATGATTTTTAAATATTGACAATTTGGGCGAGCTTGCTTGGAATTGAACAGGTATTGAAAAACTCTCAACATACAGTAATGTCTTCAATAAAATTGTCCTTTTTGCCATCTTACATAATTCTAAAAATGTATCGTATTTCATGTTGTGTGGAATGTTTGATGCTATACTATAATACATGGGCTAAAACATTAATAAGCCGAGATCATTTGGCTAAGCTAGCGTAAGATTACTGTTGTCAGAAACCCACCTGCCTTTGTTATTCATTAATACATTTTTTTAATGGAACATTGTACCCGAGTAAAATAAAATGATAATGTGGTATAAGAATAAGAGATCTACTATGTGACTTGCAGCTTACAATGTGAAATGAATGAAATGAATTATTACGAAAAGAGGTCACGGCCAAACATGTCCAAACCATATACTTTTTGAGTTTAGTTTTCGAATTATAAGAATTTCATGAAAATACCTAATTTTCAATCCGTTCTACGGATTCAAATATCAATCAATGATCTGTACTTGGAGTGCCAAGCGTGAGACGTCATTTGTCGTTGCGAGGGGCTGGCAAGAATTTTTTTTGGCGAGCTGAAAGGGGGGGCACGCAGTTTTTGGCAAGCCGAGAAGAGGGGACAAGCGATTTTGGCACACATTTATGGGGCGCCTTTTAAATAAAACGCTCTAAAAAGGCTTTAATAGGAAAACAGTACGGAAACGCTTACATATGCAAATTTTCCTGCTCGCTGCGCTCGCAACATGTATCCACACCATTTAAAGTTCGTAAATTGGGATCCCAAAAATTTGGCATGCGCAAGGGGGGGGGCAAAGAATTTTTGGCAGGCCGAGAGGGGGGCAAGCGATTTTTGGCGAGCCGTTTGAAATTCCCCCCCCACCGTACCCCTGGGGGCTCATAATAATTGCACAGCCCCTGAATAGATTAAAAATGACATGTGGTGTCATTTTCAAATTATAATAGTCCCAATTCTAGAATGGAGATGTCAATTGTCAAAATTCTAAAAAGTATGTGATATATGTTTTGTTCCCCTGCATTGACTCAGGTATTAGAATACCACCAACCCCCTCCCCTCGCCCCCCCAATTAACGTTTCCGACGGTGCAGGTCTATTTACATGATTTAGGAACACTTTATACATGTACATGACTTATGCTCACTTATTACTCGTGGGCCAAGATATCAATATATATCTGCAGTTATCAATCTAATGGTACAATCATTGTGTCCAATTAACCAATGGAACCGTACCACCACAAAACAATGGTACCGTACCTCGAAACAATGGTACCGTACATCGAAACAATGGTACCGTACATCGAAACAATGGTACCGTACATCGAAACAATGGAACAGCCTGGCGGCAAATAAATGCGACACAAAAAGATCAAATCATTACGTAATGTATTCTTTATACATGTAAATAAACGTATCAATAAATTTTACAACATACACAACAGGCATGTATTGATTGAATAATTCTCCTTCTCTGCGAGTTACCTGTGGTTTGGTTAAAGGGCAGGTCTATTGCAAAAACAAGTTTATCTCTATTCGTAGAAAATAATTATTACATTACAAGTTGACACTCGTTTCAATTTTTTTATGCGTATTTCTCCTGAAGAAAGAGAAATTGTGTGGGTAAAGTTCGGGCTCGTACGTGTTCTTCCCCCGTTTGAAGCGAAATTAATTTTCAAGGCAGCGGCTGATGACGTAAGTAAATGAAGCGGGGACAGTATCATGCTCTCATTTACTTGTGTGATCACTTTGACAAGTTTGACATTAGCAACAATTGTTGTACTATTATTTACCATAACAATGCTGCATAACAATATGCAGACTATTGTTCTCATTTGGGAAACAAAGCGTCACACAGTATTGTTACTATGCGTTTGCTTTGTAATACTAATATTTCATCCAACTGAAACTATAATAACTATAGCATTGCAATATCGCACAGGGAAATCAGATACATGAGTTTGTGGACTTAACACGGTTTATATGCTAGTCTCAGATTGATCACGCTGAAATTCTAAACTCAAATTATTTTTTTATTTTTTAGCCCAAATATGACTCATGGTATTGATATACATATGAATTGTAATATCACAATTTACTAATATATAAAAAAAGAAGCGGCTGATTTTAACCATATGTTTAAAAACCATTAAATTTGTAATACTTAATTCAGAGGTTTTTTCGGTGAACAACAACAGTATACGTTTTGTGCATTGAGAATGTTTATACCGGGTGTCCCAAAAGTAACTTAACATTGTGAATTTGCCATAACTTGCGTTGGGTTAATAGTGTTGTTACAAAAATTGCACAGTATGTAGATAATTCTTTTAGAAATGTTATGATATCAAACATGCCTATGTGGTCATGATCCTTTGGCATGAAATTAACGGATATCTACCGTACCGTAAAACCCACTTTTATAATCGCGAAATAAGTCTCGTCATTTGAGACGTGATAACACGATATAACGTGTTATCGTTTTAAAATCTGTTTTGTTTAATTTTGCTGTGTTTGTTTGATTGTTTGTTTGTTTTCAATGCGTACTCTTCATTTCCTTTTTATCTGGATTTTATATGGAAACTGTTTAAGATCTTTTCTGAGGATTCGATGAACAGTTGTACGCGGTACGTTGTTCTATATTAAAAGTCGACATACTGATCGTCTTGGGCATTTCGCCACCGCTCTTCGTATGACATCGATGTTTGTAGCCGATCTTCCTGTTCTTAAACGTCCTGCCCGAGATAGATCATGAACAGATCCAGTTGATAGGAATTTCAGCACCAGCTGCTTGATTGTATTTCGGCTGGGTGCATACATTAAAATGTTCCTTAAACTTTGCTTGAGTGAGTTTGTCCGACGTTGTCTCGGCAACGAACCATACCATCTGAATCCGTTGATCTATAGGAAATTCATCTTCACTTAAATTGTTTTAAAGTAAAGTTTAATATTGTCAATATATCCTAATTATAATCTAAAACAGCAGTCACGCTTACGCTAGGCCATGTAATCCATGAATGTTCTTACCTAAATGTAGCTTGTGCAGTGAGTGAACCAACTCTATTATTCAGGGAAGCACATCATTCATGTGCTTGAACAAAGAACATATGAACTTGCTTTTGTGGGTTTGATACACACATGTGTACAGTCGCACAGAAAGGTCAAGGGGTCATCAATAATGCTGTTTTTGGTATCAGAATAATTCTAAAAGATCAATCTATGTGAATATGTTCTCCATTTTGGTATGAAGTAGGTAATATTTGGTATGAAGTAGGTAATATTTGAGATATGACAAATTCACAATGTTAAGTTACCTTTCTCGCAAAGCAGGCACAGTCATTTTATGACGTCAACTTTTTTCTAGGTCAAATCTGTCTCGTTCGAAGGAACTCATCGCTTAAGTTGGTTTTTGCGGAATATCAATTTTAAACGTCTTATTTTCTCAAAAAAAAAGAGTAATTTTCATTGTCCTCATAAATTATTAGCTTGCCAATGATATGATGTTGTCCAAGCAATATATATGACCTTTAAGTAATATATAGAATTCATCTTTTAACGTCGTGTCAAAATGTTCCAAGTTTGAAAATAATGATGGGTCACATTTGATCCCTCTAGCTAGTACATTAGTCATGAATATCGACTGCGGTTGTAAGTGGTGTACTTTCACTTGATCCTTTTTTGCGCTTAGAGTCATGCATTAAGCCATCATACGTCTGCTTCTTTTTCGTACCGGTGGTCTCTGCACAGACCCTAGGGTCTCTGGTCTCTGGGTCAATCTCGCCATTGTATGTATTGCAAGAGAACTGCTTCAATTTCGCACCGGTGGTTTCAGAAATCGCAACTTGCGACTGAACTTGTGAGTGAATGCCTTGATGTTCCATAGAAGATTTCATTAGCTGATCATGATACCTCTTTCCTTTACTGGTGGAGGAATCCGTAATGAACATATCCATTACTATCATCAGGATTTCTTGCAGTGCGCCAAATGCAGCTAAGCCAGCGGCAACATAGGAAAGCGTTGGCATATTCGTTGCTCCAGCAACTATGCCTACTGCCACAGAAGCCACCAAACATAAAGCTGTAAATATTCGGTAACAACCTCTCACCCACTTATCCAACTTATTCCACCGTCGGAACAACTCATTGTCCTGATGCTCAGTGTCTATTTGGTCCCATTTGGTGTGTATATGCTTAGGTACAGCTAAGATTGCGTGATCATGTCCGTTTCTTCCCTTTACATGTGTCCACGGATTGTTGATTTTCTTTTCGATAGCCGTATGATCATCATCAGGTGCTTTGCATGTTTGTGCTGTTCCAGAAGACATGTAAACGTGGTCGATAGTTAGGGATGGCGGAGGTGTTTCTTGATCCATGTTCAAAATTGTCGTACTCTGTGAAGTCTATACTATATACTTCAATGCACCAGAGCAATTTTAACCATACAGTCACAACAACATTTATATTCAATGCAAGAATATAGGATATGAACAAATAATTAGGAAGTCAGTGTGAAATTTATTGACCCAGAACGTTTTATTCATGTCATAATATGGTTATGCACTTGAACTTTATCAATACAAAGCGTAAAAAACATTGTATCCACTAAAGTGACGTGCAAAACTAACCGTTATTTCTTAAAGGTTCGTGATCCACGGTTTTACCCCCGCCTCTCCTTAACTTATACAATCAGAACCTGAGACCACATCGTGAGTTTTCCTGTTTTCTGTATAATACACTCCGTATAACTTAACTCTGACTTTTAATTTTTTTTACAACTTAAACCTGGAGATCAAGATACATGACAATTACAGAAATTAAATAAAATCTACATCCGATACTTCAGAAATGTTTAAATTGAATATATAGTTGATAAGGGTCATACACTCATAGAAATTGTTCGTTGGCATTACTCAGTAAGTTTATGTAAGTCGTTGCGTCAACTTTCCGAGTAATGCCAACGCGTACAATTTTGAGTAACGCTGACTCGATATCATTATGTTGGTCGCACTCATTTGCACTTATTTTATTGAGTTGTTACAACTCAGAAAATGAAACTAGGTTAGCATAATTTTCTAGAGGTATGCTATAGTATACAAAATTTTGCACTGATTACAAAAACAAATATTTGAATACTGCTAATTGTGCAGAAAAGTAACAAAGTACCAAATTGGAATAACTCAAAACAATAAGTACCAGTAACTTAATATGAACGTGTTACATCAACTTACATGTTGAGTTACAATAACTCAACTAATTGGTTCTTTGAACCTTGTTTATTTTTCTAAGTTCCCTGAACTTGAATTCAGAAGTTGACATTACTTAAAAAGTTGACGCAACGACTTACATCAACTTTTTAAGTAATGCCAACAAAGTTGATTAGTTGACGGAACTTTTTGAGCTTTTTCAGCATTTTCTAAGTTCGGATAACTAAAATGAATTTTGTTTTGGCAACTTTTACACTATTTTTGAGTTGTCCAAACTTAGTCCTTTTGAATTGCGCCAACAAGGCGAACAAGTCATTTCTATGAGTGTATGTATGGAGGTTTTCAGCATGACTAATACATTAAGCCAAAAAAGAAACTTATAAAATTTCACAAGGTCATATCTTAAAATCCTGTGCATCAAAATGAACCAAAATTACATACAGGATTAATACTCTACTCTAAACTCATGTCAGTAACCAAGCAGTTGTGCAACTGACACAACAGCAAAATGCATTGACATTGAACAGCTTCCTGGACCACATTCACAGCCCAATAAAAGGCACCCAGCACAAGAAATCTGGGAGTAAGTGGAATAGTGTAGAACAAGACCTGTTTCTCGAAGAAAGTGCATGAAAAGCAGAAATCAGCCCCGTTCCACATTATTCCACTTACTCTTAGGAAATGGTCATCTGTGTAAGGATCTTATATGCATTCTCGCAGATTTCTTGTGCTGGGTGCCAATTATTGAACTGTGTGAAAGTAGCATATCCAATATTTTGATCGTAGACTTACTACCCCCCCCCCCCCACCTTCCCTCTGTGGCTCCGGATTAAAAAATAAATAACTAACCCCCTTTAAATAATGCCCATTATTAAAAAACGGGCTATTGTATTACAAATCTATAAAATGCGTTGAAAGCAGAATTTATTTCTGCGCATTTTGACACCTAATTTGATACGATAGCCAAGAAAACAATAAAACACCGGTCAATTTAATGTAGTGAGGTCCATATTTGAATGTTGCACTTACAACAATACAAAAACACTCAGATATCATTACACAGATTTACTTCCATTATACTGAATACAAATTAATAGAATTTACTGCAACTTTCAAATCTTGGGTTACATTGATTTAAATGTACGCTGTGATGTCAATATTTAGTCAATTGCTACAATTGAGGTGTCCAAATGTACAGAAAACGAATTCTGCTTCTAACGCATTTTACAGATTTGTAATACAATCACCCATTTTTGTATAATGGCCATTATTTAAGGGGGTAGTTTCTTTCTTTGAGATGTTTATGTATATTTTTTATAGGAAAGTATTTGTCTGGGTTTTTTTATTGTGGAAATAAAGGTGAAGTTGAGACTACGAGTATACATTAGATATTGGAAACACAGACTCTTTGCCATGGACCACCCTCCCATTCTTATACACATCATGCAGTAATGTGTTAACACGCATTTGATTATCAATGGGGGCATACTGAGGTGTTTATTTCTCCTAAACAGGTGTAAACGACAATGAACTTGTGAATAGATGGTACAAAGCGATCTCTATACACTGGGTTAATACGAAAAAAGCAGCTGGCAAAATATGTTCCTGTACAACTACCCTTTCTAAAATCTTTTAACACATTAAATATACGTGTGCTTGGTATCTTAAAAACGCGATGATGCCGAGTATTTTGAGGATTGTTTCTCAGTATCTGATATTCAGATATTTATGTAGAGACATTCCTTTAACTATTTAAGTGGTATACATATTTTGACATTAAATGGATATTAAAAACTTTGGGGGTATAAATACTTGTTATACGCATATTTTATACGTGGTTCAAATGAAGCCAATTTTGCGTAAAATTGCCGGGAAAAAGTGGAAATGTTCGTAATCACGGGCTTTTACTGGGGGAACTGGGGATAGAGTTCTGACTGAGGGAATCATCCATGCACGTGGCGGAACCACATAGGCCTAGTCACGGATTTCAGTTAGGCGCAAATTCGACGTGCGAATGGCGTAATTGACGCAAAAGTGCCGTTTGTTTAAAGAATCCTGGTATTGACTATAGTACTCGCTGCATAAATATACAGACTTGAATCTGGATCTTCTGAGGAACAATACGGTTATTAACCTCACAGGGACCAATCGCATATACAAATAAGAGATCCTGTCTGTGTTTGTGAGTCCTTATTGTTATAGTGCTTATGTACTTACGGGAATCTTCTTCGCAATAATGATATTTCGTACATGAAGATATTTGGTAAATACCACAATGTAATATTATGATAGAAAAGAGAGGATGGTGGTGCAGAATCATTATTACAAACCTTTCGACCAAACAAATGTGACAACCCCATAGGCACTAAGGTAATGAGTATAACGAATCAAAATATCGCTGTTAGATCTCTCACCCATAGCTTAATTCCCTTCAGCCCTACTGACGATTCTTACACATCCAATTTCTCACTGGGTGTACTCTGGAGCTACTCCGGATTACCCCCAGGGCTATATATATGTGATAATACATCCTTTTTTGTCCAATCAAAGTAAACATCTCAAAGTAAGTAATTACTTCCCCCCTTTAAATAATGGCCATTATTAAAAACCGGGCTATTGTATTACAAATCTGTAAAATGCGTTGGAAGCAGAGTTTATTTCTGCGCATTTTGACACCTCATTTGATGCAATACCCCAGAAAACAATAAAACACCGGTCAATTTAATGTAGTGAGATCCAGATTTGAAAGTTGCACTTACAAAAATACAAAAACACTCAGATATCATTACACAGATTTCCTTCCATTATACTGAATACAGATCAATAGAATTTACTGCAATTTTTACAATTTTGGGTTAAATTGATTTTAATGTACGCTGTATAATATTTAGACAATTGTTACAAATGAGGTGTCAAAATGTGCAGAAATAAATTCTGCTTCCAACGCGTGTTGCCCCACAACCTTTTTCAGGTTTTTCATTGATGCCACTCTAATATTAATCAGGCCCACTTTTGTCCTGTCTCTTGCCTATCACAAAGTTGATTGTTCTACCGTGATCACATTTGACTGTCAACAGTGGGCTTGTGATCGGATACACTTCTTACACTGCAAAAACAAGTGTTAATAGATTAACACTATTTGAGCAACACTTTTTAAACACGTTAAACCGTTAATATATTAACATTTATGTTAAAATATTAACAATTGTGTGTTAAAATATAAACACAAATGTTAATATTTGAACACATTAACGGTTTAACGTGTTTAAAAAGTAACACTTAATATATTAACACTTGTTTTTGGAAAGTGGTGTTAACATGTTAAAGCATTTAAAAATGAACATCCTCATTTAATCATAGTGTTAATGTGTTAATAAAAGTGTTAATATTTTAACACATAATTGTTAATATTTTAACACAAATGTTAATATTTTAACACATTAACGGTTTAACATGTTTAAAAAGTGTTGCTCAAATAGTGTTAATGTATTAACACTTGTTTTTGCAGTGCAGTTTTGTATGTAAATTGTTTCGCTAATTCTGGCATTTGTCATTATATTATGTATTATTGAAATTGTGAAATAAATGTTTCTTGATATTAATACATTTTGATTTAAGCACATTATGCATAAACTTTGCCACATTGAGGTCATAATACTTTTTTAACAGTTTAGAAAGAGGTAAATTATTTTGACATGTCACGTGGTTTATTACTGTCATTTAGCGCCTTCCAAGACCCACTGCTGGTATCAGAATTGTATACACATTTTATTTGGGTTGTTTATTTCACTATCCAGCATCAGAAAGAGCATGTGACGACATATTAACATAAAACAGCCCAAACACTATCACAGACAATCATGTACCTTTGAGTAGTGTGTTAGAGCCTAATAAAGAATTACCGATAATTTTCTGCTGTTTTTGTCAAAATGTTTCTTCCACTTTCATTTTGTACTGTAATTAATCGTAAAGATTTTGTTCTTAGGAATATGTCACATTAAGGGCTGGGGTATGAACGTTTGGACAGTATTTATTGTGGGACATCAGAGCACATCAGACATATCGAATTGCATTCTGAATACGAAGAATGTCATTCTGATATCAAATAATTTTGATTTTTTGAAATTCGCAATTTAATACACATTTTATGGCAAATCATTAAAAATTGATATTTTTGATATTTAACAGTACTTGAAGTAAACTTTATAAATCTGATGATTTATACTTAAAGTGTATGTAGGTGGGATAAAAAGCCGACGATCAATTGAAAATTTTGACCTTTCGTATTGAAGATATGGATTTTTTTTCCCAAAACACCAAAAAAATTAGGTCTTTTAGGGAAAGAAATCCATATCTTCAATATGAAAGGTCAAATTTTTCAATTGACCGTCGGCTTTTCCTCCCAGCTACATACACTTTAAGAATATGTCATTAGATTTATAAAATTTACTTCGAGGACTATTATATATCAAAAAATGTGAAAAATATCAAATTTTAATAATTTGTCATAAAATTTGTATTATATCGTGAATTTCAAAAAATGAAAATTATTTGATATCAGAAAGAAATTTTCGTATTCAATTCGATAGGTCCGATGTGCTCTCATGTCCCACAAAAAATGCTGTCGAAACGCTCAAAACGCTCATTCCAGTTCCCTTAATAGAAGAACATATTTAAAACTTCAGTCTACCCCCACAAAATCCAGTGAACGTGACTTCAAGGCATCGCCGCGTCAAAAGTAAATAAATTATATAATAACTGATATTACCAAATTACAGATCCTTAAGAGTTTTATATACGCCAAAAGCTCTACATATGAGTATATTCATATGTTTTTATGAGATTTTCAAAAATTGCTAGAAGAAAAACAAGTCATAAGAGCGTTAAATAAATTAAATATTGCAAAGATCCATAAAGTAAGGTTAAACAATTCAAAACATATGAATTTGCAAAAAGTTTTCAATGATCGAAGAAACTACCCAGCAAACACAAAAACGTTTTTAAAACGTTTAAAATAAGTTATATTTTGGGTTTTGGTTTAGGTAAAAACGTTTTAATAACATTGAAATTTCGGGTTATATAAAGGTCATGAAATTGTTTTAAAACGTTTTGTATGAAAACACACTACAACAATATTTTTAAAATGTTTTCGAAATGTCATTGTAAACTATTTTTGCACCCAGTCAACATTATGTTAAAATATTTGCACCCAGCAAACACAGAAATGTTCTTAAAATGTTTTTTACAAAACGTTTTAATAACATTTAAATGTCGGGTTTTATAAAGGTCGTGAAAACATTTTAAAAACGTTATTGTAAATATTTTGGGCAAACATTTTTATAAAATATCTTTTCAACTCCAAAATAACATTCTGTTTAGAATGATTTGTACCAAGATTTCAAAAATGTTTTTGGAATGTTATTAAAACGTTTTTATACCCCCCGACATTTAAATGTTTTCTGTAAAACATTTGTGTTTGCTGTGCAGGATAAGTTACCAACAAATGTTTTTTAATGTTATGCAAACGTTTTATACCATTAATGTACCCTTTATATAACCCGACATTTAAACGTCTTCTGACAACCTTTTATAAACTTTTTGCGAATGATGTTTTGTGTTTGCTGGGTATAGTTTGTTCGTTGTGATATTATATCGTGATTTAAAGCCATAATGTACGATTTCCATTCAATTTTGTTATTCTTTACCCAAAATATATTTTCTCCGGTATTTTCTCAGTTGTTATACAGACACAACACATTTGGCTGATTCCATTTAAGTTAAATGTTTATCATAAATATCAGATTTGGAAAAAGAATAACCAAATTTAATTAAAATAATGCATTTAAAGACAATTGATTTTCATTTTAATTTTGCCTTTTCTCTAAGCATACAAAATGGAACTGTTTCAGCAAATGAGGCGCTACAGAATGGCTGTTCCATAAACAACTGAAGAATGAACTTGATCATGCATTTGTTTGTTCAGGAGTTTGCTGATGATGAAGACAAGGACAAGAGGTTTTGGCAAACAAGCAAGCAAACCAACAGATGTACGGACTAATAGAATTGGATCATTTATCGTCAATTGTATTCAAAATAATCTGCCAATCTTTGGTGAGGTGCTTCCTTTCTACTGTTTTCATAATGGAAAGCTCTTGAATTCAAATCTTATTGACTTTTGCTAGGGTTAGGCCCTATATCATCTAGATTATTTTAATCTATTATAGCGTGTATTTTGAGTAAAAATATAATTGTTAAAATACAAAGAGATATTTGATATAATAAAAATAATAATGTTATCGAGTCACTTAAGGATGATACCAATCTAAGATCACAATTATATATAACACAGAAATAAATTTATTCATTATTATTTTCAAAGTCAAAACGTCGTAAAATTGTACTTACAGTCCGTCATTTCTGCTTCCTTTCTTCCTCCAACTCTCATATCGATGCCAATAATCCAACAGGTCAATTAAACAATAGGCTATGAAGTGAATCGTTATCACCAATCAGAAGAGACGGCCAAGTTTCATCCAGAGACAGAAAAGTACACAGTTCAAACAAATATTTAATTTTTTTCCCGCAGGAAAAATTTTCGCAGGAAACGGCTCAAAATGAAAATGCAAAAGCCAAAATTAAATTTTAATGCTTTCTGTGACAATTCAGTGAGTAAGAAAAATTCCCAGGGAGAAAAGTACAATGAATAGTAACTGATGGGGTTAACCGATAAGGTAGCACACTGACATAAGATTGACTGCGATTTTTATCGTAGGCAGCAGATTTAATAACACCTCACTTGACCGTCAAATTCGTAAGAGACAATCTCTCCATGGAAAAATATACTGTTTTAAGCCACAGAAGTTGACTCAACTCAGTTTTTTGCAATTTGTCAGAATTTATGTCACAACCTCGGTGGGACGTGCGATGTCGTCGCTGCGAAGCGTTCTAAACAATAATGACTTTAAAGCAGGCAAACCAACTACTACGCGTACAGCTCAGTCAGATAAAATCCTTATGCTATGGAGATACTCAGGGTGATCCAATCAATGTTGAATAGGTGTATTATATTCGGATATGATTTTAACATATTAAGGGATCTGGAATGAGCGTTTTGAGCGTTTCGACAGTATTTTTTGTGGGACATGAGAGCACATCAGACATACCGAATTGCATTCTGAATACGAAGAATGTCTTTCTGATATCAAATAATTTTCATTTTTGAAATTCACGATATAATACAAATTTTATGACAAATTATTAAAATTTGATATTTTTCACATTTTTGATATATAACAGTCCTCGAAGTAAATTTTATAAATCTAATGATATATTCTTAAAGTGTATGTAGCTGGGAGGAAAAAGCCGACGATCAATTGAAAATTTTGACCTTTCATATTGAAGATATGGATTTTTTCCCAAAAGACCTAATTTTTTGGTGTTTTGGGAAAAAATCCATACCTTCAATACGAAAGGTTTCAATTGACCGTCGGCTTTTCCTCCCAGCTACATACACTTTAAGTATAAATCATCAAATTTATAAAGTTTACTTCGAGTACTGTTAAATATTAAAAATATCAATTTTTAATGATTTGCCATAAAATGTGTATTAAATTGCGAATTTCAAAAAATCATTATTTGATATCAGAAGGCCATACTTCGTATTCAGAATGCAATTCGATATGTCTGATGTGCTCTAATGTCCCCAATAAATACTGTCCAAACGTTCATACCCCTTCCCTTAAATCAAACCAAAAGCATGAAAAATAAATTTTCCTCTTTATTTTTTATTTAACCAGAGAACCTCGACATGTAGCTCTTCCAGTTGAAATCTATACACCCTGTGGAAGACACGATCTCAATCTACCACACAGGGGGTGTAGATTTCAAATGGAGTCGCTCGTTCAGGTATTCCTCATTTGAAATTCACACTCCTGAATATTAAAGACATGCCATAGGGTGTATGGTTCCAACTGGGGTAACTAAGTTCATGAAAATAAACTACGCTATATCGGGTTGTGATTTTCTACACTCTAAAAACCTTGCGCCACTGAACACAAGTTATGGAATTCCTGAACAAGTTAAGCATTTAAACGTGTTTAGAAATATGGTGCTATTTAGCGTTTAGAAAAGTGTTTAAAGATTAAACACTGTTATAGAATAATAAACAAAATTGCACCAGGTTCATCGTCGCAAATAATAAATAGGAAACATTGATCCCGCCCAGGAATCGAACCCAGGACCTCTAGTTTACGAGACCTGTACCTTACCCACTTGAGCTTCAAGATAAGGCAGGTTGAAATTCGAACCTATAAAATAAGCGGTCTCTCAATCTTATCAATGTTGCCCACAGTGGCTAGGGCCTAATGCGAGAAATAAAATGTTTTACAATGTACTCTAGGATAAAGGGAAAAGTGCTATTAGCTCATTTTAATAGGTATTCAACCGCGCAATATAGGGACACTCAGGCTTACCCTAGAAATTGTTGAATTAAATGAGTGGAAATGACAACCATTACCAAGAAATAGTTATTCCTTCAAATTTCAAAAATGATACATTTGACTTCGGCATAAGCTAACTATATACTATATTACATGTATAATGTAACCCATGTATTTATACAGAGTGCTTTCCAGTACCCAGCAATCCGGTATTCAAACAGAAGCTCACGATTTTCTATCAACATTTCACTCTATTTTAACGGCAATCTCTATGATCGATGGCTGATCTTAAAACCCTGTCTCAAAACTGTCTCAAAGCTTTTCGAATTTGAGATGAGACAGATTGAGCAGACTTTATGCAGAAATTTAGCTAACGAACTCAAACATGTCAAATGGACGACAATATGGGCTAAAGATGGAGATGTACATTTCTACATTACAAGTATAAAACGATGCAGTCAATCATGTCAATGGCGCGTATTCCATCAGCTTTTCTCAGAATCACTCGAATCACCGATTTCAGATAAAATTATACCACTCATTAACATTATACATTATGGAGAGGGCCAGTGGCGGTGTATTAGTATTATGACGGAAAGTATTTCAATTTTAACAATGAAATGATGTGATGTGCCCTGAGTAATTTAATTTGATTGTTTATCTTTGTTTACAAAATTACATGAGCGATGACATTTTGGGGGGAATTCCCCTCTCAAATTGAGCAAAACAAATTGAATCATATCTAATTTGGAATATTTGGAAAAACCCTGAGATTGTAAAGTGAAAATGACATCAGGAAGTGATGTAATGTGAAAGGTTAATGTTATAATTAAGACTTGGGAATTTCCCAGGTTGCAGCATAGTGTGAAGGTAGCAATTGGCTATTAATAGAATGGGGTTTTTCCCAGTGCTTGGTATATAAGAAAATGTAAACATGATTCTTCACAGTTTATAGTGTTGATCTGGACTAGCTAGCTAATGTGCTTAGAGTCCAATTCCTTCAAAGAAAGGAAATTGCGAACCAGAAATATTTTATGTAATCAATGTACCACTGCCTGCCAGTGTTGTCGGAGAAGATCTAGAATCAATACGTTAAAGAACGTACTTCTTCCAAGAAAGGAATATATATTCTTCTGTCAACTTGCTGAAGTCTGGTTTTTGATACAACACATCTGTGTGGGGACACCGGGACAACTGCATGGCAGTCCTGATTCCTGAAGATATTGTGTGAAAGGTGAAAATAAGCACCACTTTTGGAGAAAGCAGCGCAAGGGCATAAGCGTTTGGAGAAAGCAGCACAAGGATATAAGTGTTTGGAGAAAGCAACGCCATTTTTGTGTGAGGATTTTATTCACAAGGATATTTATCAATCCAAGTGTATAATGGACTTCGCTGATTTTCGCAGGATAAGTGAATAAGGATATATACATCAGCCGTCCAGAACATTGCAAGAATTCTAT